>NC_139032.1:70103406-70480842 GCF_964662115.1 Mustela nivalis
CAAAGATATATATATATCAAAGAGCATTAATGCTAGAGATGTGAAGATATAGAGAAATGGGTATGATTATGCACTGATAGCAGAAGTTTGACCCGGATGGGTTTTCTCACATGCAGTTTGGCTATTTGCATTTTTTAAATTAGAAATATTGTTTGATCTGGCAACTCTACTTCTAGAAATTTAACTTGTGGAAATAAAGATTGGAAGGAAGGAAGGAAAGTAAAGGAAGGAAGAAAAAGGGGGAGGAAGAGGAAGAGTTGTGTGAGACAATCCTAAATGTCCAACAATAGGGAATTGGTTGAATAAATTATGGTATGGCTATGTAATGGGATACAATGTAATCATTTAAAAGACATTATTGAAGCAGATTTAACAAGAAAAGATGGTCATGTATTACTGAGTGGGGTAAAAAAAGATTTGAAAACATTTTCAAAGCAATCCCTAAATGTGTGTAAGTGTGAAACATTCCGACATGTGTACAGCGTTTTTATTATTGCAGTATGATGACAGGAAAAACTAAACAAACTTGAAACAACCCAGATTTCAAACACAGCAGACTGATTAAGTCACCTAATTATGATATAGCTATATCATACAAGCATTAAAAATAATGGGGTATATCTATATACACTGATAAGAAAGATTCCTAAGATATGTTGCAAAAAAAACAAGGCAGAACACAGCATGAAGAATATGAGCTCATTTATGGAAACAAAAAAGACCTAGTTACAGATGTGCTAGGATTTCATCTACATATATATATATATATGTATATATATTTCTGATATATATTTCGTATATGTATATATATACACACGCATATATATATCTTCAAAGAATATTTTAAAAACTGTAAATACTGGTTAATTACAGAGGTAAAGCCTAGCTCAGGGGAATGGAAAGGAAGACTCATTATTTTATAGCTTTCTATATAGGTTTGAATTTCTCCCATCTGTATTTGTTACCATGTAAATATATATAGGCTCAATTGCTAATAGAAAAAAATATATATATGTATATAGTTTGTATGTGTGTATACATCCTTATATACACCTATATATATATACATATATATACAGTGTCTATGTATGTGTTATATACATATATATACATACATGCATATATATGTATGTGTGTCTGTGTCTGTGTGTATATATGGGTATATGGGATAGACCCCAAAAAGCTAATAGCAATTACCACTAACTATTGAAACTGTCCTTTTATCTTTTTATCTTTATTTCCCTATTGTTCTATGGTTAACATGCAGTAATTATGGAGTTAATATACTTTAATTGTTTCAAAAATAACATGGGAAAATGTGGTATAATAAGTTATAGGACATTATAGTACATTTAAATTTTATATGAATTTTTATTTTGTTTTAGTATATATTTAAATATGCACAGAAAAGTGACTATAAGGAAATATAAATAATGGAATTATCTGTTGATGGTTTTAATGCGTGATTTTAGTTTTCTTCTCCGCACTCTCCTTGTTAACTACCATTTTCCATATTCAATATTCAGTATTTCATAATCATAAAAACACATGGCTTTATAAATAAATATGAATAAATAAATAAATATACATATCTTAATATGTCTATTTAAAATAAATAAATATACATGTTATTATAAATAAATATGAATAAATAAATAAAATGAAAAAAGGAACTAACCTACATTGATTCAACAGGGTAGAGGAAACACCCAAGAAGAAATCTCTTGGCATTATTAGACAAGAGCGCATGTCACAACCTCCTTGGGCACAGCTGACATTAGGTAAAAGTGGGAGGGGACATACAGAAGCTAAAGGAGTTCCTGTGATGCACAGAGAGCTCTAGAATCTTGAAACAGGAAGAGATTTTCTGGGTTACTGGTGAGTTAAATCCTTTAGCTGAACTCTCATCTTGCAGGGGCCTCTGTTGCTCCAGCTACAGGGGAAGTGCTGTCCCGGTCCTTCACTCAAAATCCTTAAGGACAGGAAGTCAAAGTAGCTGGTGTTGTGCACTAATGGGACCAGACTGCTCCCCTGAGGTGGTCCAGTTCCCTGGATATATCTTCCCATCATTCACTTTTCTTTTCTTTTCTTTTTCAATTTATTTATTTTCAGAAAAACAGTATTCATTATTTTTTCACCACACCCAGTGCTCCATGCAATCCGTGCCCTCTATAATACCCACTACCTGGTACCCCAACCTCCCACCCCCCCCCCCGCCACTTCAAACCCCTCAGATTGTTTTTCAGAATCCATAGTCTCTCGTGATTCACCTCCCCTTCCAATTTACCCCAACTCCCTTCTCCTCTCTAACACTCCTTGTCCTCCATGATATTTGTTATGCTCCACAAATAAGTGAAACCATATGATAATTCACTCTCTCTGCTTGACTTATTTCACTCAGCATAATCTCTTCCAGTCCCATCCATGTTGCTACAAAAGTTGGGTATATATCCTTTCTGATGGAGGCATAATACTCCATAGTGTATATGGACCACATCTTCCTTATCCATTCGTCTGTTGAAGGGCATCTTAGTTCTTTCCATAGTTTGGCAACCGTGGCCATTGCTGCTATAAACATTGGGGTACAGATGGCCCTTCTTTTCACGACATCTGTATCCTTGGGGTAAATACCCAGGAGTGCAATGGCAGGGTCATAGGGAAGGTCTATTTTTAATTTCTTGAGGAATCTCCACACTGTTCTCCAAAGAGGCTGCACCAACTTGCATTCCCACCAACAGTGTAAGAGGGTTCCCCTTTCTCCACATCCTCTCCAACACATGTTGTTTCCTGTTTTGTTAATTTTGGCCATTCTAACTTGTGTAAGGTGATATCTCAATGTGGTTTTAATTTGAATCTCCCTGAGGGCTAATGATGATGAACATTTTTTCATGTGTCTGATAACCATTTGTATGTCTTGCTTGGAGAAGTGTCTGTTCATATCTTCTGCCCATTTTTTGATATGTTTGCCTGTTTCGTGTGTGTTGAGTTTGAGGAGTTCCTTATAGATCTTGGATATCAACCTTTTGTCTGTACTGTCATTTGCAAATATCTTCTCCCATTCATGGGTTGCCTCTTTGTTTTTTTCACTGTTTCCTTTGCTGTGCAGAAGCTTTTGATTTTGATGAAGTCCCAAAAGTTTATTTTCACTTTTGTTTCCTTTGCCTTTGGAGACATATCTTGAAAGAAGATGCTGTGGCTGATATCGTAGATATTACTGCCTATGTTCTCCTCTAGGATTCTGATGGATTCCTGTCTCACGTTGAGGTCTTTTATCCATTTTGAGTTTATCTTTGTGAACGGTGTAAGAGAATGGTCGAGTTTCATTCTTCTACATATAGTTGTCCAGTTTTCCCAGCACCATTTATTGAAGAGACTGTCTTTTTTCCACTGTATATATTTTCCTGTTTTGTTGAAGATTAATTAACCATAGAGTTGAGGGTCCATATCTGGGCTCTCTACTCTGTTCCACTGGTCTATGTGTCTGTTTTTATGCCAGTACCATGCTGTCTTGGTGATCACAGCTTTGTAATAAAGCTTGAAATCAGGTAATGTGATGCCCCCAGCTTTATTTTTGTTTTTCAACCAGGCAAAGACCCTACCAAAAAGGAGAATTTTAGACCATTATCACTGATGAATATGGATGCTAAGATTCTCAACAAGATCCTAGCCAACAGGATCCAACAGCACATTAAAAAGATTATCCACCATGATCAGGTGGGATTCATCCCTGGGCTACAAGGATGGTTCAACATTTGCAAATCAATCAACGTGATTCAAGAAATTAATATGAGAAGAGAGAAGAACCACATGGTCCTCTCAATTGATGCAGAAAAGGCATTTGACAAAATCCAGCATCCGTTCCTGATTAAAACGCTTCAAAGTATAGGGATAGAGGGATCATTCCTGAACCTCATCAAATCTATCTATGAAAGACCCACAGCAAATATCATCATTCATTTTTCTAATAATATACGGGAAGTATTGGATGATGAACTTAGTCCGTACCTTCACCTTCAAATTCTGGCTCCTCTATTTCCCCTCCATAGTACTTGCCTCTACTCAGGTGTGGGACAGTGTAGGAAGTTTCTCTGGGATAGCCTTCTCCCACAACCTAGGACCCTAGGGCAATGGGGATCCAAGTGTCTTCTACAGTGGACCGCAGTGCCCATTGGAGCATCTGACACAGCCATCATGTCCATGACACCCTGGCTATGCAGGAAGCTCTTCAACTTCCTCTGAGTTCCAGCTCAGTTCAGGTGGGATTGGGACACTCCCCTGTGACCAACCTCACACATTACTCACTCCTGCACAGGTAGGTGTAAGGGAGTTTGCCACCACAGTGTTTCCATGGGCTTTGGCACGCAAGGACATTCCATTAAGCCCAAAGGGCAAACCTTTCCCTTGAGAAATAAGGTAACCGATTTTGAAGGGAACCTATCTGTGTGTGCATGAAACAGTTAAATTGCAAAACCCCAAGGGCCAAGTAGGTAATTTTCACTCCCAGCCTCTACAGCCCAGGGAGACATTCACAAGTGGGAGATAGGAAGCAACCATTAAAAGAAGAGCCTCTGGGTTGTGATGGGAAAATACCAAGTAGTCCTCAAACCGGAAGTTGGTTTCCCTCCAGTAAAGTCAGGGGTATTTGTAACATCCCTCCAATCCCCAAAGTGCAAGAAGTGAGGACCAAAAAATTTGCCTACTGGGAGAATGGCAGGGTTCGTGCTCACCTCCTCAATATAATTAGTTCACACCAATCTGTTTGGTGGCACACAGAAATAGTTCACGGTGGTTATCAGTCCTCAGTGCACATCAGAATCACTGGGGATGAATTTCAAAATTATAGATCAGCAAACCCCAAATATTTTAACTTAACTGGTTTGCAACTAGGGATGGGAATTGGTGTTTTTTAGATGATCCCCACAAGTGACTCTAATGAGCAGCTGGAACACAGACCACTGTGCTAGCACAACAGAAGGCTGATGGGTGACTGTGAACATAGAAGGATAGCTTGAGCAACTTTGCATGGCAAGGATAATTCCCAAGTTTGGACCCTCTCATCTTTTTCACTCCGTTGCTCTCTCCTCTATGCATCCTGTATGAACCTCTCTGTCAGCATTGGTTATTATAATTTTCAGCATATCTGTAACGGCAATTGGACATTTGTTTGTGGCCCCAATAAACGGAGCCCTTTGAGACTTTAGGGTCTCATTTCTCCCTAAGAACCTAAATCAATGCACAGCCTGGAGATACCACACCAGTCATAAGAGCAGGCTAGCCCCTAACTTTTGCAGAGAGCAGGTCAGGAAATCAAATGGAGGCCCAAATGGCAGAAGCCTCACCTGTTGAAAAGTTGTAAGTTAAGTCAGCCTCCTATTAAGCAAAATATGTTCTTCCTCCTACCTTGAAAAATACAGTCTCAACAATCTGGAAGGCCAGGTTCAAGTGCAGACTTCTAGGAGTCCTCAAGGATCTGCACTAGAACTGGGAGACCCAGGGAAAATAAACTCTTGCCCCAGCCCTCAGCCTGACTCCTTCCCCATATCAGTTCTTACGTGCAGTGTGAGAGCCCTCTCACAAGCACAAGTGGTTGCCCAGACACCATCCATAGCCTCCCCAAACAATCATCCTTTGACCACCCTTCAACCCTAGGGGTACACCTCTTGATGCAGTAAGCCCAAGGGAGAACAGACCCGAGAAAGAGGCCCACACAGGATCTAGAAGCAGGCTCAGAGTTATTTGGGCAGAAAATTCAGGGTTCAGAGAACCCATGGGGAACTGGAAGAGGGCCAGAGTGAAGCCCTCCAAAGCTTGGAACTCTGGACAAGAGCCCTCCTTGTGCAAATCCAAGGGCAGTTCTGCTGAAGATGCATTTCAAGTATCATCACCTCCTCTGGGAAGTTTACCCAGATTCTCCAAGCTAAGGGCTATCCCTCTCTATTCTCGAAGTACCTTTTAGGGGTATCTAACTCAGTATTTAGCCCAGTGTATTACAATTATCTGTTCCTAGGTCTCAAGAAGTGAACAGGGACCATACCTTAATCATCGTGGTGGAGCCCAGGCATCCATTGCAGAGCATGGCATAGGGTAAGACCTTAGCCAATGGCCAAGGAGTTGTGAATTCATGAAACAGATGATGATGGAAGGAGAGGATACTCACCAGACCCAGACACTAACTCCCTTTACCTCTCCAGCCTAAGAATTTTACAGGAGACCTTTTGAAAGTAATGTAGCAATTAACATTCTCAATTGAAGTCGACTCTGGTCCCACCTATATACAATTTGTGATTTACTACAAACACATTCTCCAAGGAGAAATGGAACTGCCTCATTTCATATTGTAATTTTAGGTCACAAATGACACTTTTGCTGTCTGAATAAAGTGACCTTCTAGAAAATAAAATGACACTCTGATGTCTTGCTGAGGAGTACGACCTGGGGTCATCTCTGAACAAGCTACACAGACACCACCTCTGGTCAAAAGGACTTGAACTGAACTACTTCTGAATAAGTGAGAAGGGCTCTTTCTCTTACTCACATTCCTTATTCCCCAGGACATTCCAAAACCGTGTTGATAGAACCCCCTAGGAGAAAGCTTTCCCCTCCAGTAGTGAATGCCTCCACTAAATCTCTAGATGACAGAAGCAATTTGAAGATGAGATTAGAGTTAGTCTCCTATGGTAGTGTGCCTCCTGATTCATGTAGCAGTGGCTGAACCCTTGGTCTGCTGGATTTTTTTTTTTCATCCTCTGACGATTCACTCAGGGATGTTCTGATGTTGTGCAACAGGCAGATTGTAATCGCCTGCACCCAGGGAGCGGCAGAGGAGTGAGCACAGTGAGTCACAGACCACAACAAAGCCCTTCCTGGCATGTCAGGCTCACTTGGCAACCCCAGAGGATGTAAAATTGACAGCAAGACAAGGAGCATCTTTGTTATTTGTCAACAAATTGCAGTGGCCATTGCAGAGTCTTGGCAACCTGACATGGGGAAGCCTGGAGGGAAGGAATGGGGGAACAAGTAAATAAGATGATGGAAAACCCCATTCAGATGACCGATTCTGAGACAAGTGTGTCAAGAAGGATTTTTTTTTTGACCCCAATGACCTATTTATTACGTTCAGAGAAATAGGAAGTAGTCGTTTAGTGGTAGTGGGACCCTCAACTAGATATGAATAATCAACTGACCTTCAAATACACTTTAGCATCTGGCTCTATCAACTACCAGCTGTGTGACTTTGGAAAAGTCATGTGATATCTGAGCACCTGGTTCCGTTTGTCTATAAAATGGGAGTAGTATCTATCCAGCCCAACTCATGGGCTGTTATAAATATCAAATAAGATAATGGAAGTAAAATGGTTTGTAGCTACAGAGTTTAGTACAAATAATATTTGTATCACCATTATGTTTGGTACTAAGAGATGTTATCCAAAAATCAAATCCTAAGAGATTGGACAGAAGCTGACTTGACTGTTTTAGATTCACAGAAATAAATGCATTTATAAACCAATGTGAAGCCATCAAAATATTCACTGGTTGTGATATACTCTATTTCCAACATGGAAAAAATATGGAAGAATGTCACTTATAGCCTCCCACTTAGATGGGCTTAGCACTAGCCCATCTGCACAGTTTCACTCCTGTGATGTAACTAAGCCTTAGGTTCAAATTTTCTTTCAGTCAGTATTTACTGAGCACCTACTCCAAGCCAAACCCTTTGTTGGTCACCGGGCACATAAATACAATGAAGACAGCCATGTTTCCTGATCACGATGGAACAGAGGAGGAACACGAGTAAAGCATCCAGAGTACTCCATGTTACAGGAATCTGTATGCAAGGTATAGGGAAGGGGAGCAAGGGACAGGGACAGCTGTTTCTGCTTATGCAGTCAGGAAAGCTTCAGAGAAGAGCTGATTCTTGAACCAGGTCTTAAAATAAAAGCTAGCTAAGTGAAATCCGTCAGCCAGAGAAAGACAAATACCATATGATCACTCATATGTAGAATTTAAGAAACAAAACAAATAAGAAAAGGGGGGGGGAGACAAACCAAGAAACAGACTCTTAACTATAGAGAGCTGATGGTCACCAGAGGGAAGGGGGATGGGGGGATGGGTTACGAAAAGGTGGTGGGGTTGGGGATTAAGGAGTGAACTAGTCATGATGAGCACTGGATGACTGAAGTAAAAACTTAAAAAAAAAAATAGTAATAAATGGAATCAGAAAGAAAGGGAGAGAGAAAGAGAGAAGCTGGCATTTCCTAGACAGCTGGCAGATGGGAGGAATAACCAAGCGAGGAAGCTGTGAGATGGAATGCTTGAGTGTTCCTACGGGTACAGGAAAATGATCGGACTACAGGAGGGAAAGGGACATTAATAGAGAAAGGTAAAGGGTCAGGCAAGGATCATATCTTGAAAGCCCTAGTATCGAACTGACATTTATCCTGTAGGCAGTGGGGATTCAAGAAACATTTTGAACTTGGAGATGACACGATTAGATTTTCACCTTGGAAAGAATCTCTGGTGTGTGTCTGGAATGTGGCATGGAAGGAGAAAAGCCTAGACACTGGAAATCTTTGGCTGGATTTCCAGCTTTTAGGCTTTTCTCCTTCCACGCCACAAGACAGTCCATGCCAATTTCAAAACATCTCTGTTAAAAAGTTGTTTCTTGCTAAGCTAGAGTCTTCCTTCCTGTAGTTTCCATACTAGCTCTTCCTCTTTGGGCCACACAAAGCTAGTGATTTACAGATAAAAATGGTGTTCTCCCCCAGGCTTTCACTCATGCTCAAATGCTCACTCTCTAATGGAGACATATCAATCACGTTCTCCAATCATTCGTTCCAGGACATGATTTTGAGTCATTCCATCGTCCCTGATAGCTCTCCTTTGAGCAGGGTTACGTGGTTTATCCTAGACCAGCATAGAGAAGAAAGATGCTTGGGCTTTCAGAGTGACTGTGTAGTAACCATGTAACACTAATCTGGAAATGCCTGTTGGGTCTCCATCTGTTCACCCAGTACAGCCCGCCCTCCACCTCTAACCTTTCTCAAGTCTGTGCGCCCACACTTAGCCTTTCCTAGAGTGGGGAGATTAATCCAGGTTTCCTGCTGCTATTGCCTCTGCCTTTCTCCCACACCATCCTCCACCTCCATTTTGAAAAGGTAGGAAAAGAACTAACATATATTGACCACCCACTGTGGGCCAGATGCTAGGAGAGGGGCACTTCATGTGACTTGTCTCCTAAGTCTCATGATCACTCTGCAAGATAGTAACTGGCTCAAAGGAAATAAATGATGGGACGGGCATTCATACCCAGGTCTTTCTCAATCCAGAAATTCCCTTATTGAAATCTTGAGCTGCACTGTTGAGTACCAGAGCCATCTGCTACACGCAGCTATGGTACATGTGAAATGTGATTGTTTAAATTGATACGTGATGTGAGGATAAAAATACACACCAGCTTTTGAAGGCCTAGTTCAAAAAAATAATGCAAAGTATTTCATTAAAATTTTTGATGATTACATGCTTAAATGATAACATTCTTGCTACATCCATGTAAATAAAATATATTATTAGAAACAGTTTCACCCTTTTTTTTTTTTTTTTTGGTAATGTGATTACTGGAAATTTTTATGTTATAGTTGTGGCTTGTTATATTTCTTTTGCATTTCACTGATCCAGAACAATAGAATGAAAAGTCCCAACTCTTTGGAAATTACTATATTAGAATAAGAGCCCATAATTCAAGGAGTAGCCATTCATTAGGTTACCATCAGATGGGATCAGAACTTCTTGATCAATGAAGGAATCTGAGCTTTGCCTTTCTGTATTCTACTGTTGTTTTCTGTTTTTCTTTCATTTTTCAAACTTCCCAGAGGCTTGGCATGAGTATAGTTTCATAAATAAATGAAATAAATTCATATCTCTTGCATCCATAAGTACATGTATCTTTTCATCTAACATGTTATATAATATGTCACAATATTCCATTATAACTTACTATATCTGAATAACACCATGTATGGTCATATTGGGAATCATCCTTAGCAGGGATGACTAAAGCATCTGAGGAAATTATCCTACATGTGATTTTTTTGTACTTCACTCAGTTATTTGGATGCTTTGTAACTTCATCATTCCTGTCATCACATTGCTTTAACCCTCTGGTGAAGAGAACTTTGACTTAAAAACTCAAAATCCAGATGAAAGAAAATAAAAGGGTGGGAAACCATGTGCTTGATGATTATATTTATTATTTTCAAGAGTAAACCTGTTGATGGTGACTTGACAAACCATCAGGTTCTCTGTGAAATGCACGTCACCAATCAAAACCTGAAGGATGAAATTCAACAAGTGCCGTCATGGGAGCCTGACTATAGCTTGGGGATCACTCCACGCTGCACTCCGCATCTATAATTACTTTAGAGTGTTTTAAAAAATGCTTTCACTTCCATAATCTCATTTAATTCCCAATTTACAGATGCGGAAGTTGAGAGGTTACAAATCCGGCAGAACCAGCCCAGCAACACAGGCCGCCTGCTTCCCATTATGTCAGTTGGGACTTTTTCGATTGCAAAGCTGTGACATTCAAAATTGAGTTTTTGAGGGGCACGTGGGAGGCTCAGTTGGTTAAGTGCCTGACTCTTGATTTCAGGTCAGGTCATGATCTCAGGGTTGTGAGACCAAGCCCCACGTCAGGCTCCACAACCAGCTTACGATTCTCTCCCTCTCCCTCTGCCCCTTCTCTCTAATTCTCTATGTCCCCCTCCCTCTCTCTTAAAAAAAAAAAAAAAGAGTTTTTACTTCTGTAACAGAAAAGTCAAAAAGCGGTGCTGGATTCCAAGAAGCTGGATGAAGTCAATGAGTCAATGATATGACCAAGAACCTGACTTTCGCCATCTTTCCTCTCTGCTTTGTGCCAAGTCAACTTGGCCTTAAGACTGGCCTCCATCATGGCTGCAAGAAGCTGGTCGTCTGTAATTCCAAGAGCCTTGTGTTTCTTCACCTACATCTAGCGGCACTGGATGCCCCAACTCTCCTGGAAAAATCCCTAGATTCACTCTCACTGGAATAACTTCAATCACATGCCTCCCCCAAATCAATCATAAAGGCCAAAGGAAGACACACAAGCAACTTCTGTGGATGCAACCCAGTAGGAAATCAAGAGCTCCTGAGAGAGAAGGAGACAACAGACGCTAGAGAAGCAAATCAACAAATGCCCACTACCTCAGTCTAGGGCTTTTGCCATTCATGCACAGTGGTATGGAAGATAAAAAGGAGGTTAGGTGGATGGTAAACGCAGACGTCCTAATATATTTTGTAGCACCGGAGATGAACTGGAGAGCCTGTATATATATATGGGGATTTTCCTCCCATTAGGTGTGCTAAGCTGAGTAGGCTAAAGGTTACTTAAAAGATTTGCTTCTTAAAGCACTTACTTATCATGTGTTCCTGAAGCCAAAGGAGACCAAAAGACACATGTCAACATTAAAACTTTTCCAACAATTGTGCAAGAGACAGTGTTCTCTCCCCAGCTCCTTATGCAAAATTAGAGCAAGGTGGTGGTGGTGTCTGGACTACAGACCACAATAATACTGATGGACTGACTACTGTCTGGTACTAGAATAAAATGTCTTACACGTTCAGTTACTGCTCACAACACACTCTAGAAGTAGATACAAATAATTACCATCCCTAATTTCACAGATGAGGAAACTGAACATCAAAGAAGTTAAATGGTTTGTCCAAGCTGACTCTGTATAGAAATTCAGCTCCATTTCAAAGTCTTAAATACTGTGCCTTTCTGTCTTAGGGCAACAATGACAAATGTTGCTTCTCTGGCTCTCTGGGAGACTTGGGCCCTTGCTGGTGGGCTCTTGCAAAGCAAAACCCTTCTTTCATCACAGCGCACCCCTTATTTTAAAGAGGGAGGGGCGTCCAAAGAGCCCCTAGAATCCTTCTTCAGACTCTTGATGTTTTGATGTTTTCAACAAAGTAGTAGGGTTCTGGGTTCCCACAAACTCATGGGACCTGACTTTGCTCTTACCAGCTGTTTGACGTAACAAGGCAATTAATATCATGAGCCTCACCTAATTTATCTGTAAGATGTAGATCTGACCTGCCCTCTGGATTGTGTGAGACATAAACAGGCTCACAGGCTGGCACACAGAAATTAGCTGGTTTTCCCTCCTCTTCCGTTAAGGGACACACTTGCAGGGTCTTCTTTTTCAATATGGATTCCTTCCCAGAACTCTTGGAAACCATATACACCAGAGGACAATTTTATTTAAAAGTTTTCACTCTTTCTTGCTGAAGTCATAAAAATCTTTTTCCTATTACTAGAATGGTAGAGAGAAAAAAAACAAAAAGAAAAACTTGTTTTTTCACTGAACCCCTTGGGCTTGTTTTTAAAAGAGATTCACAAGATGTTTTGTGGAAATGGGAGTATAGCCCATTTAAAGGGGGTCTTTTGGAGTGAGAGGAAAGGCCAGTGGCCAATTCAGGCCTTAATGAGTTAGCTTAAGTATGTAAGCTAATTAGTAAATTCAAGTTTCCGGGGCAAGAAGCTAAGTTAAAGAGAGGTAGCCAGGTGGTTTAAAAATGCCTCTGGAAAAAGCACATCATTGGGAAATCATGCTGTTGATAGACCTTAATCACTTTCTCTTCTACTTTCTGCCAAATTTTGGAGAATAGAAGATAATTTCATTTTGTTATATTTTGTTTGGCTATGTTTCCCCTGAGCTAAGAGGTGGGAAG
The DNA here is from genome assembly GCF_964662115.1 of Mustela nivalis. Classification (NCBI taxonomy): domain Eukaryota; kingdom Metazoa; phylum Chordata; class Mammalia; order Carnivora; family Mustelidae; genus Mustela; species Mustela nivalis. Next base: position 70,116,157 of record NC_139032.1, read on the forward strand.
AAACTGGGAGCTATTTAATCAGATCTGCGAGCATTAGTAACTAGGGAAGCCCCTGGATGTCAAAGGAGAAAACACTTCTAATAGAATAACAGCGTAGCACATGCCCTCCCCCCTTGAGCCGACACCACAGTCCACTTGGTGGCAGCTTCCCCAAACTACAGCCAAGAGTGTCTGATAGGGAATGAACAGACCTTCCCAGAAAGTAAGAGCCTCACAGCCAGCCCTCGGGGAGTGGATCGGAAGAGCCGAGCTCACACGCCTGGGTTCTAGATGCTGAGTGCTACATGGGGATGGAGTTGGGTCCCTGGGGTGGGCATTGATGTGGAGCCAACATGAACATGCATTGGCAACAGGGACAGAACTGGAGAGCATTTAGAAACTGACGTTCTTCTGGAGAATGTATTAAGTGGGAAATGTGCAATTAAGACATCTTAATACAAGAGAATAGGCTAGTAAAAGCATGCCCATTTTGGAATTCAGTTACTAGACTGAACCATATGAAATTGCCATTTTGTTAGGTTAAAAATGGTTCAAAAGTGGCAATTTCCTGTGGCTTGATTGAGCATCATTTAAGCATTTTATAAAAGGGGAGATGATGGACACTGATTGACACTTTTTGGCCACTATTTTGCGTCAGGAACCATGCGAAGTGAAAAAATATACACACATAAAATATAACACACCCATATATGTTATCTTATTTAATTTAATAAATTAAATTTTAATTAAATTTAATACTGATCTTTAAGGTCAGTATTATTATGTCATTTTCAGAAGAGGAAGCTAAGGAGCAGAGGAGGAGAAACAACTTGCTTAAGGTCATACAGAGCTGGGCTGCAGACAATCCCTGGGGCCGTGTTGCCGAAAACCAATGGCCAGTTCTCCATAGTGACGGCCACAACAGATCATTCCTTCCGCCAGACAGTTTCTTCCTTCGGTCTCTCTTTGCTACCTCCTATCTCACCAGCCACACATGGGCTGGAATCGCCTCATCTTCCCAACCTGTAAAGATGCCGTGGGTCCAGGGCTTCAGCCTCAGACAAACTCTCTTCTTTATTTATATACTCACTTCCTAGATTACTGTATTCTGTCCTTGATTTTTTCAATACCAGTTATTTACTGATGACTCCCAAATTTCTATCTCTAGGCCCAACCTCTCCTCTGAACTCCAGACTAGCACACCTAACCAACTACTTGCCTTCTTCCCTTAGATTTGATAAGCAACTTGAACCTAATAAGTCAAGCATTGAGCCCTGATCTCCACACCTACCCCTCAAAACACTAATCTTTCATCTGCCTTCTTGATCTTAAAAATAATAGTTCTGTGCCTCCCTCTACACAGGCCAATACAACCAGAGAGAAGGTCTGTTTTTTAGTCCTCTCCTTCTCTCATAGCTCACTTCTAATCAATGCATCAACAGATCCTGAAGTCCCTCCCTTCTGATCCTACGCCGAATTGGAGCACATCTCACCATCCCACTAACTCTAATCATGTCACCACCAGCTCTCACTAACTCTTACGAAAGCCTCCTAACTGGTCTGTTTCCACCTTCATCACTCTATAGTCTCATCTCTCTCTGACTGCAGTCAAAGTGACCTTTGTAAAACATAAATTAGGTCATGATATTCTCCATTCAAAACCCTTCAGTGGCTTCTTACTGAACTCAGAAAAACAGAGTCTAAAGTCTTCCCCGTGGCTTGCAAGGATGCAACCCATCACTGCTTTTCTAATCTCCTCTGTGATGGATGAAAACTGCACCCCCCCCCCCGCCAAGAGCTGGAACCTACTGTCCCTCCCCTTGAATCAGAGTACAGAGTGACCAAGAACATGATGGAAGGGGTCCCAAGCCAGTCCTAGGGCCAGTCTTTAAAAGGACTAGTAGCTTTGGCTGGCATGCAAGGCATCTGGGAGTCCTGAGCCATCATGTTAGAGGCTCAGTGTCCTCAGGTCACCATGCTGTTAGAAACCCAGACAACATGAGAGCAATAAGGCCCTGGGTCGGCACTCCAGTCAACAGCAACAACTAAGATCCTACAGCCACGTAAGAAAAACCATCTTACTCTCCCAGCGTGGTGCAGCCTTCAGATGTCTCATCCTCCCACGTGGCTATTTGAGTATAACCACATGAGCAACCCTAAGGAAAAATGCCCAGCCCAGTCGATCTACAGAATGATCATAGATGCTAATGACCAAATCCACCGTGATAGCTTGCTACGCAGCCATAACTACCTGGAACATCATTTCCACCATTCTCTTCCTTGTTCTCTCCACTCCAGCCATGAAGACCTACATTCTATTCCTCTGACATGCCAGACACATTACTACCTCCAGGTCTTCATACCTGCTTTCTCATGATATTACATGATAATAAAAATGATGATCCTGAGGAGGAACAAGATATGACACATGGCCTTAGCAGTAGCTAAAATAGTAACTATTTTTTTTTAAGAATGTTATATGTGCTAGACATTGCTCAGGCATCCAGGGAAGCGACAGAACGGAGTGCACTCCATTTCTATTATCATGTTAATGTCTCCTCACTTTTTTCTTGTCCATAGGAGAAAATTCCAGACTCCTGCATTTGAAAAGCCTGAAGTTGAGAGTATGTCCCTACCTATTCAGTTCTACACCCCGAAACCGAGCGGAACTCCTCCATTCTGCTCCTTGGACTTGATCCATGAACTCCTCCTTGGATCAGGCAGAGGGCTGAAAGCAGAGCTGTCACAGGGATGTCCTGCCAGAAGGTCCTATCGGCCCCAGGGAGCCAACTGGGCACATCTCCACCCAACTCTGTAATTACCTTGGTAGCCAGAAACTGGCATGATGGGGATGCCCACACCATAGAAGGCAGCGAACGCAAGAAATCAGGGCTTTGTCTTTCCCTACAGAGAGCTGGTTGTTAAATCACTGCTGCACATCACTGCTTTGAAATCAGACCGGCATGGGTTTGAATCCTCATGCAATCACGTGGGATCTCAAGACAAGAATTTCCTTGCACCTGTCACAGAAATGATAGCTTCCCTGCTGGATTGTTGTAAAGAGTAAATAAAGCACTAGGAGTAGAGTTCTTAGGAGAACATGTGGCACTTGTAGGCATTCCCTAAGCGACGGCAGTTCTATTCGTTTTACTATTTGCATCGCATTAAAGTAGACGGCAGAGACCAGGGTATAAGTGAGAATATAGAAGGGCCAGCTTGTGCTTGACCAAAATTGGTTTCACCCTTCCAGAAACTACCCTAGTCATATCCCAATTCAAAAGATCTGAACTTAAGTGCTTCCCACTCTCTGCTCAAGTAATGCATTCTCGTTTGGATCCTTTTCTCGTATTACAAGCCCCTGCCCGCACCATTCAGCCAAGGTCAGGGTGAACCTTACCTAATTAGTAGTGGCATAATCAAAACAAATACTGTTTCATTTCCCTGTGGCATGATTAATCCCGTATGTACTCAAGGTTGGGCCTGCTCCTGATGAGTAACTGGAGACAAAACCACAAAGTCACCAGCCACTTGTGCTGGAAACTAACTGGCTCCTCTTATCCATTTTGCAGACAGAGAGATTGAGTAGGTAAGTGACTTGCCCTCTAGAAGTATGTAGCTCTACATCATAATTTATTTGTAAGCCTTAAGAGGCAAATAATGCAAAGGAGATAGCCAAAGACTTAGTGATCCCTTCTACTCAATCACCAAGGCCTACCCACCCACCCACCCATTGCCACCGCTGGATTTCAATGTATCAAATGATATACCATAGAAATTTAAAGAATTTAATGACACCACTCGTTCTCTAGGGAAACTATTGCATTTTATTGAACTTAACAGTTTCAGATCCTGGTCCTTCTCCTGCCCAGCTCATTCTTTCAATGAGAATGCTTTTAATGTTTTAATTAGTGCTTTTAATAAACACATTAAGGGCTACATAAATTAAAGGACACCCAACTGTGCTGAATGCTTGCTTATAAACTCTCAAGATGTCTAAGACTTTTCACACTGCAGCTCCCTCTTAGAGAGAATCATATGTATTAGCATATTAGAGGCCCTGAGAAGCCCCAGAATTCAGACATCTTTTAAAATTCTTTATTATGGGTGGCCTGGGTGGCTCAGTGGGTTAAGTGCCTGCCTTCAGCTCAGGCCATGTTCCCAGGTTCCTGGGATTGAGCCCTACACTGGGCTCCCTGCTCAGCAGCAAGTCTGCTTCTCTCTCTGCCTCTCCCCCTTCTCATGCACACACACACGCATGTTCTCTCTCTCAAATAAATAAAAAAATCTTAAAAAAAATAAAATTCTTTATTAATCAAAGGTTTATTTTTTAATTAGCCCAATGTTTTCCAAGTTTTTGTTTTGTTTTGTTTGTACTACACATCTCCTTTGGGGCTGGATATCTTAAATCTTAAGAGAATGTTCAGCATAAGGCGAATTTGATAAAAACTAATCTAGTCTACCCTTTCAAATTTAGAGAAGAAACTGAGTTTCCAGGTAAAGATCTGGCTCTTGCACCTCCCACTTCTTGCCACGGCCACACCTTCCTGACCCCCCTCAGTATGCAAATAGGATAGGTCTGGGCTGGCTGGGTGACTTCCCTGGGGACCTTCTCTAGCTGACCAGTGAATGAATAAGTGAGTGGATGAATAGGTAGGTGATAAAAGAATGGAGTGGATAACGAAATGAAAGAGTAAAAGAACAGGTGGAGAAGAAGGAAAGTTAACGAGTAAGTACAGAAGTAAATGAGAAGTTTGGCCCCCAGTTGCGCCGTGATTCAGATAGCAATGGCTTCCCCTAGCAAATGCTACCATTACCTTGTTATCGCTCACAGGCAATGCATAAGGACACATCTATACCTTCTTGATTTTCTTTCTACAGATGAAGTATGAAGGAGCGACAGTTTTACCCTGACCATGAAGAGACATAAAAGGATGCAAACAGGAAAGGAACATGGTCATCCCTTAGGTTCTGGAAATACCACTCACAGGGAAAGAATTTGGTGGGAGCTTCTTGTGTGACCCTACCCCAGGGAATTTGGGATAAGCCATTTATTGGTCTTTGCCTCTCCTTCATCTTACCAAAAAAAAAGCCATAAGAAAATCCTGAAAAGCAGTGATACAATTATCTTAGCAATGTGGAGTTAACTTCTGCTACCCCTTTGACTAATCCTCACCGCTTCCTGGCTTGATACCTAACAGAGGTGGTAATATTGGAGACATCCACCATTTGACTTACTTTCAAAGGACGTTCACATGGAGATGAGGACAGTCTTGGAGGGCGCTTGGGAAATAAACCCTAGGAGCATGGTTTACTAAAATTGACTAGCTAGATCCCTGACTACATCCTTAGTGGATGCTCAATCCTCAATCTGAATATGACAATTTTAAGAGACCATTTTATGACCTAAAGAAAAAAAAAAGTAAGTGACAGAAAACAAAAGAAAATCTATGCTTACTACTACGTGACATGGGCCATGTTAGCAACAGAGTCATGGCAGTTTGTGCCCTGCACGGTGCCTGGCACATAAGAGGTATGCAACTGGGGTGCCTGGATGGTTCAGGTGGTTGCTCATCCAACTCTTGATTTTGACTCAGGTCATGATCTCAGGGCAGTGAGATTGTGCCTGCAACAGGCTCTGGGCTTAGCACTGAGTCTGCGTGTCTCCTTCCCTCTCCCTCTGCCCCTACACTCACTGTCTATCTAAAATAAATTGATAAAATCTTTTAAAAAAAGAGGTACTCAACAAATAATAGTTGACTAATCAGTGCTGGGTTTATAAAGGAAGCAGATTCATTTCTGTACTGAGGGAGTCTATACTAAATGCCAACTCTGTGCTAGCACATGTTGAGTCCTGGGGATACAGCAGTGAATAAACAAAGTCCCTACCTTCATGAAACGTCCATTTAAAACAGGTGTGATAAAATCCCAGCATGTTCGAGTCAGAAATGATCTTATCGATCTTACAGGTCAACTCCCTTGTTGTTTAGATAGGGAAATTCAGATCCAAAGAAGAAAAAGAAATTCCCCCCAGGGTCACAAAATAAGCTACTAGCAAAGATGGAATTTAAACTCTGACCATAAATTTAGTGCTTACCCACTCACAGCAGCTTACCTGCATTACGGTGGTTCCAGAATATCTGACATCATGATCTTTTTTTTTTTTTTTAAGATTTTTATTTATTCATTTGACAGACAGAGATCACAAGTAGGCAGAGAGGCAGGCAGGCAGACAGAGAAAAGGAAGCAGACTCCCCGCTGAGCAGGGAGGCCAATGTGGGGCTCGATCCTAGGACCCTGGGATCATGACCTGAGCTGAAGGCAGAGGCTTAACCCACTGAGCCACCCAGGCGCCCCTGACATCATGATCTTAAGGAGAAGTGATGGTGCCATAAATCACTGTTAATTCATAGGCATAAGTACTATGGCCCTGACCCCCGTTTAGCATCTAAAAATACTTAAGGATGTCAGGTCTTGGGGCACCTGGGTAGCTCTGTCTGTTAAGTGTCTGCCATGATCCCAGAGACCTGCAATCAAGCCCTATGCTGAACTCCCTACTCAGCAGGGAGTCTGCATCTCTCTCTCTCCCTCTGCCTCTCCTCCCTACTCACGCTCTCTCTCTCTCCCTCTCTCTCATTCTGCTCTCTCTCTCAAATAAATAAATCTTTAAAAAAAAAAAAAAAAGGAATCTCAGGTCTTAGCCTATGTTTCTGACTTACCTGAATTAATTACTTTAAGAAACCTAACTCAATTTACCAGAGCTTGGGGATTAACAAAATTAGCACAGATAAGACAGACAGAGGACTGCCTTTTTGTGTTCTTTCCAAAAAAGTGACCAGGAAACAGGAAGTGGATAAGGGCATGGGTTTTGGAATCAAACAGAGTTTCGAATCCCAATTCTGCCTCCTATTAGTTGTATAACCATAGGAAACTCACACTCAACAAGTAAACTTACACTCAATTTTCCCGCTTGTAAAATGAATCCTCATAGAACTTTTATGGGAGTTCTATGAAATAATATATGCAGACTGTAATAAGGGCTAAAAAGTCATCATTTCTTAGACCTCCCCACACCTCTTCTTCTGGTCAGCAATTTCCCTATTTTCACACCGACCAATAAATTAGGAAATATTCAAACACTTAGTTGTGTAGGACACAAAAAATATAATAACCTTAAAAAGTCAGAGGAAAATGCCCCTAAATTCATGGTGTGCACAAAAGGCCTGGAATTTGGATCTGTCCTTTGGTGGAGTTTTCATATTTTCAGCATTTGGTCAGACTTCAATTCCAGGGGGACCACCTCGTCTGATACTTTGGCACTTTCCCTAGTCACGGTTGGAAGCCAGAAGTACAGAAATGAGTAAAATGGAAAAATAATGAAAAACAAAAGTCAATCAAATCTTTTCTTTTCACGTTTTCTTTTTGCTTTAGTAGGGCTTAAAAAAAGGGGGGGTGGGGGGAATCTGTTCAACTTCCAGTCAAAGCTTTGGATCAAGTTTTTGTTCTGTAAACCTTTTCCTCATGCTTTCATTTAGCAGGGATTCCTCCTACCTCATGCTGGTTTTTGAAACCCAAGAGCTCCTTTTGTAGGCAATGTCTTATCAAGACCAAGGACTCTCATGACTAATTCTCTGGTTACATTCTCTGGAAAGATATATGTATACAGGTTTCACTGGAGTGGAGAGAAAACAAAGCTTTTTGTTATGTGCTTCAATGTTGATACCAACCCATCACGTGAAAGAGGGAGCCATCTCCATCTACACTGCAGGAATTTTTAACATCCCTCAGACCGTGTATCTGCAGCTTAACCCCCTCCCCGTTCAGCAGAGGAGGCCAGCTTCTCCCAGTCATCCCAATATCCCTCCCCATCCACCATGCCTGAAGGAAATCACATTTTCTTTTTGGCAGAATCGAAGGCACAGAAGAAATGTTAATGAGGGAGCTGGGCATGCATAAGAATCCCAGCACTTGTGTGCTCCAGAAAATGAACTGATACAACTCTTTCTTTCTTTCTTTCTTTCTTTCTTTCTTTCTTTCTTTTCAAGATTTTATTTATTCATTTGACAGAGAGAGAGAGATCACAAGTAGGCAGGGAGGCAGGCAGAGCGAGAGGGGGAAGCAGGCCCTCCGCGGAGCAGAGACCCCGATGCGGGGCTCAATCCCAAGACCCTAGGATCATGACCTGAGCTGAAGGCAGAGGCTTTGACCCACTGAGCCACCCAAGCACCCCCTGATAACTCTTATAGGCATCCTTGCTCACTGTGGAAGTCATCAGGGGTTGACATTCACAAGGGAATAGTAATAAACTGAAATTTAGGGAAAGCAGAAAGAGATACTAACAGCATCAACTGAGAGTTGGCGGAGAGGTGGGGTATCCACTCTAGGCTTTGCTCTAACTCTGGTCTACCTTGTAGGAGTCTCCTCCCCAACTAGACCTCACTGAGTTGTCTCTGGAAATTGAGGGAGAATTGGACCAGATGGGCTCTAGGAGGCCCCCTAGATCTGATATTCTGGGAGTGGATGAAATAACACGACATCCACCGCAGGGTTCTGGGAATTGGGCAGTGCTGACAAGTTGGATGGTGCCAAAAGACCTTCCATGTGGAGATCATCAGTGATAGTGGATGCGCCACGAAGTAACAGTATACCTCCCCAATTTGCATAATAGCAAGAAAGGAGAACAGGAGGCACTGGAGCCACTCAGGGTACGTTGCCACTTTGGAATGTTTCATTCACTATGGAATGCTTTCTCCTCCTTGCTCGAAATAGTTGTCAGAATGCTTAATTGAAAGATTTTTCTAAACCTAGTCATGAACACACTTCAAATCCCAGAAGCTAAATTTTGGGAAAAAGAAAAAAAAATTTTTTAAGTAAGCTCTACATCTAACATGGGGCTTCACAGCCCTAATATCAAGAGTCCCATGCATGCTCTATTGACTGAACCAGCCAAGCTCCCCCTTCCAAAAATTTTTTTAATCACAAATCCAGCAAAAAGAGCAGATAAAACAGCTCTGGAAGAAAGGGACATGGCATTAAGCATCTAGTATGTGCCAGACATTAACACTCATATGTGGAAACCAAGAGGAATCAACACAACCCCCAGCCCCCCCCCCCCCAGATAGGAACACAGGGCCTAAAGTAAAGGTCATAGACCAGAAAGACTGAGGAGGAGCCCCTCGTTCCTTCATGAGGGTATTAGAAGTGACATAGTATTTAGAGTGGCTTCTAATGGACCTAAAAATGATCATTTTCTGGACCTCTAGCTATGGTAAAATCAGTGTAACAAGTAGAAAAATGAAGAATGATTTACAAAGGATAAAAATCTTTAAACGGTATATTAAACCTCAGTTTCTTCATCTGTAAATTGGGAATAAGGTTACTCCCTTTCTGTGGTAATAGAGCTTTTGAATTTAATGATGGTTTTGGAAGCACTTACATGAAATACAGAGTAAGCTATTTGATGTGATACATGTGTAACACCATGATAAGATTCAAGGGGGAAAGGAGAAATGATATTGGAGCCCCGCTTCCATGAGGACAATGATCAACTCTGATTTCACAGAGACTTACTGAAGGCTGTATAATTAAGTACCTGCAATCTTTCCTCAAGGGATCATAAAATGCTCCCTGTATAAAACTTTCTCAATAGGATTCCGAAGGCATCTTTGGAGTTAGAAGAGAAATAGAAAAGGTATTACAGTTCTTCATGAATAGGTTAAACCTAGTCTAACTTAAAAGTTAGGCAGATGCCTCCTCTCTACCCCAGCCATCTCCAGTCAGTTTCAGCTTTAAACATCATGACGAAGATGGGACCCCCCACCCCCAACTCCAAGATCATGAAACTCAAAGCCAAGTGCAAATACAATGAGTTCTAATGGAACTACATTTATTGAGTTCCAAACTGCATGTCAGGCCCAAAGCTGACCTCAAGCAGAGCATGAGGTACAAGACCTTTTGCTCACCAACTTCAGAGAAGTCAAACATGTAATCAAGGAAAATTCAATATGAAATATTCTAGAACAATTCCATCTGGGTCAGTCAGAGGCAGTGTTACAGAAGAGGTGCCATTCAGCGGCACCTGCGTGGCTCAGTTGGTGAAGTGTCTGCCTTCAGCTCAGGTCAAGATCCCAGGGTCCTGGGACTGGGCCCCTGCACTGGGTTCTCTGCTCAGTGGAGAGGCTGCGTCTCCCTCTTATTCTACCCCCTGGCAGCTCATGCTTGCTCTTTCTCACTCTATCTCAAATAAATAAAATCTTTAAAAAACAAACAAAAAGGAAGTGCCATTTAGGTTACCAAGCAGCAAAGAGAATGACAACGTGTCAAGCAAAAGGAGGATCTTAAGCAAAGACTCAGAGAGGTGAAGGGGCATGGGAACCTGTTCAGTTTCTCACTTGAACAAACAGGGAGCCGTCTGGAGACAAAGACTGGAGAGGATGCTACCTGAGATGTGGGCAAGAGCCAAGTCGTGAAGGGCCACCTTGTGGGCCAAGGCAAGGAGCTTGGCCTTTGTCCAACAACCATGGGGAGCCCTTGAGAGCTTTCAGAACCTGGAGTGACATGGACATTAATAGAGCTCCTTCTGGGGCACTGGGAAGGTAGGTTGGTGGTGGGGGAGGGGTACACTGAGGGCAAGCAGGTAAGTTAGGAGTTTTACTGCCATTTTTGTGTGGAACATCTATCTGGTCTGAAAACAACCATCGAGGAATAAGTCATGTGGCCTAATAACTTAACACATAGGCTGCCACAGGGGCTGTTTAACACCAGATGAGGGGACACAGGTTGAAGAATTGGGACCGGGGACCCAGTGACAACCAGCAGCACAGAGCAGTGGGCTCAGAGGGAGAAAGAGCCAACAAAAACCATGGTTCTACGACTTCTCGGTTGGAAGATACTGGGAAACACAGCGAACCTCATGCAATTAAAACTCTCCTCCTGCCTCAGGTAGCAAAACAGCAGCAACCCGGCCAGTTCGCTGTGAGCTAGACGGACACAAGGTCCCTGGCACAGCAGCCGGCCCCAAGCGGCTCCTCTGTGAGCAGTAACCACCATAATTACAATGGAAAAGGCTTTTGCCAAGAATATTCTCAGAAAAGATCCATTCACCAAAACAGAGGCTTCTCCTGCTGAGTACCAGTAACCAAAGCAAACAGAGCAGCGGGGACGAACCCAGAGTTATTACCTACACGAGAGGCTCAGGTGTCCCTTTGAAGGAAAGCAAAAACCAGCCTGAGTCTAACAAGCCCATACACCCTGATCAGAGCTGCCTATTCTCAGCAGCCCTGGGCGCATTCCCATGTAACCTGGTCGGACAAGCTGCACTGGCCCAGTGCCCAGCTTCCAGTCAGAATCTACCAGACCCGGAGATTATCTGACAAGTTCTTTCTCTCTAGGAGGGTAGTTACGATGCAGAATGGAGATGTCAGTATTTGTTTCAAACACATATACATCACTCTTTCATTTCCTATCTCACCTAGAGGCTAAATTACTTCTTCAAGATAGCAAAAGCACCACCTCATGGCCCAAAGCTCTGAACAGAGCTACCACAATTAGCACAGCTAATTTCTTGTTCAGGAACAGTCTGGGTTCTAGAATCATGGCTCGTGATCGCAGATATTCTGATAGTCCCGGTTCAGACAGGACTGAGATTCCTGCTCCAAACCTCCGCTTGGAAAGTAAGGGCATTCATGGACAAAGATACTGCTCATTGCCAGCTATTATCTCTCCTCCTACCTTTTCTGACTCTCATCCTCTCTGGAGGATGACTCTAGAAACTTCTCCTGCCCCCGTTCAGACACCAATTGTCTCCTTCCACCTACCCCTGCGTGTTGCTCAAAGTAGCCCACAGCCACGGCTGTAGCTCACCTGCTGGTCACCCTTCGTTCTCTGAAAATCTCTTTCTGCATTCCCCATGAGGCTGAGAGGTTCTGGGCAAGTCACTAATCCCTTTGCAAATCCAACAGGGTCTCACCCTACCTGGCCCACTTCAGTGTTCTCCACTTCCACCATCCCGGCCCCTCCTAGAAAGCTATCCCTCTCTTGGCCTCTTGACACTCCTCCCAACTCCTGCCCACCCTTGCCCCACCCTGCCCCAGTTCACTTTGGCTGACTCTTCTTCCCCTGCTCATCTCTGGGGGTGGGCTGAGTTTTCTCCCATCGCCCCTTCTTTTCCCATAACCCTCTTCCTAGAGACACCACAGCAGCCCACCATGGTTCCAGATGCTTCCTACTTCCACAAGAATGCAGAATCATCCTTGACTCTAGCTCAACTCTCTCCCTCTCATCTAAAACAGCAAAGCAAACCCCCTCCTGGAATCCCCATAGGACCTGCTTGTTCTACACTGGCTTCAAACACAGCTGTCCATATCCGAACTTCCAACATCCCCCATCAAAACCCGGTCCTCTGCCAACGTTCGCTGACTTGGTGGTGCACCGCCATCCTCTACCACCAAGGTCAAAAGCTCAGGTACCCTTGACTCCTCCTTTTTTTTTTTTTTTTTTAATTAAAGACTCTGGGGCGCCTGGGTGGCTCAGTGGGTTAAGCCACTACCTTCGGCTCAGGTCATGATCTCACGGTCCTCATTGGGCTCTCATTGGTCCTCATTGGTCCCGTATTGGGCTCTCTGCTCAGCAGGGAGCCTGCTTCCTCCTCTCTCTCTGCCTGCCTCTCTGCCTCCTTGTGATCTCTCTCTCTGTCAAATAAATAAATAAAATCTTTAAAAAAAAAGATTTAAATTAAAGACTCTGTATTTATTTATTTGACAGTGAAAGAGAGATCACAAGCAGGCAGAGAGAGAGGGGGAAGCAGGCTCCCCGCTGAGCAGAGAGCCTGATGCAGGGCTCCATCCCAGGACTCTGAGGTCATGACCTGAGCCGAAGGCAGAGGCTTAACCACTGAGCCACCCTGGCTCCCCTTGACTCCTCCTTCTGTTTTACCCCACTTGTACTGAGCTGTATCAGTTCTTTCCCTCCTTCCTAACTGCCCCAGCTCCTGACCAAAAACTCTTGCCTTCACTTCGTAACCAGTCTTCTGCTTGCTTCTTTTGCCTTTTTGGAATCTCCTCCTCATTGCTGTCTTTGTAAAACACAGAGAACATGACCTTCAGAGCAAAAAAAAAAAAAACACCTCACTGCGGCCCCTGCCACACCATCTCCTTCACGGGGCATCCAACACGGCTCCACGGTATAGTGAACACACGCATCGGGGTCCGTCTCTCCTACTAAATCATGAGTTCCTCAGCGGCTGCAACTGTTCCTTGATGGCCGAGCGCCCAGCGTGGCACTGGGTGGCTGAGTGCCTCTCCGTCCGCACGTGGAAAAATGGATGGATCTTCGGGCTGTCAGCACTCCCAGCTTATCCAGCCCTGCTCTCCAAAATCAAAATGTCCTGCTCTGATTATCTGAGGATTAAGAGCTCCTTCAGAGAAGTTACGTAAAATTTGCCAAAGTATCCCAAAATTTTTGGGAGAAATGAGTGCCTTCCCTTATCTCTCTACAGCATTGCGCTGCTTCTAACTGGTTATTTATCCGCATCAAGAAGAAAAAAAGAAAGTCTTCTCATGATGTGCGGTGGGTAACAAAATTAATTTCACCAAAGTTTTTGCTTCTGTTTTTACTTTGACTTAATTTGTTTTACAGTCAGGGACGAATCATAAGAAATGAGAAATCACTCTACTTGACACATACAGAATTAAAATATGGATTATTTAATACTCCAAATGATGGAGAAATTGAGACATTTCAGCAGATGATGATGAGGTGACCCAGGAAGCAGGAAGCTGCTGCCACTTCCAGGCTAGAACAACAAAGGCGGGCCAGGGGTCAGTCACCCAGGAGAAGCCCGAGTGTTGGCAAGGACAGAGTCGTCAGGAAGCTAATAAGGCATATGCTTTGGGGCTTCCTGCCCTCCTGGATCCCTTCTGAGGCTCTGGATCTAATTTCAGTTTCCGTATTCTTTTTCCTTAAAAGGGCCCCCCAAATTGTAGAAGCTTTCATCTTCACAAAGCCTGGATCCTCCACAAGCCATGGAGGAAGTATTGCCACCACTGGAGAAGTTGTGCAAGGCTTAGGTGGGGAGAAATCCCCTAGATTTTCCCTTCTGTCCACTTTCCAATTTCCTGCCGGTACTTCCCAGTGGCCGGACTCAGCGATAACAACTTGCATGGGAGGCTGGGAAGCACAGACTTCGGGGTCAGCCTCCCTGTAACATGGAGCAGAGCAGGGGAGGGGCAAGGAGTAGATCTGAGAGCAAACAATCTGAGAGTTAGCGTATCAGCCTCTTGGAGCTGCCCTTTGGTACCCAGCATTAAGGCTGAAGAAGGGCATGTAGAATTTAAGGGCATGACCAGGGAAATGCTAACAGACTCTCCCTCTCCCAAGATGTCCTATAGGACAGTGTTGGCACAGTATATCTGTATGTGCCTTCTGCAGAGTCTGAAACTCAATCTTGCCTCGTCCTAAAGGCAGTCAGATTCTGGAAGGACAAATCACATTAACCAAGCTTATAGAAGCTTGAAGCGTAAACTTAAAAACGAGCATGTCTATATATAAGAAACGTGTGGAATAGCATGCTTGTACTGACAAAAGTAGTTCAATTCTTTTGCTCAATATGTAGCACACGATTACTGACGATTAACACCACGGGGGTGAAGCAAAGGGGACACAAATTAATCACGCCCAGCCCCACCCCATGAGGCCTGGTAACAAATTTATGGTAACACTGCAGACAAACCTAGATTGAAGAGAAAGTAACATCCTTACTGAGCACAGACCCACCGACAGTCTAGCTAACATGATTTGGACAACTTCATGAGTCTGTCTTTACCATAGACACAGGTCCTGCCGGAAACGTGTCAACAGTTTGCTTGTCAGAGTACAGACTCCTCTGAAGACAGTCCGCCTCCCTGACATGGTTTTCCTGTGCCTCACGCTGACCACCACCTCGGAGGAGCGCATGGATGTGACGCCATCTGGTTACAGTCGGATGCAACAGACCTCGGAGCTATTCGCTTACATCAGGGCTGGCTTCTGAACTGTTCTTTCTCTTTGAGAATCCCATAAAAGCTTCCGACTCTCCCTGAAATCCATAGGCGCACCAATTTTGTGTGTACCTTCAGGGGCTTCTTTGCCAGCATTGGCTGCAGGCTCTTTCCTCTAGAGCAGGGTTTCTCGACCTCAGCAGTACCGGCACTCCACACTGAGTAATGCTCTGTCGCGGGCATCTGTCCTCTCCGTTCCAGCATGTTTAGCAGCGTCCCTAGCCTCTACGCACGGTATGCAAGCAGCCCACCCTCCACCAGCTGTGATGTGCGGAAACGTCCCCAGGCAACATTAAATGTCCCCCAGGGGGGCAAAACTGCTGGCTGCCCCAGCTCTTACCCCGTGAACAATGCACGGAGGGTCCGGCCCCAGGAGTGGTCAGGTCCCCCGTGCCCACCCTGTCTAGACCTTGGGCTATCGGTCAGTTCAAGAGGCGAGTTCGCTTTAGAAAGATGAATGTTTAGAAGTGCCTGCATTCTGGTTCCAGCAATGAGTCAAACAGGTGTCTGCACAGGGATCAGGGTGGGGAGGGAACTTAAAAACGCATGGTCAGGTTCTTTATCAGGATGGAGAGATTCTAAGGTTATTTTTTGTTTGTTTGTTCGTTTGTTCACAGTTGGGGAGAAAAGAAAAGCCAGCACTATTGGTGTGCACATGTTTACAAAACAGTAGATGACTATATGCATTAGCCGGCTGCTTGGGACTGTTAGCCATCTGGAGAAGCTCCCCAGGTTTCTGGCATAGCAGGCACTATGGTCCAGCTCTCCTGAAGGATTAGAAACCCACAGCCCAGGCCGATTCTCAGGCTACCTGCAGCCTTTATTGTTTTTATTCGTTTTTTAAAAGACTTTATTTACTTGTTTGAGAGAGAGAGCGCGTGCACACAAGAGGGGGCAGAGGGAGAAGGAGAAGCAGACTCCCTGCCGAGCAGGGAGCAGGACCGGGGCTCGACCCCAGGACCCCGAGATCACGACCTGAGCTGAAGGCAGATGCTTAACCAGCTGAGCCACCCAGGCACTCCCACTTGTAGCCTTTAAAAGGTGGCAAAGAAATCATCATTATCCCCGGCCGCTCCAAACACATGCGGAGGGTTTGCTGTGGGCCACACGCGACGCTTCACGTACATCACATTATTCAAACCTTGCAAGCTAGAAGAGTAGGGATTATTGTCTCCACTTTGAAGAGAAAGAGCTGAGCCTCAGAGTGGTTTAGTAGGTTGCTTAGCATCACACAGCCAGTAAGTGGCAGAGCTGGAATTAAAACCTAGTTCCTCTGACAATAAAACCAGTGCTCTCTTTCTGTCCCTGTCCTATGTCTGGTCCAGTTGTAAATCTAGCAAAGATTATTTAAGACAGGAAGAAGTGGCCTCTGTGCCTTGTAGGAAAATCAAGACAAACAGCTCGACTCTTTCATCTCCCTGGGGAAATGCATCAAAGAGAGATATTTGACATCAAATCAAATCAACACACATATACACACACACATACATATATACGTACATACATATATATACACACACATATATATGTATATATTCTTTTTTTAATACTTGAACCCACTTAGAGCATTGTTTGGCTGTCATCTTCCAACTCCCAGTCTTCCCATAATGCAGGCAGCTACACGCGGTGCTGAGGGTAAGGCAGAAGCCCAAGAATCCTGACTTGGAGAGCTCTCCCGCCCCAACTCCTCATCAGCAGCTACAAGTCGCTGGCTCCGAGCAGAAAAACATTCATTAGCTTTTAGTTACCAATTCAAACCAGGGACCTCCTCGTTCTGCCCACACAACTCCACGGAAGTCTGGGACAGGAATGGGGAGACCAGATTGATGGGGCTAATCCAAAACACAAAAAAATGTATTTCCTCCCAAATATGAAAACAACACTTGAAGCCGGGGTGTAATAATAGGTTTTCCCAGTATGACTGTTTCCAGAGAGAGTTACGAGTGTCCCCTGACTATACTTCTAAGAATATCGAGTCTGGATTTCTTCCTTCCTTTCCTTTTTCTCTTGCTTTCCTTCCTTCCCTCCTTCCTCCTCCCATAACCACATCCTGACCTCCTCCTTTGCCCTAGCCCCTGAGCTGGGAACTGGGGATACTGAGGCGAATGAAACCCAGACCCTGTCTTGTCCTAAAGCAAAGTGGGAAAGACTGGTAAATAATCCCAAAGGTGTACAACAACAGGCACAGGCATGAACAGACTTATGCTACGGCCCCCTCGGAAAGATAAGAAACATTCAAAATAGGATGCGGAAATCATTCGCTTGTTTGAAATGTTGGAGGTCAGGGTCAAAAGAAGCATCTCAGTAGGTAGGATGCATGCGTACAAGCCCTACAAATCCGGGCCTCAAAATGTCTTAGGAAAACATGTCTTTGCAAACCATAAGGGACTCTTAATCTCAAAAAACAAATGAGGGTTGCTGGAGTGGAGTGGGGTGGGAGGGATGGGTGATGGACACTGGGGACGGTATGTGCTATGGTGAGTGCTGTGTATTGTGCAAGACTGATGAATCACAGACCTGTACCCTGAAACAAATAATACATTCTATGTTAACAAAAATAAATAAATAAATAAAAATAACTTTAAAAAAAAAAAGAAAGAAAGAAAGAAAGAAAGAAAACATGTCTTGGACGGGATCCTGTGGTATGAAATCCTAATAAAAAGAAATGAGAACAAAGCTATTTTTCCCTTAGAGAGCAGACTGGGGAAAGCTAAAGACTACGGTTAATGATTGCTGCTTTTCTTGTTCATTAATTTCATTAATATTTCTATTCAAATTTTCAAATTACTTTTGAATGCATTATCTTAATTTTGCCTGACAATCCCAACCCCAGGAGGTAGATATTATTACTTCCATTGCACCGGTTAAGGAAATGGAGGTGCAGAGAAGTACATGGCTGTCTTAAGGGCTCACAGTTAGCCAAGAGAAGAATGGGCCTCTCATAGCCACCTCTGTCCGCCTGCAAAGCCCGTGTCCCTTCCTCTCGACTGTAACGCCTCCATACATGCCAGCAGTCCTGGGAAAGGAGGAATGTTATTCAACTGCCGTCTCCCAGGCATTGCACGTGGGGTGGAAGGTGTGTTCAAGAGGCTCTGGGGTGTTGAGAAGACAGTAAAGTGAGTTTTAATGGAAAAGATTGTTCTACTTATAGCGGCTCCAAAAAAAAAAAAAAAAAAAGTGATTCACTCTTCAGGCCTGACATGTTTTGAGAGACAGACATGCCTGTAAATTTGGCCAGACTCGTGGGTGCCAGATGATAATTGACAAAGACCCTAGGGCTTGGCGATCAAGCCAGGACTTCCTCATGTTCTTCTCTGGGCTCTCCAGGGGCCTAGTGCAGTGCATAATTAAGTCAGATGGTTGCAGAGGGAAAGAGATGGGTCATTTTCTCTATGGAGAGGTTTTCTTCTTGGCAAGACGCAGAATGACACACTTCAGGCAGCAGGAAGATCATTTCCATAAAAGTCGGCAAAGAGGGAGGGAGATCGCACAGTTACTGAAAGACAAACAAAGCCCAAATACCATAAACAGAGTACGGAGTTCCCAACCAGAGGCACAATTATCTCTTACCTCAAACTTGGACAGGACTCAAGCGAGCATTATAAGAGATTTTCTCATGCACATGAGTAATTGCCCCACTCATTAAAATGTTATAGATGAGCCTCACTTGGAAAGCAACAAAGTGTGAATTCCAGTGCAGGACCTGGAGGAGGCTGAAAGGGGCCCCAGAAAGTCCTAGCACAGAATTTCAAGGCAGCCCAGCAATGTTCTAGGAGATAAAACAGTGGCCAGAGTGAGAAGAAAGATGGGAGGAAGAAAAGATACCACCTATATGAACACCAACAGATGCCTGCCATTTCACTACCTCCTATTTAACGAAAACACAAATCCTTAAGTAAACACGAGATTATTTATGTCCCCTGCAATGAAGGAAAATGCATTTTTCAATCTCATTCAGTGTTTATTTAACCACTTGGGACTCTTTCTTCTTGGACCAAAGTCAATATGTGTTAAAAAGAAAGGACTGATGGGATCAATAATAATGTAATTTAAAGAAAATGTGATTCCTGTGGGATTTAATAGCGTGACGGAAGACCACACTGATATCCTTAACCCGTAAGTTTTGGGGTGCGATCTTCTCATCACAGATGTTTTCATGATATTTTGAGGCTGCTCAGCCACCGAAGAAGGGCACAAACATGAACTTCAAGTCTTAGAAGACCTATTTCAGTAGCTTGATAGATGATCGTGTAAGCTGATCCTGGAATTTAAATAATCAGATACGAATTTCTAACTTTAGGTACCGTCCTGGAAAGCACTGTGGGTTGGTGGATAATAGGGAAAGATGATAGGTGGATGATAGGGAAAGAGTAGCATGGATAGAAAGAAAGAAACAAAAATTAATGAGTTTAATAGAAGACCTGTTGAACCTCAGTTTCAGGTGAGACACCCATTGGACATGCCCAGGTTGGAGGCCATCCCAATCCCATAGACAACTGATTACCAACATTTTAAAGAGCAGCAACAGGAAGAATAGTGTCCAAAATTACAGATGATAATTACTTTTCTCTGCTTTCCTATGTGAATGTGTTACTTGATTCCTGCTTCTTTGCTGTTATATGTGCCATCTGTCATCTTCTGTAGTAAGTTCACTCCTTTGTACCACAGTTCAAAGACTTTTGAGTTGGAGCAAGCATCCTCCCTAGAAAATTTTAGGCATGTGACAGACTCACCTTATCCTTACAGGGCTAATCAAAGTGAATATTATAAAAAGGCAACACATCTCCATGGGATCTGGTGGGATTAGGGACATCCATTCAGTTACTTTGTATAAGGAACTGATGACCATTACTAACAGCGACTAACAGTTGAATATAAACCATATTTCAACCTTTGAAATATGACAGAATGCCCACGAGTGATCCTTCCAGATCACATGTAGTTCTATTTCGTTTTTTATAATGTTTCTTTTGATTATAAAGTAATAACCTCCACTGTATCATGTCTGGCAAATGTACAAAGTACAACAAGAAAACAAAATTATCTTCAGCCATACCAGAGATGACCACTTGTAAGTAATTGGCTGTATTTTCTCCTTGTTGATTTTTACTCATTATAAACATATATATTTGGGGGTATGTGACACCATTCTGTACAGACTCTTTTTTTTTAATATTATTTATTTATTTGACAGACAGAGAGATCACAAGTAGGCAGAGAGGCAGGCAGAGAGAGAGGGGGAAGCAGGCTCCCTGCTGAGCAGAGAGCCCGATGTGGGGCTTGATCCCAGGACCCTGAGATCATGACCTGAGCCAAAGGCAGAGGCTCAACCCACCAAGCCACCCAGGCGCCCCTGTACAGACTCCTTTATATTGTTTTTTTCTCCTTAGCATTATATATTGGGTATCATCCCATGATATTAAATATTTCAATAATGTGATTTTTGTTGGCTAAACAATACCTTATGATATATCATCCCTAATTTAGTCAATTTTTCAGTAATGGAAATTTGGTTTGTTTCCAGGTTTTTGTTAGTACAAATAATGAAACAAACAAACAAAAAAACATCCCCCTACTTAAATCTGGTTATAGTCCTGTATGAAGTTGGATCCAGACAGGATGGCAGATGCAAAAGGAGTTTTATGAAAAGAGTATTTATAAAGGCATTGGTGGGTTTAAGGGAAACCAACAAAGACGGTGAGGCGAAAAGGGTTGGAGCCCAGCCACAGTGGGGAAGCCACCATTCATCGGGCTTAAATAATCAAGGGGGGGGGTGCTTCTGGAGCTACCAGAACCCAGTCAGAGCCATAGCAGAAGGAAGAGCCACCTGATAGGGAATATGGCCGTGGGTGAGGAAGGCAGTCATTCTCAAACCATGTCCCAGCCAGGAGGGAGCCAGCCTACCCTCTCTTTCCATCTGCTCTCTGACCGCCCTACCTTGCCAACAGCAGAATCCAGCAAGCAGACAGAAGGCAAAGGAGCTGGGTTGATGTCCACTGAGTTCAACCTCTCCCTGGACAGACCGCAGGGTGGAGAAGGTGTTGGACATAACCAAAGAGACAAACAGAGAATACCCAGCTCAACAACTTTGC
Source organism: Mustela nivalis (assembly GCF_964662115.1). Classification (NCBI taxonomy): domain Eukaryota; kingdom Metazoa; phylum Chordata; class Mammalia; order Carnivora; family Mustelidae; genus Mustela; species Mustela nivalis. Next base: position 70,137,260 of record NC_139032.1, read on the forward strand.
TTATGCCCTTCTAAGTTAGAGCAGTGAGGGCTTGAAAGACAGACTATGTGGCCAGTACCTCCGAAGTCTCATGGTCTGAGTTCCAGATGGCTGCAGGGCAGCCCAGCTCATCTACCTCTGTTTGTGCCAGGTCTAGGACTGGATCAACCCCTCCTCCAAGCCTTATTCTGCTGCAGCCTCCAGGAGTCTTCTAATACTTGGTCCCTGAGCCAGTGCTTACTGGGGAAGCCAGTATATTAGCACATTGAGGAAGTTCTGGAATTAGGCTGGTGCTTAGGCCAATTACACAATGCATCTACAGGGTGACCCCATCACAATTATTACACAGTTACTAAGCTGACCAAGCTTCTTGCCTGGGAGCCAATTTTTAGTGCCCTGTTACAGAGTGGGGTCCTTCTCTTAACACTAGCTAGTGGTCAGTGGCCTTGATGCCTAATTTTGGCCAGTACCATCTTCCTGGAGGCTGGTCTCTGCTTCCTTTGTAAGCAGCTAGCTGACGTCCTGTCCCCAAATCAACAGACCACCCATAACCATAACTATACCCATGAACCAGTAAAATCACCACTTGCTACAAACACTTGCTTGTTATGCTCTGCTACCAGGTTGAGGATCTTGGGCTGTCGAGCCTAACCCCGATGGAAGCAAGCTTAAATTATGTTTAGGTAATGTGTTTGGGGTCAGTCCTACAGTCTGGTTATGATTCTAGCCATAGCTCAACACGGCCTGAATCTTCTACTCACTGAGGTTCCATTATGTCTGGCAGTCGATTGTGCAATACTGGCTAAACCCTAAGGTTTCCCAACTGTGAGAAAAGACAGTAAAAATGTAGGTAGTTTGGCTGCTGAGTTTTGGCAATGACATCATCTCCTTTTCATGGCCTCTAACGCTCAGGTTCAGCAAATGGGGTTTGAAGGTTCTGCTTTAGGACCTGGCAAATCATTTGGAAAACTGTATTACCCATTGCAGAAAAATACTTCATTTTTCTCGTCTGATCTATAGCAATGAACTCTTTTCCTGGTTCCTTGGCCATGAAATATGCCTCCTGTATTATTATAGGAGGATCTGCCTCATTGGGGTCTACATCCTGATTGCCTTTGAAGTCCGCAACATCAGAAGTTAATTCCAAGCAGGTCCTCTAGGTCCTGTGCATGCTCTGGTGCTTTATAAATTGCATTAGAGGTTAGTTTAAGCTCTTGCAGCCCAATAGACATTGTACTGTGTGCCTCTATTTCTTTGTCTCTTTATTCCAACAGTACACGTTCAAGTCCCGTCTTTGTTTTGTCAGGTGGGTCCCATTAAAATCTTGTATTAAACTTTGCCTCTTTTGAAGTCCCAGACCTCATCCATCTGTTTTGTTTTTTTTTATATTTTTGTTTAGAATTTTCTCAAAGTTAATGGAAATATCTGAGGGATGGAAACTCTGGTTAATTGATCTTTCCGTTAACTGAAGGCCATTGTCAACCGGTGTTTTTAGATTTTTGTGTCTCATTTCATCTCACTTCAAATATTCCTCCTGTTTGTTTCAGCTGCTCATCCTCCATTGAACAAATTTCCAAATTTCCCTCTTTCTTAATTCCTATTTTAGTCCCTTCTACTCCCCAAATTGGGATTAGATGCCCAGAAATTAGACTCCAGGGGGACTGGCTGAGAAAGGTAAACTACAGAAGTGAGGCAACCAAGGAAGAACCCCATAGAGAACGTATGCTTGAAACTGTGAATCACACCTGATAATCACGGACCATATATAAGCATCAAATCTGGAAGATTATACATGCGAGTAAGATTATAAAGAAACTGCAGGAGTTTAAGGCTGAAAGTTATTTACTGAGTTCAGTGCGACTGCTGAATCAATACTAAACATGAACCAAAGTACATCCTACCCTAAATTTGGAATGAAGGAATTTAAAAATAGTGATCATAAATTCACATTGTCTAGAAGATGCTTAAGGTATGGAGGAACTGTCAAGGAATGGGGGAATGCAAATAGAGTAATGAATATTCAGTTCCAAATTGAGAGAAAGTTTAACAAAAGGAGTTTTAAAACCTCAATGTGATCAGAACAGAGATAACCCAGCCACCAAGGGAAAAAATAAAAATTGAGGGTAGAAAGACAAAAGCAAACTTCATGAAGACATTCAAGATTAAAGAGATAAAAAGGAAAGGAGGATGGGTTAAATAGGTGATAGGGATTAAGGAGTGCCCTTGCTGTGATGAGAAGGGGGTGATGGGTGATGTATGGAAGCGTGGAATCACTATAATGTACACCTGAAACCAATACAACACTGCGTTAACTAACTGGAATTTAAATAAAAACTTAAAAAAAAAAAAAGATAAAATGACTGCGAATCAAATAGTACAGACCAGAAGGGGCGAAACTAACCAATCTGGGACGTGTTGGAGGAAAATGCTGATGAAACCAGAATGATTGCCTAAGCAACCTCAGTGCAAAAGAATCAAATGCATACTGAACCTCTGGGTTCTTTGAAGTGTACTGATTGTGTTCTGTATTTATGAACTGTCCTTATTTCAGGATGAAGGTTAAGTCATTGTCAACAAGTCTTTTTGTCTTCTTCATAAAGCACCCCTCCAAATGCCATTTATATACAGACACTTGAACGGGACACACCTGGCTACAATCATCAAGATTCTAGTGCTCAGGAAAGAACAAAACCAGATAAAGAACACTCATTATAAAACACTCTCTTAAGACTCTTATTTTCAAGTTAGTTAAATAAATTCTGTTTCAAGAGGGAAAATCGAGTGGGATAAACATCCCTTCTTTCAGATCCTATGAGCAGTTAGAAGATCACATTCTCTCCTCTGTTCTTTCTAGATTGCTGGGAAATAAAGCCAGATGATCTTGGTCTTGGCACATACATGTACCCTGTGTGTGCTTATCCACAAACTGGGGCACAAGTGTGGTCACGTGTTTACATCCCCAGTTAATTCCAGCATCCACCACCATAGGGACCCATACCCATCATTCCCTTTCTTTCCCAGAGATCAACCCCAAGGGATTAGGCAGTCTTTTCATGGAAACACCCAGAAAAACACTCAAAATCACATTATAGTTTTTATTCCTAGACAGCCTTGCGAGGGAGGCTCTCTCCTTCTAAGTAATATTTCCCTGGTAATTCCAATAGCAAACTTTCTAGAGGGACTATTCACAATGACTCACTAGAGGGGGAAAAAAACCAAACAAACGAAAACAAAAAACAAATATAATCTCTTGAAAAACCTCCTTTAAACACAACTCGGATTATGTCCCTCAGCTTTAAAGTCTTCGGTGCCTCCCAGTTGTTTACAGAATACAGTTCAAGACTTTAGCCTGATGTACACACTCCTCTATAGCCAGCTCCCTGTCTATCTTTTCAACGGCAGGTTCTGCCCCTCACAGGTAAGAAATCTTCAGCTGAACCATGCTGAACTTCCTGCAGGGCCTCAGGGAACGAGAGGCTTTCTCACACCTCTGTGTTTTTCTGCTTGGTGGTCCTTCTTAATAAAAATGCCTCACCACCACCTTCTTACACCCCTACTACCATCTTCTGCTGCTTCTCCAACAGGAAATACCTATTTATCCTTCAAGGCTGAGCCAAAGATCAGCTTAGAAAGTGTTTCCTGGTCATCGGAGGCACCGTCTACATAATATACAACTATTCTACAATTCAGTATCATATTTATTCTACTTCTTGTAAGCATCACTGTAACTGAAGCCCGGAGTGCCTGATCCAAAGACTATGTTCCATCAGTATCCGGGGAAGTGAAAGGATTCTGAAGACTATGACATATGAAAAAGAAGTGAAGAAAGTGGGCCTGAAGAAAACTCAAGGAAGACGTCAAAGCTGTAAACAACACAAACAATAACCGAAGACAGGTTACTATTTGGGTGTCTGCTATGTGCTAGGCACTCTGCTAGCTATTTCAGAAGCATCTCATTTAATTCCCGACAAGTACCCTGTGAAATGTTTATCATCCTCATCGTCATCTCAAAGAGGTAGAGGAAACTACTCAAAATCACAGAGCTTGGGGCACCTGGGTGGCTCAGTGGGTTGAAGCCTCTGCCTTCGGCTCAGGTCATGGTCCCGGGATCCTGGGATCGAGCCCCGCGTCGGGCTCTCCGCTCCCTGGGGAGCCTGCTTTCTCCTCTCTCTCTCTGCCTGCCTCTCGGCCTGCTTGTGATCTCTGTCTCTCAAATAAATAAATAAAATATTTTAAAAAAAAAATCAAAGAGCGTATCGCTTGCAAGGCTAGTGTTCAAAGTTGGGTGCCTACTGCCAAAATTCAGTTCCTTCATACCATAGCATCCTGACCCACTTCCTGACTTCAGGATCACTGGTCTCAGCCTCTTTGTTCTGCTTTGCAATTAGCTAGCTATGTGGTGGTCGTTAAGTCATTTCCCCTCTACCTGAATTTCTTCACCACCCCTTTTTTTTTTTTTTAAGATTTATTTATTTGACAGAGAGATCACAAGTAGGCAGCGAGGCAGGCAGAGAGAGAGGAAGTGAAGCAGGCTCCCTGCTGAGCAGAGAGCCCAATACAGGGCTCAACCCCAGGACCCTGAGACCATGACCTGAGCTGAAGACAGCAGCTTAATCCACTGAGCCACCCAGGCGCCCCACCACTCCTTTCTTAAAACCCTCTCTTACCCTCGAGAGCCGGTCTACAGCAAACTTTACTTCTTGTACTTCCTGAATGTATCTCAAATCTGACCAGTCCTTTCCATCTCCACTACCAAAACGCTAATCCTCTCCCCTGAACTTGGGGAGTAAATTCTTAATTTCATCACTGGTGTCCACACCCACTCAGACGGGCCTCTAATCCAAGAATTGTGCTATAGCCAGACTGAGCCTTAAAAACACAAGCTTATCACGGCCCCCCACTTGTCATTCTGATGAAGACCAAATCCTTACCATGGCACATGAGACCCCTGGTCCCCACTCTAACTTCATCCCACCCACCCACCCCACAACGACTCCCTGAGCTCCAGCCTTTCATCATTTTCTCAAATTCCTGCCCTCCCTACTCATAGCCTTCTGCAGGCTTTGTTCCTCAGCCTGAAAAGCTCCTCCCTCCCCCCATCTGCTCTCAACTCTTTGGACCATCTCAGAGACTGCTTCACTGGGGATGCTTTCCCTGACCCCCAGATCAGACAGGTCCCCATCACACTTCCTCACTGTCCGCTCTTCTTCTCCCTGGTATGTATCAACGTGTTGATACATGACACGCCACTATGATAATGTAAGCAGGATCTGTCTGTCTCCCTCACAGGCTGCAACCTCTAGGATGACAACGTCCAAGTCCATTTTTTTTTTCCCTGTGTCCCCAGTACATGGTATGGGGCTTGCTGAAGATAGAGTGCACAGCAGAAGTTTGTTAACTGAATGTTGAAAAAAATGTATGTCAGTTTCCTCCCATGAACAATGAGAAAATTCAACCATGTGATCTCTAAAGTCCCCCCAGCCAGGACAGCCAACTCTTAGGACACTATATCACATTCCTTGTTACTCTGCAAGGTCTTAACCAGACCAAGATGGAGGGAGATTTTAGCTTAGGAAAAGAAAGTGCTTTCCAATAGGAGGAACAGCCCAGCAATAGAATAATTCCCCACAGAGTACTGAGGCTAATGAATTAACAGTTACTTGACCCTTTGCCAGGGTCAAGTAAGACCCCCTCAGGGTCCAGTGAGAATGAAAGTAAATGACCTCAACATCTCTTTAACCCAGAGTCTATGAGTTTGCACCTGGGTGATACAACCAGACCCAATTCTAAATCCCAGGCGATTAAACAGTAAGCTCTTTAAGATTAAATAGTAAAATCATTTAACCAACGAGGTGATTAAGTAGTAAGGTATTTTCTACAAGATCCTCCTATATTAAAATGAGGATCTTAAACTTGCAGGGAATTGACACATTCTATTTTAACATACAGTAAACCACCTTGGGCACTTGGTAAGAACACGAAATCTCAGACTGCCCATGTATAGATTTTGATTCAGCAAGCCTGGCTATTTTTAATAAGAGTGTCCAGGTGAACCAGGTGAATTAGAAAATTCTTGCATAGAGAAAAGAGCCCTGAGATTGAAGCTAGGGTTCCAACTAGAGTTGATGGCTAATTAGCTCTAGGACACTGGAGAGCTATGTGACCTAAGTCCCATGACTTTAGTATCATCTTGGAAAGAGAAGCAATATTGTTTAATGGACTAAAAGGAGTTGACATGGAAGCTGATTCTTTTTTTTTTCTTTTCTCTTTTTTTTTTTTTTTTTTTTTTTTTTTTTTGACAGAGATCACAAATAGGCAGAGAGGCAGGCAGAGAGAGGGAGGGGGAAGCAGGCTCCCCGCTGAACAGAGAGCCCGACGCAGGGCTCGATTCCAGGACCCTGAGATCATGACCTGAGCTGAAGGCAGAGGATTAACCCACTGAGCCACCCCGGCGTCCCTGGATGCTGATTCTTAATGATAGTTTATGTTCCACATTGATCCTAATCCCACTACCTCTGCAAAGGATTCTCAAGCCCTGTCTCAAAAGCTTAGAATGAATCCATTTAATGTTTGGCTTCCTTCAGAGAATGGAGGCATATTTTGTTCCCCTCAAAAATTATGAGAATTTTGGCAAAGATAAATTCAGCCACCTCAGTGACCAACTATCAAAACAAGGTTTCAGGAATTCAAAAGCTTCTCCACAAATGAGGCTCCACAAATGAGCCTCTCAGAACAGATGTGAGATTATAAATGACATCCATTTAGGGTAAAAACCTGCCTTTGTTTTCCCTTCCAGTCACTGTTTTGTTCAAGAGTCTATCACCATTAGGAAAAGCACTTAAGAAAAATTCTTGAAGTAGGAATGCAAGAGCCTATCAAAATCATCTTACTCTGCTTCTAATTCTGGAAATTTGTACATTTGACACATTTTGAGACACAGAAGAGGAGTGAAAGCTGGCATTTTTCTTGAAAAGCCAAGGCACGGGGAGGGGTGCCTGGGTGGCTCAGTCCATTAAGGGTCCGACTCTTGGTTTTGGCTCGGGTCATGATCCCAGAGTCCTGGGGATCCAGCCCCATATCAGACTCCTTGCTCAGAGCAAAATTGGCTTGTCCCTCTCCCTCTACTCCTCCCCCTGCTCGTGTGCATACACTCTCTTACTCTCAAATAAATAAGTAAATAAAACAGGAAGGAAGGAAGAAAAGAAGGAAGGGAGGCAGGGAGGGAGAAAAGCCTACGCACTGGGAATTCAAACCTACTTCTCAAGAGTCTACAATCTCAGCTAAGTTTCATTTATTCCTTCATTAACCTCCAGATAAGCAGCTGGTTTCCGTAGATGGAGAAATGAAGCTGACGTGGTCCCGGCCTTCAAGGAGCTTACACTCTAGCATAGCTCTGTTCAGTGGACCTCTGTGCAATAATGGAAATATTCAACATCTGCACTCTAACACAGTAGCCACTAGACAAATGTAGCTATCGAACATCTGAAATGCGACTGGGGAACGGAAATTTTATTTCACTTTAGTTACTTTAGATTTAAAGTTGAAGAGCCACACACAGCTGGCTCTAGAATAAAGACAGATATTAGAAGAAGGAAAAGAAGGAAAGGAGAAAGAGAAGGAGGAGGAGGCAGGTGATGAAGGATAGGGTAGGCTGTGTGTGATTACCAGTGTATCTATAATGAGCTGTTGATTATCAACCATGTGATGACTAACTTTTCATTGAAATATTTGGAGGGTCAGGGTGAAGGTGTTTAGGAAAAGATGAGGAGTGAAGATTTCATTTGAGTGGTGAGGGGTGTTCACCAGATGGAAAGAGGGAGAAGGAGCCTTTGGAACAGAAGTCACAACCTCAGGGAAGCTTGAAAGCACACAGTGGGTTTTTAGGATAATGGTTTGGTTTGGTTTGGTTGTAGCACCAGTGAGGAGGGAGCACTAATCCTGGGACATGAGCAGGTGGGGCCAAACCACAAAGGGCCTGATGTATAGTTCTGAGGACTCTGGGTTTTGTCCATAAGCAAACATTTCTCTTGGGTCTGCTCTAAAGCTTTCCAGCGGTGGCTGATATGCTTGTTGCTTATTTGTTTTCCCAGGGATGGGACAAGAGCTGGTGTTTTCATTGTCTTTAACTTCCTCCTTCAGCTTCATGCTTGTATTTTTTCATTGCAAAACATTTTGGGTTTCTATTTTCATAATGCCCCAGAAAAACATAAATAGCAAAGCGGGGCGTAATTCAGCGGCGGTCTCTTCACTCATTACAACTACTTCAACCTAAACCTTTTCAGGCTACAGATGAGCTTCATTTTTCCAGTAGGCATTATCATGCTTGTGGACCTGCCAGCAGCCACCGAGAAGGCTCCAGCTGCTCCAGAAGGTACATAAACAAGTGTCCCAGCTCCTGGCAATGTGTAGAAATGAAGGAAATGGATGCACCTTTCAGTCAAAATTAGCACAAGTCCAGAAGGACCTGGGAAAGTAGGGGAAGAGGACAATGGTTTAGGATCCGGTGAAGCACCAAAGTCAGAAAGACTTGATGGTCACCGTTAGTATAAAGTCCTTTCCTTTTAGAGCAGCACTAAAACACTGTTATTTATTAATTATGGGGGGGCGCACCCCTTATCAAGCATCAACTCTGTATCAAAGCTTTATGCTGAGTACTTAGTCTATAGGATCCCATGGAGTCCTCATAACACCCTGCAAGGGAAGTCTTCCTCTACCTTGTCCACATATAGGTCAGGTGAAGCTCAGAAACACTGTAGAGCATGCTATCTACCCAGAGTCACACAGCTTGTGACCCACGGCATCAGGCTCAAACCCCAGGGAGGCCAGGTGACACTTCGGCTCCTGACAGGCACTGCTGTAACTGGTGTGGCAAGTCAAACTGAAGGCACTCCCACCTCCTCCCTAACTCGCCACGACCAGTGATCATGCCTAAACCCCTCAACACTTCAGCCTCTGTTATTTCGCCCATAACATGGGGATAATGAGATCGTTGCTCCAATTCTTGAAGACAGGAAAAAAAGTTGGGTTTTTTTTTTCCCCCGAAAGATTTTATTTATTTATTTATTTGACAGAGAGAGAGATACAGTGAGAGAGGGAACACAAGCAGGGAGAGTGGCAGCAGGGAGCCCTACCCAGGGCTCGATCCCAGGACCCTGGGATCATGACCTGAGCCAAAGGCAGACGCTTAGCGACTGAGCCACTCAGGCACCCCCAGAAAAAAAAAGTTTCAAAAATTTGCTTTTAAGTGGGAGGTATTTGGAAGCTACTCCATCATCAAACCAACACATGCCAAGTACCTACAATTTATAGAGCCCTCAGCCAAGACGTACAGGTATTAAAAGAATATTAAGACCTCAAGAAACTTTCCATTTAGCAGTTAAAAATTACAATGTTTATAACATACTACTCACCCAGACAGGAATAATACTCATTCCCAGACTTCAGTAAAGTGGGAAGGGGTACATCCACGTTGTCCACTCCAGGCACTAGGATCTTTAAGGTTTTAGGCAGAGGAGCATAACAAGTACCGGGACCTGTATACCTGTGCCTCCGTAGAACCTCCTTGCTAAACTGATCACACTCCAATCTTTCTCCAAAGTATATGGATGGACACTCAAAGCACACAGAACAGACAGCAGGTTACTCCCCTGAACACCCCAGCAGTCTGGTGTTGCCTTACCGAGAGCCATTTGGATTGACATCCAAGTGTGTTTATGCCAATTGCTCTTACCAGTAAAATGACATAATTTAATTATTTTGGGGATCTAATAAAATATGAATACATAGTTGTTTTTACAAAAAAATAGTTTGAATACTTTGAAAAGACTCAATAAGGATGAGTGACTAAGTACATAGCTTTGGAAATAGGTGTTGGTGAGATGACAATAATCGAGGTAAAAATCCAAAAGTCTAGAAAGATTTTATGCCCAATTTGCTTCACAAATGTTTTTAAGTTCTTACTCCCCATAAAAGAAAGCAGAAGTGCAATAGTAGACTGGACATCATGGCTGTGGTTTATGAAAGACGAATGACTAGTCAGTGAACCATCCCCCCCGAAAAAGAGCTTTGGCCTAACATCAAAAGACTGGAAAAGGCATGTACGTGTACGTCTACGTTAAAATAAAATGTTTATGGTATATGGGTATCATTTTATCCCTGCTTTGGCTGACTTTTCAAAAACACCAACCGTCGGTCTCAGTCATATCTGATAAGAGGATGTCTACTGTCTTATAAGAGCACAATTGTTTTGTTTTGTTTTGGGGGGTTATATTTTTACAAAGATCATAAGAGATTTGCTGAGTATGGCCAAGGCTAAGCTCTGAAATGAGCCACACTGGTTGCTGTATTAAAATCAGATATATTATAGGTCCCCAAAGCCCTTGCGTAGGGCTGGAGAGACCCCCACCCAGACTGGCTGCAGGAACATCACAGTGTCTACATTGCTGTGCTCTACAGGTCTAGACGCTCTTCCACGTCAGCTCCTTGGCTGACATTGATTGTGTCTCTCATATGATTTGACCTGGGTTGGAGGAGACTTTTAATCTCTAGGACTCTCGTTTCTAATCTTACTGCTAAATACTCTTGATCAAATTATTCAGTCTTTACAATTGATTTCTATGATGGCAGCAGTTCCCTCTAAATTGCTGTTAAAAAAAAAAAAATGCTGGCAGCAGGTCTCACTCCAAAGTGGCCCCTAATGAGCAATAAATGAACTGTTTCTATTTGGCAAATATTGAACTATTCCACAGATTTTCATATCCACGTGTATCTAAGGACTACTCACTGGTTACATTTTAAGCTATGAAAGCTTCCTAAAATTGAGTTTAAAAATTTAATACATTGCTAAAATGTACTGAACTCTTCCATTCAGAGGTTACCAAAGGAGTCTGGCTATTTCTATGAAACACAAAGCTCTTACTGTATGTGCACAATCCCCAATGGCTGGAATTCTAGCAATTTTCAGAAAGAACGTATTGTTCGTAGAGCTTTATCATTGGGGTCTTGGGTTAAATATGATCTTGAGTTGCCTCTGCTCTTGTTTCAACGAACAGATAGACAGAACTGCTATTAGGTTTTATTCCTGCTACTTGGTTCTTGAGACACCAACTGCCCTGCTACCATTTTGACTTTTTTTTTTTTTATCAAGTTTTTATTGTTGATGTCAAGCCAAGTTTGGAGAACCACTGCTCAGCTTGTTAATCAGAATGGCTGGGGGAAGCTAGAGCCCGCCCTGTGTCTCTCTGACCTGAGAATTCTGTGTTCCTGTTCCTTACAGCAGCTGCCATCTCTCTGCCCTCATCTGTGCTCTCCAAACTGTGGATGATGTGCGGGACCTTAATCCCCTTTGCCTCCTACTCAGAGTCCAAATTGAGAAAGATCCCTATTTACAGCTCCGTAATATTTCCTGGGCCACACCATTATACTTAATAGGGCCGGGCCCCGTATTTCATGGTCCATGAGTATATAAACAAAAATTGCAGCAAATACCCTGCAAAATATTAAATTGGGATTCATTTTACTCTTATCTTTTTATAGACAGATTTTCTTACTGAGACAACACGCTCAACAATACTCTCCATGCCTTTGGTCTCCCTTGACCTGAGGGAGATGCCCACTAAACTATCAGATTTGATCATTTCATTCTCCTGCTTCAAACAGAAAGAGATAAATAAATTAAGTAATGTTTCTTACATGTGTATCTGTTATAAACAGAGTAAAATGTAAGGGTTTTGTCGTTGTTGTTGTTTAGTATCAGGACACATCCAACCATGATGTAAACCCAACCAAGTATTGTCACCTTACTTTCCCTCACTCCCTTGTGTACAGTCTTTATTTTAATCAAATTGAACTGCTCCTAGCATGTGGTTTTAAGACGTCCTGTCTTACTTTTGGTGACCCGTCTGACAGCCCTCTCCCCTGTTGTGTACGGGCTCCCATCCCGTTAGTCCTGTTAGTCCTAAGGCTGCCTCCTTTAAGAAACTCATCCAAATTATTGTAGGCAGGAAGCAGTCTTTCTCTCCGGAATCCCAGGGATGCATCCCCATAAGTCCCTTAAACTCTGCACTTGCAGCCTGGAATCTCAATGCATTGCATCTGCCCACAGGAGCTCAAACTTCTTTTTTCCCCCTCCTCCCCCATTTTCATTTAAATTTCAGTTCATTAACATAGAAATATCTTTGCTCCTTTTTATTTATTTTATATTTTTTATTTGTTAAGTAAACTCTGTGCCCAACCTGGGGCTTAAACTCTCAACCCTGAGATTAAGAGTTGCCTGCTCTATGGACTCAGCCAGTCAGGTTCCCCTACCCACCTACCCCCGCCCCATCTCCCCACCAACAAGCTTCTTGATGACAGGATTGGTGTGGTGTTCAACTTCTTATATTCCCACCCTCCTATCTGCCATTGGGCCTTGCAAACAGTAAGCAGTCAGTAAATGAGAAGATGAATGAAATACATGTATCAACCAATCAGTCAACCCAACAAATGTCCAACCAATGGGTCTCTCCTACTATAGCTTCATTTCTTGACCTTTATTCTTAGATGAAGTGGCCTTACTAAGAGTATCCTAGGCAGGGCTCTGCAGATTTGCAGGGATTCTCTCTCCTGCTTTTGAGGCAAAAGAGTACAGTCTGGTTGCAGGGGCAGAGCTGGAACATAAAAAGTTGTGCCAAGGAAATCCTTCCCACCTACACCTGCAAAGGATGAAAGGCAGGATCTTACCCAAACAAGGCCCTCACCCTCACACAGGATGACCATATAATCTGCATTCCAAATTTTTGAGAAGGGGGGAAGAAGAGTTTATTAATGATTCTTCTGGGACAACAGGTATGACCCAGGAGCATCCCAAGCAAAAAAGACACCCTTGGATACGTTTCAACACCTATGAAGTTGGGATAATAATGCTAACTCAGAGTTTTCCACAAGACAAAAGGTGACCATAGAAGTGAAGCCCCCAGGGGGACATCTGGCACCCCAATGGCAGTCAATAAAGAACCACTCCCTTCCCCACTGCTCAAGAAAAGCACTCTATCTTACGTAACACTTTTTATATTCACCGACCTATGCAATCTATTCCATGAAACTTTGTGGAAACCAAGGTAGACACCATCAACTCCTTTTATTGAGAAGCATGCTGACACACAAGTCAAGGTCAGGTCATTCATGATGCAGCCAGGACTTCTACGCAGACGCATCTGTCTCCAAACTGAAACTCTTTCTACTGCAACACCCAGGCTTTACAGGCTTCACAGATGAGACTTTAAGTCTGACCAGACACCTTGGAAAATGTGGCTGAAATCATGGGACAGTGGGAAGAGGGATCAGAAGAGGAACAACTGGAAGTCCACACTCTTCTCAGTCCTAGGGGAGACAGAGAGTCCAGCCTGGGAACACCAGTTTCATCAGCCTCGTCCTTTCCAGAAGGAGACATTTTCCTGGCTCTGTCATAAGCAGTTTCACGCTACATCTCAGAGGTGGCTGCATTTCAGTAGAGGATGGGAAGAGAGCCGGAAGAGACCACAGTGGTCTAGACAGATTAGGAGCCCGAGATTGATCAGGGAATGGTAACGATCTGGCAGGAGGCAGTTTCCTGGGAGGTTTAACAAGCAAGCAAAAGCATCAGTTACGTGTACATATCCATAAGCATCCTGGCTAAAGACAACTACCCACTTCTGTTCCCAAATGAGACAAAACAATTAGAAAGGCCAAGCATTACCCCTTCTGTTCATGCTTCACTTCCAAAAGACAAGTGCTGATTTGTCTAACTCATATACTATTCCTTATCTGTATGTTCTTATGTGAAAGCACTGTCTGATCTTGAGTTCTCCATGAGTGATGCAAAACTTGTTAAAGTCCAATGCAATTTATCAATGAATATTTCCTACTTCACAGAGAATATGAAAGGCTTTCAACACTAGTACCATATGCCCCTCCTCCTCTAAATTTAAGAATACTCACACATTCTTATTTCCTTCATTCACAGGTCTTTCTCCTTACCTCCAAAGCTAGCCCATTGCCTTGTGGAACAGATTTCTTCCTTCTCATCTTCTTCCAGACTGTGCCCATCAGCCACCCAATACCTATTCCCAATTACCTCCACTCTGTCTTCTTCCCCTCAGCCTACAGTCCTAAAGATCCTTAAAAACAAACAAACAGTTAATTTCTCCTTCCAATTCCCACCTTACTTCTTGGTTTTTCCCTTCACCAAATATATTGACAGGGTAACCTACACTAATTATCTCTACTAGCTCAATTCCCATTCATCTTCAAAGCATTACAATATGGCTACCCTAAAGACTCCACGGAAACATCACCATTGAAACACAGCTTGGCAATAAAAACTAATACCTCACTAGCTGCATGAGTAAACTTGTCAAATACAATATGCTCCCTTCTTTTTCTCCTTGTCTCAGCGTTACAGCCAGAAGCATGGAGGCTATCCTCGGGGTGTTCTCATCACCCCCCACAATCAATCACAAATCTTTATGAAAAGAACCCTACAAGGAGAATGAAAGAGTCTGAGTCCCAGTCTAGGACTTCCTATCAATTTGTTTTATGATTTTATATTAGCCACTGCCATATCCAAGCCTCAGCATCCTCAACTGTACAATTAAGGAGTAAAAGTGAGTGAGCTCAACCCTTCCTTTGGGTACAATCCACCTAAACCATGGCCTTCTGGGCCTTATTTGCCTCTTGAGTGCCCAAGGATTGGTCACTGTAAAGTCTCATTCCCCTCCAAACACTGTCCATCTCACTTCTCCCTATAATTCTCCTCAATTACTGATGGCACAACCGAATCCATCCATCCTGCTCCCCACAGGGCCCGGTTCTGAATGTTCCCAATTGGCAGAGAACAGGGGTTTCCATTTCATCAAAGCCTGTTTTCTTTAACAATTCGATTATCGTTGCATTACTGAGCCCTTGTTCTGCTATGGACGAGTGAAATCATAACATTGAGCAGTTTCCCGATGAAGAGCCCAAAAAACGCAAAGGAAATAATATCTGAATACATCCAGTGATTGAGAAGAAACTAAATGACTTTAGAGACTACATTCAGTCGAGACCTGGCACCAAGCTGCCGCTGAACCAAGGTCCAGGTTTTCAGCCACTCATCTTCTTACCTAGCTAGAAGGAGGAGAGATGGCCAACACAGGACTAGCTCCATTTAGATCAGCTTGCATTCATCACATCACACACTGGGCTTGGTGTCAGGCACTGTGCTTGAGGAATAAAAAGATGGAAAGACAAAATTCTTGTCACCAGAGCCCTATAGTCAAAGAAGCAACAAACCATCTTCTCTTCCAGAAGATAGTAACAAGAATTAGTGCATTGGAACGACAAGGGTTTTGGTCTCAAGCAGACCTGTTCCCAAATTCTGATAACTACATTACTTAGTCATGGGTGCTGAGGCAAATTAATTAACCCCTCTAAACCTCACTTTTGCCATCTGTAAAATGGGTTTAATACCTTACAGGATTGCTAAAAGGCTTAGAGTTAACATTAAAAAAAAAAAAGCTTAGCATGTTGCTTGGAATATGGCAAGTGTTATGAAAATGATAATAATTATTTGTGCTAGTAGGAAAGTAGTCATTGGCTAGATGTGTGAAATTAAACAAATTAATTTGCCTCTCTGCCTCTCAGCATGTTTACCTTTAAAAGGAGCTGACTTGGGGCGCCTGGGTGGCTCAGCGGATTAAGTCTCTGCCTTTGGCTCAGGTCACAATCCCAGGGTCATGGGATCAAGCCCCGCATCGGGCTCTCTGCCCAGCAGGGGGAAGCCTGTTTCTTCCTCTTTCTCTCTCTGCTTGCCTCTCTGCCTACTTGTTATCTCTATCTGTCAAATAAATAAATAAAAAATCTTAAAAAAAAAAAAAAGGATCTAATTCTGTGCAAGCCAATTTCTGTAATTTTTGTAATTATTTGATAACCCATCAAATACCCAGACCCTATAAAATGCTATTACTGATGATAAAAATAGGGTAAGGAATAAGGACATTCCAATCTCACAGACCCAGGCATCATTTTCTCTTCTAGCAAAAGTTTATTTTCACTTTTAAACAAACATTCATATGCTACTTAACGTGCTAGTTACTGTCCTGGTGTTTCATAACAGCAATCTCTCTGGTCTTCATAACAAACCTTTAAGTGTGAGTGTCTTTACCATCCCCATTTTAAGATGGGGAAACAGAGGCATAAAGAAGTGAAGTAATCCACCCAGAGTTTTATAGATGGTGGTTGTTCTTATATAAAGTGCTTTACTGACCACTGAATTCTGTCTAAAACCCACACTGTGCCTACAGTGACATGTCCAAATTTGGGGCTCCTTAGTATATTTCCCCTAAAGGATCCAAAAGCTAGCTACATGGTCCATGCCTCAGTTTCCTTCTCTATAAAAACCACAGCAAAATGCTAGATGGTTCTGCCTATGGTACACTGGTTTTTGAAGATTAAATCTGCACAAATCAATAACATTTCCAACTAGCTTCATTATTTTAATGAAGACATTTCCTACACAGCTCCCTGTTAATTACTATTAATTTTTATAAACCACTTGGTCGGAATAGAGAGCATTTTGACAAGCACAGTGATGATCAACAAAAGGCAAAGGGCCTAAGTTCCATTAGTGTCGATAAAGAACACAATAAAAATAGGTACATGAAGACAGTTGCATGATGCAGGAGGCTCACCGTCATCATCCCCACAGGAGGACCCAGCCTCCGAGTCTCCATAAGCTGTTGGTAATAGTACCTGACTGAGCCACCCTTCCAGAAGTTCCCACTGGCATTCCTATACATGGGTTGAAGCCCTCTGTGGTCCTCTCACTGTCTGGGGGAAACTCTGGCTCCTTGTCTGCCTGCTCACCTGTACAGGGAATTGGCAAAAGCAGCCCACCTG
This sequence comes from Mustela nivalis, assembly GCF_964662115.1. Classification (NCBI taxonomy): domain Eukaryota; kingdom Metazoa; phylum Chordata; class Mammalia; order Carnivora; family Mustelidae; genus Mustela; species Mustela nivalis. The sequence goes on from NC_139032.1 coordinate 70,154,132, forward strand.
TTCTGTACCGACCCCAAATCTGGGGGAGAGGAGGGTCAATTTCCAGACTGTATCAGTCTTAGCTGAAGTCTCTTCCTGAGGCAGGTAGGAAATGAGTCTTGTTATGTAGCTGAGGAAACCAAGCTTCCTCAGAACAGAGGGACCAAGAAGATGGACCAAAAAGGTTGGTGGAAAAATACAGTCTGATCGCCCAGAAGATCAGGACCAAATTCTGCCTGTGCTTGGGCTAAGAGTAGGAACTCGGAGAGGTGACTGGTGAAGGTAGCCACCATGAACCTAGGTCCTTACTTGCAAAATGTAAAGAATATCAGCCTCCTCGCAGGGTTGCTGTGAAGGCAGAAATAAGATAATGTACACAAAAGCCCTAGTATTGTCTCCAGCACGTAATAAGGCCCCGAAAAATGGTATTCTCCTCCTCACTTCTTTCTCCAAATCATGTCATTTGGGGAACACCTGAAGAAGCATAAGGGCTTTTCAGTCAGGAAAAATGAAGCCTCAGGAAAGAACAGAAATATGGTGAGCAGGGGAGAGGAGAGAAGAATCTTTTTTTTTTTTAAGATTTTATTTATTTATGTGACAGACAGAGATCACAAGTAGGCAGAGAGGCAGGCAGAGAGAGAGGAAAGAAAGCAGGCTCCCTGCTGAGCAGAGAGCCCCATGTGGGGCTCCATCCCAGGACCCTGAGATCATGACCTGAGCCGAAGGCAGAGGCTTTAGCCCACTGAGCCACCCAGGCACCCCAAGAAGAATGGCTTTAGGTGGTCCATAAAAGACAGCTAAAATTGGGTGGATGCAAGTTCTGGGTTGGGGGATCAGGGTAAGTATGGGGGTGGCATCAAAGTTGACTCATCACAGTAGCACACTTCCTGGCATTCAGCAGTTCTCCAAGTTTTCTGAGAAAAACCATTCTTCATCTACAAGTCATGACCTCATGAATAATTTGGTTCATTAGCATGAACAGAAAAATGTGGCCATTTCAAAAGGACAACTTGAAACCCTTCTGCAGGCATAACGGATGCTAAGAATCAACACAGAGGCAGAGTGTAAGCCTGTGGAGAGTCTCTTTCCCAAATGCCTCACAAAGCCTTGTTCTAATTAAAGGGCGTGCTTTTACCTTTCAAGAGAATCTGCGTGGAGTCTAGAGTCTTCCCTTGATCCCCAGGACTGGCACATACAGGGGCCTACTAAATGACGAGACGATGAAGGGCGTGAAGAGCCAAGTGTATGGTCACTCGCTTCTGCCACAGGTGACATGTGTGTTGTGCAGGCTGCCTCCATCCATTCTCAGAATCACTCTCCAACTTCCCTGGGAAAGACGCCCGTCACTGCCCCGAATCTGTTCTCCTCCCGTCTCCTTAGGAACAAAACCCTGAAGTCCTGAACTTTCTCAGAGAGACCACATACCCCGTTAAAGGGCTCTGTTTCCCAGCCTCCCATGAAGGTAAGTATGGCCTTGCGACTACAGCTGACCCACAAAATTTCAGAACTGTATGCTACTTCCAGCAAGTCTCCTTAAAAGGAAGAGGAAAGGTCCTTCTTCTGTGCTCCTTCCTTCCCACTTTTGGAAGAGAGAGGGAGAGCTCCAGCCACCATCGTGGACGGCCAGTACAAGACTTGGGATGCCGACCCTATAAGCCAGAAGGGTCCAAGCTTCTGAAGACTTTTGGGGCTGCCATATCAGCCCTGGGCAACCTATTCCCAGACTTCATTTACATAAGAAAATAAACTCTTGGGTGTTTCTGATATTTTATAGGGTCTCTACAAATTCTAAGGGATCCTGTTCCTAAAGGCCATTCTGGTTTTTCTGGTTGGAACGACGGAATGCCCCATGACTCACAGCGCTGCCTGTACCCATACATCTGGACAGACAGCCTTCCCATGAATAATTAGTAGTTTGATACCTTAATCACAAAGCTAATGCTTTCTGCAAGGCCATCTTTTGACTTTTATGGCTTTTGAAATATTTCTCTCCAACAAAGCGTACCCATTAACCCTTTTCTGACCCCTATTCAAGAGCTGCTTTTCGCATCCACAACGCAGATCAGCAAGGTGTCTGCCAGTCCCTCTGGAGTCATCTCCAGTTCAAATGGCCTCCCCTCTTTATTTACCCACCGCAGCCACTGTTTCTAGATGGAAAATCTCACAAAGAACTCACACAAAAATCTCACACTTGCTTCTGATTCTGGGGCCTCTCGAGAAAATGCCGCGATTCTTGGGACGGCAGAGTCACCATGACCGTGACTCAATCCAAACTCGAAAGCAAATTTCTACTGCCACAGGACTAAACTTGATGGGAATTTTGGGAGTTGCCCTGACATACCAACCCCAGGAACGTGACTTTTTACTCAGGCCTAATCATTAACATCACGCAGAAGACACCCAAATAATGTTATGATGTTCCCAGCTATTTACAGTGAGGTATAATAAGTGACATTCCAGAAAATGTCTGTCCCACATCTTGGTGCTTGACTTTGTATTTAAATGAAAGCTGCAGAAGACATTCCACACGCTGGGCAGCTCACATGCCTGCAGATCCCCACATGGTTTGTGGGTCTGACTTCTCACTTGAGCACAAATCCATATAAGGTTCTTGGCTTTCTGAAAGTCAGAAAACTGTCTTATTCATGGAATCTCTAAAGATTAATTCTGACTCCAGTTACCACATTCCGTCTGGTACGTGTGTACCTGTCTGTTGGCTTCCACCCACCACTCTGCCACCTCAACCCCAACCCCACAGTCCCAGACCGTAAGAGCCCTCAGGGGAGGCACTTGCCTTTTCCCGTCTCTATGATCTGTGCATAGTAGGAGTTCAACTCACATTAAGTCTTTATTTAAATGATTTGAGTTCTTTACTTTGGAAAGAAGAGAAAGATTAAAAGGTTAACCTAATTATAACATTACATATACCATAGTATTATTATATATATAAATATAAAATTAATCTAAGGGGGTAGGAAACCTCTGATGTAAAATCTTCCAGAAAATCCTATCTTATTTTAGGAAAGAACACACACATACACAAACACACACACACACACACATATCCATCCATAAATTTCATCTTTTTTTCTTTTAACATTTTCCCTTTCATAAACTCACTTTTGCTTCCTTAATTGTTAGTAGTAGAAATGTGAAGTTCAAGCCACAGTCGAGTTAAACTAGAAGGAGTCCTCCTTAGGGCCATTTCCTGGAAAGGCAGGAGGGCACCAGGGATGAGGGATGGCAAATAGTTCTGTGTCATGTTCAGTTCAGGACCCGTCCTTGTAAGTTGATGAGGGAGATTTTTATTCAGGATTTTTTAAAACGAGTGGGCATTCAAGAGAAAAGAACCTCATCCTCATCCTTTAAAATAAATTGTGCACAGTTCATTATGTCCTTAAGCATAAAAACCAGAAAACAAGTTGCAAATACTTTACCAGTCCAGCCATACCGCAGTTCTAGCATTAACTATCAATCCCTCCCTGTTAGAAAATGTAGGAAGCCCTTGGTTAGCCCTGGCTTTGCTCCTCTACGGAGTCCTGGGTCTTTTCATCTGCACCCCGCGCCACCACCCCCATGCTGGTATGCTTCCCAAGAGTCTGCCTCCTTGCACTAGAGTCGACAGAGAAGTAGAGAAGGCTGTCTCCTGTCTGCAGCTAGATGCCACTCGGTCTCTCTCCCTCCCTCTCCCGTCTCCCTCTCTCCTTCTCTTTTTTCAACAACTCAGTAATTCCGCCGCAGCATTTTCTGGGCTCCTCCCTAGCCACGGTTCCCTGAACCGTGGCCTGCACATGTGTCCAGGCAGCAAACCGGGACATTCTCGGGCCTCAGCCCATTTGCTTCTCATCTCTCGGGGTAATTCACTGCCTAATGTCCAGTGTCTTGAAACTGTTGTTTCACACACTTTGTCTGGTTTGGGAGGGTTACTTTAGGGAAGATGTGTCTAGTCCTTTTACCTACTGTCGTGAGAAGCAGAAGCCCTGGAGCGCCTGGGTGGCTCAGCTGGTGAAGCGTCTGCCTTCAGTTCTGGTCATAATCCTGGGGTCCCCGGATCAAGCCCCACGTCGGGCTCTCTGCTCAGTGGGGAGTCTGCTTCTGCCTCTGCCCCCCACCCCCCGCTCATATTCTCTCTCAGGCTCTCTCTCACGCTCTCTCTCTCTCAGGTAAATAAATAAATAAAATCCTTTAAAAAAAAAAAAAAAAAGGAAGCAACAGCCCTGTGTTCACTTTTAAAATAAAATCCCAAAGACAATAAAACTAAACAAATAAACTACAAGTTTGATTGACAGACAGACAAGCAGACTGAGAGAACTGAGTTCAGATCACCTTGTGGAGTTATCTTTAGAACATATTTTGGTGTTAATTTGGGCAAATAACGACTAGGTCACTTTTTGCTTGAAACCAACTTCCTCCTTGAATACAACAAAGCATCAACTGTTCAACAAAGTAAATCCCACAGAAGTCGGCTGTCTTCCAGCTTTTCCAACCTAAGCAAGTCACGAACCTCCTCACCCAGACCCAATATAACCGCCTCCACTCGGAGCGGTTGTCTCCCCTGATCATCCTCTCATTCTCCTCCTTTCAGGTACCCTGGATGCCTCTCCTGGGAGCTCCCCTTCCCTGGCAGAGAATAACCACTTCTTTTTTTTTTTTTTTAATTAAATTGATTTATTTATTTTCAGAAAAACAGTATTCATTATTTTTGCACCACACCCAGTGCTCCATGCAATCCGTGCCCTAATACCCACCCCCCAGTACCCCAACCTCCCACCCCGCCCCGCCACTTCAAACCCCTCAGTTGTTTTTCAGAGTCCATAGTCTCTCATGATTCACCTCCCCTTCCAATTTCCCCCAACTCCCTTCTCCTAACACCCCTTGTCCTCCATGATATTTGTTATGCTCCACAAATAAGTGGAACCATATGATAGTTGACTCTCTCTGCTTGACTTATTTCACTCAGCATAATCTCTTCTAAGACTGATTGTAAGGGTGGGTTTCGTGTTTCTTGGCTTTGGTTTTCCTTTCAGGTTTTTACTTGGAAAATATATATATATGCATATATATATATATATTTTCTTAAGATTTTATTTATTTCTTTGACAGAGAGCTCGCAAGGAGGCAGAGAGGTAGGTGGTGAGGGGGTGGGGGAGTAGGCTCCCTGTTGAGCAGAGAGCCCTATGCGGGGCTCGATCCCAGGACCCTGGGACCATGACCTGAGTCAAAGGCAGAGGCTTAACCCACTGAGACACCCAGGCGCCCCTGGAAAACATTTTTTATTGTGTTACCTTTGCTTGTGTTCTGGATCTATTTGAACTGTAATGCTGTGTTCTTAATTGTGTTACTATAAAGTCTCTTCCGCAGAGGAGTGGAAATGTGACCCGTTCTGTTGATCCCATCATCAGCTCTCCTTCCCTGAGCCCACTCCTGAGGAGTCTTATACTGCTTTCTTCTCAGTCTAATTGTCCTCATCCACCTCTGGTTGGTTTCTGAATTCCTTGGCTCTAGGATGACGACTCAGGAAATCTCTAACTCCCCAAGTGGGCAAAGGGGCTCAAAATGAATACAGAAGGGGTTTCTGGGAAGTATAGCTATCTCAGAAGGCTGAGCCTTTGCTGCTCTATTTTGAGTCAAAGTTCAACACTTAAATTAGTCTCTGTAGTCCTGATGATTCCTTTTTCCTGTCCACTGCTGCACTGACCCTTGCAAATGCTAAAGACACAGCAAATGTGCTTTACCTTTTAGACCACAGACAGCTCTTCAAAATGCCTTCAAGTCTTCTAGGTAAAAGGGTTATATTATTCCCCAGCTTTTGAAGGAAAAAGATCTAACAGAACAGCCACCTGTCCTGGTTTGCCTGGGATGGAAGGAGGTTGTCCAGGACCGAAAAGGTATCTGCTTTGCTATGGGACTTCTAGTTTTAATACTGGACAGTGCCACGTAAACAAGGATGGTAGTCTCTCTGGCATCGTCTGGTTGAAGACCATGTCACTTTTGGTTCACCCTAACAACTATCCCCAGCTACAAGATGATTTAAAAAGAGGATCAATGCAAAAGCATTGAACGATCATGTTAAGAAGTAAATATCCCCAGTCACTGATCCTCCAAGTATTGTCCATTTAATGCACAATACAGCAGTTTGGCCAATATATTACGTGTCTTTAAACATATTTATCTGTTTTTGAAATGTTCCACAGTTTCAAAAATAGTTCCCTGCTCTATTTATTTACATTTCATTTTTTAAAGATTTTTATTTATTTACTTTAGAGAGTGCAAGCAGAGTGGGCGAGAGAGAGTGAATCCCAAGCAGACTCCACCCTGAGCACAGAGCCTGACGTGGGGCTCGATCTCATGACCCAGAGATCATGACCTGGGCTAAAATCAAGGGTCTGACACTTACCTGACAGAGCTGCCCAGGCACCCCATTCCTATTTCATTTTTAAGTACTACACCTTTCCTTCCATGATTTTAAGAAACTGTAGAGTCCCTTTAATGACGAATGTGAAGGAACCTAAAAAACTATCGTCTGAATTACAAACACCTTTTACTTTACACCAAAAACGGCATAAATCTCTTACGGAAAAAAAATACCAACATGTACATGTTACTTGGGAAAATGTTTATATGCTTCTATGTACATGTGTGTAGACATTAGTGGTTTTCTAAATAACACATGAGTGCTTGTTGACATCCTTCTCCAGAAAGGATTTGTGTTTGGCAATGATTTTATTTTTGTGGACAGTGTAAAGGACCTTTAATTTATTTCAGCCAATCTCTTACTTTTGCCACTTAGGTTCTTTCAACCAATCTTCTATTACTGGTTACTTAATTTTTCCAATGAATCACCTATTATCAAACATACATGTTATTCGATTTCCTCTTTGTCACAAACAGGGAAGCATGGGAAGTACAAAAACACCCTCATTAAACACCAATCTTAGACTTATTTGAAAAAAAAAATAGTGATTGTAAAATGTTCATGTCTTAGGAAAGTCATCATTTCAGTCACATCATCGTACTCAAGTCTTCTTCATCAAACTGCTTTGGCCTAAATGTTTTCAGCCAGAATCACCCACAATCCTGAAGTACGAGTTACACGCTCATTTTGAGGAGAAAACCAGAGACCAGGATAAAGGGCTTACAGAGGGAAAGAATAGGGATGTGTTAAAGCCATTTGAATTTATTGTAGGCATTCTTGAGGCTGTGAGGGACAATGGCCATTACAGAGAGGTCCCCGCAGTCTCATCCCCCTATAACCTCCCCCTTTCCAGACAGCATCCCAGATAAAACCGGATACCATTATGTCCCTCAGCATCCTACAAATATACATATATCTCTCATTTTTACATTAAAAGTTTATAAATCTAGGGGCGCCTGGGTGGCTCAGTGGGTTAAAGCCTCTGCCTTTGGCTCAGGTCATGATCCCAGGATCCTGGTATTGAGCCCCGCATCAGGTTCTCTGCTCCGTGGAGAGCCTGCTTTCCCCACTCTCTCTGCCTCTCTGCCTACTTGTGATCTCTGTTAAATGAATAAATAAAAATCTTTAAAAAAAAAAAAAAGTTTATAAATCTCAAACATTTTCTCCTTTGGGGTGGCTGGGTGGCTCAGTTGGTTAAGCAACTGCCTTCGGCTCAGGTCATCAACCTGGAGTCCCGGGATCGAGTCCCGCATTGGGCTCCCTTCTTGGCAGAGAGTCTGCTTCTCCTTCTGACCTTCCCCCTTCTCATGCTCTCTCTCTCTCTCTCTCTCTCTCTCTCAAATAAATAAATAAAATCTTTTTTAAAAATTTCCCCTTTGCAATGTAGTGCCCATTCAAGAAGTTATGAAGTTTTCAGCTGCTTGTTACCCTGACTCAAATGGGCTCAAGCAATGTGGAAAATGGCTATTTCACATAACAAAGTCCAGAAGTCATGCAGACTTCTGGGTTCCTTGATTCAAGGACAAGACTGCGCCATCAAGAGCTTCCTTCCCTCTCCTCACTCCACAGCCTCAGTGTATCAGCTTTGTGCAGAGACTGCCTGTTGGTGTGGTAAAAAAAAAAAAAAAAAAAAAAAAAATGGCCGCCATTGCAACCATGCACATATCTATGTTCGTACCCAAGGAAAAGGAAGGAGAAGGCTGCCCTTGCAGCCTTGAAATATAAAGCTTCCATTTATCTGATGTGGACAATTTAGGACACGCATTCTACCCAGAACCAAAAAACAGTTGCCAGGGAAATGCTGTGTGCTGACAAACCTAGATACAGAGTAATTAAGCTTTACTTCCAGAACTGGGAAAGTGCTGTCTGAATAAAATCAGGGTTCTCTTAGGAAAAAGCAAGAGGGAAACAATTGCATTTTCCTTATATGATGCCCTCATTCCCCATTGATTAAATTGCCCCATTAGCTGCTCCTCTCCACCTCTCAGGGTTTTGTAGTTGAATTATAGTATGGTGGTGAAGAACTCGAGCATCCCAAGGTCATGATTCACCCTTCAGCTCTGCCATTTTCTTCCTTTGGGAAGAAACTTTATAAGCTTTAGAACATTATTTCATTTCTCTGTGCTTCCTCACACTACTGTAAAATGGGATAATCATGACTGCTATTTCATGGAGCTGTTAGATTCTGTAAGAAAGCCCATGTACTACCTTATGTAGAGTGATGACACAGCAAACATTAGCTTTTCTGATGAATGTTGATAAGCTAATTTGATGTAAACTGTTTATCCTTCCAGTTTTCTCTAAGCATATCACTGAACCAGCAGCATCAGTACCACCTGGGAACTTACTAGAAATGCAAGTGTTCAGGACTCACAGCAAACCAACTGCATCAGAACCTCTGGGTGTGGGGCCAGCAGCTGGGTTTTAACAAGCTCTCCAGGTGATTCTGAAGCCCACTCGAACTTGAGAATCCTGGCTCTACATCATCACTCCCTCCAGCCAAACTGCACCACTCAAAGACAGTGCTTCCCAATCGTTGGTCAGTAAATCTTCACTCTTGCCTTTCCCTTTCCCTCCTACGCTCCCTACACTGTATCTCCATCTTCAAGGCTCAGCCCACATGTTACCTTACTCTGGTGTTAACTCTGCCTAGAATGCTCTTCCTTTAACTCTGCCTAGAATGCTCTTCCTTTAAGCCTTGCAGGGCTGAGTCCTGCTCATTTCTGAGGCCTCAGATCAAATGCCCCCCCCACACCTTTTAGAGACACTTTCCCAGACCAACGAGCCTAAAGTAGACTGAGGCTCTCTCCGCCACATCACACTGTTTCATTGTTTCCATAGCACTTATTGCTATCTGAATTTGTTATCTATTTCTTTGCGAATTAAGTGGCCTCCACTCACAGACATAAGAGCAGTAGAGACAGGGGCCTTGTCAACTGATCATGACATAGATGCTTCGCACCTGAAGGAGTGCCTGGGAAGTAGTAGGCACTCAGTGAACATCTGTTGCAAGAATGAAGAAATGAAATGACAGTGAGCTTTTTGTAACACCAACATAAGGCTGAGCTATGTTAGGGTTCTCTCACGATTCGAGTCATCACATTATGATGCTACCCAGCAGATGCAGAAGTCTCTGTTCTGAGGCCAGAGAACGACAGCTCACACACAGTAACCGAAAGCAGGAGGCCACAAGTTCCTTCCCTTCTCCATGTAAACAGGTAGGAAACTGGCCAGACGGTTGTACTCTTCTTATCTGCAAAGCTCTTCAGGACTTTCCTCAGGGTCTTGGTGGTTTATTTGTTTAATTACCCAGACAACTCAGAAAGTTCTTCTGCCTCCACACTATGCCCTATTTCCTGACATCCTGATGTTTCTGGAGATGGAGAGCGATTTGTCCATCTCTATCCCATAGTAAGCCCTTGTGGCTGTAAAGCAAGTAATGAAAGCAACCCTCAGCTTTCTCTTTTCCAAAATGAATGAGTCCGACTCCCCTCAGTGCTCCTCCGAGGGCCCGCTCAAAAATGTCTGATGCTTTTCTGTGGAGCCTCTCCAGATTTTTTCCATTATTTACAAAATGAGGACATCCAAATGGGGAGCAAAGATAAGAAAGATTCTGAACATTTCTTTTTCATCACATTAGAGATGCGTGTGAACTCTGCCCTGCAGTGACAAAGGCTAGAAATACTACGGTACGGGTTCAAGGGCCCACTTAGCCTCTGGAGAGCCTGGCACTTTAGATGCATTGCTTAACCTTTTGACCCATATTTTGATCCCTCTAAGACAGGAATTCTTGGTCCTCGAGGCTTTTGTAACAATCATGTGAGAAAACATATATATGAAGTGTGTAAAATGTGAAGTGTTTTACAAGCATAAGTAATTGTTTAAAGAGTGCTTTTCCTTTCTCTGTTAAGAAGTCAGTGGATTGTGTGTGTGTGGGGGGGGGGTGCTGAGTGGCTCAGTGGTTAAGCATCTGTCTTCTGCTCAGGTTATGAGCCTGGGGTCCTGGGAATGAACCCTGCATCGGACTCCCTGCTCCGCGGGGAGCCTGCTTCCCCCTCTCCAGCTCTCCTTCTCCCTCTCCCTCTCAAATAAATAAGTGAAATCTTGGGGGGGGGGGAAGTCAATGGATACAGAGGTCACTATCAATAAATTCTATTTTGTAATCAAGAAAGAAAAGGGACCAGCTCTAAAAAAGAACAGTAACCCCATCTCCATTAGCTCTTCCAAAGTGCCACAGGATCAAATCGGTGCCCTTGCTCACGAGGCCCTTTAGCCAGTGTTGGACAGAGCACCACAGGCTAGTTAGTTCTGCCCTTCACTGGGTAGAAGCTTGGCTGCATCAGGCTTGTTGAAAGGCGCTCTCTTATATATTAAGCATAGTAAGAGTTATCAGAATAAACAGTTGAAGTTGCAAGCAGTTTATTCTCCTATTTAGACAACAGATTCTTCCTCACAGTACCAGCTGTAAGGGGCAGATCTGACCAGCGCCCTCAGCGGCCGCACTGAAGTCCAGCACCACTCTTTGCTGAGGCCACACCCACTGAGCCCTTCCCAGCCAATGGTTGAGCTAGCAGGGATGCAGGGGGCACTGGCTACCCCCTTCCCGAAAGACACACATGCAGGATTGCTCTATTGGCTGACTTTGATTCAGGGTTGTCCCCCTTGCCAAACCTTCCTTGAATGGCAGAGCTTCCACCCAATGACCTTACCTCTTTCCTTCCTCCAGGTCAGACCTCCGACGTCGAGGTCTGCAGGCTCTGTGGGCTTCTCTAGCTCCCACCCCATTTTCTCTCGCATGTATTTCCCCTACCAAAATCCTTGGCATCTCTTTCTTAGAGGATCCAGACTAACATTGTAAACCAAAAAAAAAAAAAAAAAATAGGTTTTCAAAGAAATTTTCTGTCTATAATCACAATTATTCCTTATAAATATCTAATAAATTACACAAAAGGGAAATCAGTAGTCCCCGCTGGATGAGGAAATGGGTTAAGAGACTTGGCCAAGATCAATTACCTCATTTTTTCTTTTTCAGTAGATTCCCTATATCCTAGTCTTCCTTGCTTTGTGTTCAGAAAAGGACTTTGAATTTGCTTTCCCTTTTGATTATTTTCCTCCTCTGAAGAGCACCTACAATTTATCAAGCAGATTCTGTGTAAGTACTTCACACATATTCCAGTTGTCATTTAACCCTCACAACAACTCAAGAAGGTAGGTACTTTCTCCTTTACACATGGGAGAAACAACTCCAAGAAGTAATCTGCCCAAGGTCACTTACCTACTACATACGAGACCCAGGACCAGCGTCTGAATCTAAATCTAGTGCTCCTAGAGGCATCTGGAGGTAGCCCAGTCGGTTAAGCATCTGCCTTTTGCTCAGGTCATGATCCCAGTGTCCCTGGATCAAGCCCTGTATGGGGCTCCCTGCTCAGCGGGGGGGTCTGCTTTTCCTTCTCCCTCTGGCCCTCCCCTGCTTGTGCACAGGCTCTCTCTCACTCTCTCTCTCTCTCTCTCATTCTCTCACTCACCCTCTCTCCCAAATAAATAAAATCTTAAAAAATAAATAAATCTAGTGTTATTAGCACTAATAATAAATACCTCATGTCTATGGGTCATTTTACTTAGCACAGGTACGTGCATTAGAAAGCGGGATGGGCACCCAGCAGGAATTCTCCCTGCAGAAGTCTAGAGAAGGCAAGAGCCAGGGAAAGGAGCGAGGGGGATAGGAGCTGACGAGGTACCGGCAGGCATGAGGATGCTTAACCTTCTCTCAACTGCCATTTATCTCAGGTTTCAAGAGTCATTCGTGGCCATCTCTACTCTAAGGGCCCTATTTCAAATAAAGTATGGAGCGGGGAATAAGATTTTATTTAAGAGATGGCCAGCCAATATTTTCACAAATAATTGTCCAAAAACCATTAGGAGATAGGACCCAGCTCCCTGCTACCTACCAGCCATGTAATGGGGGAAGAAAGCTTGAGGCATTCAAGGTTCTCCATGACCCAGTTCTTAGCCTTTCCTCCAGCTTCACCTCCCCTCATGCTCTCTTTCACTGGAAGCTTCAATACAACAGTGTCCATCCCGTGCGGTCCTACACCTCTGCACATTCGGCCACGCAGTCCACGGTCTAGGTCACCCTTCCTTCCCTTTCTCCAGCAAAACTCTCACTCACTCTTCAACAGCTCAGCTCAGCCACCATGTGGCATGGCCCTGACCTCTCCAAATTCCCCCCCTTTTGCCCTTGCTTACTAAGTGTCCTAGCACCGTGTGTGTTCAGATCCATTACCATATCATATCTGTCGTGTGTTCACACTCATTTCCTCAGTGCTAGCAGAGTTGTTCCTTTTTATTCTCCAAATCGTTGCTTGAATGCTGCCTTCTGATGGGCAACTTCTGCCTCCACCCCTAGGATCGCCATTATTCTCTCCCACTGTTCCCTCTTCCTTTTCTTTGTTGCAATCTCAGAACTTCGTAAGGGTATTTATTTATCCATCTCTTCGTTTCTTATTTACATCTTGAATTTAGGGAAATCACATCCTCAACTCCTCATGCTACTTGAGAGCAAGGATCCAGGCTTACTAAACTGTATCCTTCCAGGGTGTCTGGTGCACTAGTATGTCCTCAAATTTATTAAATAAATGAATAAACAAGTAAAGTTCAGAAAGCATATAAAAAGGCAGGGAATTACAACATAGCAGAGTGTTGGGGCACCTGGCTGGCTCAGTCAGTGGAGCATATGACTCTCGATCTAAGGATTGTGGGTTTGAGCCCCATGTTGAATATAGAAATTACTTAAAAAAATAAAATATTCAAAAAATGGCGGCGATTTATTAAAAAACTAAATATTACTGTTAGTTTCCATAATTATTTATGTTGCGGGAACTCTAAGTGCTTTATAAACATTAATTTACACTTTATTCACAGGAAGAACTCATCATCTCTAACTTAAAAGCAGAGAAAGTAAAGCCAAGTAAAGTGACTTTACCAAAAGCAATATAATGAGTTAAATTGTGAGGTTGGTCTTGACTCTGACTAGCTTTATTTTATACCCTGTCTTGTTCCCAAAGGATTGGATGTGGCTTTGAAAGACACAGACAGTTACACAATTAAGAGCGTCCACAAAAACAAAACAAGCCAGTTGCTCGGGAGAAATACAACTATTTCTGGTACAAGGACTGAAAGAAACTTCTCCCGTGGGTCCTCACAAGGGGTAGCAAACCACATCCTCAAACACATCCTCCTGGACATCCAGCAGTGGGGTGCGCGGGCTTGTTTGCTAGCATTCCACAGTGTGGGCTGATGGCACAAAGCCAGGGCTTAGATCCACGGAGCAATTCTCCAAGAAGCCAAATCAAGACAGGCCAGGTGTGCAATTCTCCGATGGTCTGTCTTAATCCAAAGAGAACATCTGGAGATTCTGGAGGAATCATTTAACTGCACACCCTTCCTATGCCGGGCTCTGTGAATTTTACTTCTTATGGGAAAACATCTATAAATACTAAGTGATAGCGAATTGAAAGTGACAAGCATCCGGAACACAGTCAACTGCGGAACTATGAAGAGTTCCATATGATTTATCAGTCAGGTGACCTGTGGGAGTATATATTAGTTAGAATATAGGTTCAGCTGCTATAATGAAGAGGCCCCGGTATATAATGACTTAGATAAAACCAGAGTTTATTTGGTCTAGATATAGGAGGATCATCCAAGGTAGGTGGGCAGCTAGGCTCAGCTGCTATAACGAAGAGGCCCCGGTATATAATGACTTAGATAAAACCAGAGTTTATTTGGTCTAGATATAGGAGGATCATCCAAGGTAGGTGGGCAGCTAGGCTCTACACGGTCACACCGGGACCCTGGCTGGGAGCATGCCCCTACCATCTTCAACAAGCAGCTTCCTCTAAGTCCAAGCCAACCACTCTGGCTGTCACTGTTTGAAAGCCAAAGAAAAGAAATGAAGAGAGTGAAAGGCAAACAGCTCCCTTAGAAAAATGCGATCTAAAAGTTGCACATATCAATTCTGTTTGCATCCCACTGACCAAAATTTAGTGATCTGGACAAACCTAGGTACAAGGAAGACTGGGAATGGAATTTTCTTGGGCAGCTTCAAATCTACCTAAAACTCAAGGAGAATAATATTACTTCCAGGAAGAATGGGAGAGTGGATAAGGAAAACCATATAAATCTGTGAAAGGGAATTCAAATCTGCATAAATAGAAGCATCCCTGGATTAAAGGCCAAGGTGCTACCTGCCAGAGGAAAATACAGGTAGAAAATAATAAAATGCATTCCCACTTTCTGTCCAGTGCACAGACAATGAAGGATCGCTACCCTAAAGTTCTACATCATATACATGACTATGCTCATTTTATCCAGGAAAAGTTTTAAAGTTGTTTCCAAATGCCAACTAGGATCATAAAAGAATCAAGAGAGCCTCTGTATAATACCAGGTACTAAGAAATGTCATTTCCTTGCTCATTACCCTCCAAGATTAACTAGTTGCAAACTGTAAGTGACTGAAGGTAAACAAGACAATAACAACTGTATAGAATTCATATCTCTAAGCCAGTTAAATGTCAGAGGTTTGGGGGCTAGTTGATATTCAGTGATCTCTTCCTGGCAGGCATTAGATGATAGCATCAGTTTGTTTTGTTGAGGCATTCTTAAGTTGAAACAATAAAAACCAGGATGAAATCAGGATATTGTTATTTCCTCTGTCAGGGGAGGTAGAAAGCACATGCCCATTCACCCAGGTGCCATGTCACATTATCACCATGTAAATTTATAAAAATGGGGCAGCGGGATCTATTACCTAGCCCATAGAGCTCATCTCCTCCCTCAGGAGACACCCCATCTCTGCTGACTTCAATGGTAGTATTAACATTTAGATTCTATATGAGCATTAGTCTACTAGGGACATAGATTTTCTCCCATAAGCAATTCTTTCTCCATGGAGTAAAAGTTCAAGGAAAATTCAGTGAAAAGTAAAACTCTTAGTTTGCTCTAGTTTTCTCCACAAGGTGGTAAAAATATAACATTGTCAACAGTGTTTAAAGCTGACCTTCTCAGGGTGCCTGTGTGGCTCCATCGGTTAAGCGTCTGCCTTCAGCTCAGGTCATGATCTCAGAGTTATGGGATCGAGCCCCACGGCAAGCTCCCTGCTCTGCCAAGAGTTTGCTTCTCCCTCGCCCTCTGATCCTCCTCCCCGTTTGTGCTCACTCCCTCACTCTCTCTCAAATAAATACATAAAATTGGAAAAAAAAAAAAAAAAAAGCTGACCCATCCCTCATGTAGTAGATTTGGTCAAAGACATCACAGGTACTTAGTATAGACATCAGGTTGGTAATCATACAGTTCTATAGCTTGGAAGGAGTAGGTGGTTGTTCTATGAAACATGGAGGGGAATCACGCACTATCAATCAGTAGGCATACCCCCAAGTATACCCTCATTACTAGAATGAACAGCCAATGTCAGCCCTGAGTAATATGCCTTAAGCATCTGTCAATTAATGCCCTTCCAGCTACACCTGATGTGTCCACATGTACAGATACACGCGTATGTAGTGTAAAGAACAATGAACCCAACAGAGCTAGGTTCTATTCAGGCACAATTTGGTAAGAGGAGGGGGAAAAGGGGGCTAACACCGTTGAGTACCTCTTTGTGCCAGGGATACTGCTGTATCCTTTTCTTTGTTTTGATATTTATTTCTCACAAGAGTGGTGTGAGGCAGGGATCCCCATTCTAGAGATGAAGAACCTGACTCACAGACATGTGAAGTGACTGGCTCATAGTCACATAACTCATGCACCAAGGAGCTGAAAATTCGACACAGTCTGACTGTACAGTGCATGCTCTTCCGAATTAATCACACTGCCGATCTGAGATTCCCAGTGCTCCCCACTTATTCTGGGCACCACAGTGTTAACCATAAATGGGGCTTGGGTCTCCCCAGTTCATGCAGTGATACCTAAAAGGGGCTTTTAATTCCACTAGAACGTTGCTAGTAGGCTCTCTGAGAATAAAGACCTCGTTTCTCTTACCTACTGCTATATACATCACCCAAAATGGTGACTGTGACCCTCCCTCAAAAGATATTTTTTATTTTGTTATTTTTTAAGATGTTATTTATTTAGAGAGACAGAGAAAAAGAGAAAGAGAGAGAGAGAAAGAGAAAACACAAGCAGGGGGTGGGACAGAAGGAGAGAGAGATTCTCAAGCGCACTCCGTGCTTTGTGTGGAGCCCGACACGGGGCTCAATCCCACAACCCTGAGACCATGACCTGAGCCGAAATCAAGAGTTGGACACTTAATGACTAAGCCACCCAGGTGCTCCAAGACATTTTTTAGATGAATGAATGAGACTCCTCACTTCCCTGTAACAAAAATAGCATACTATATCCAGAGATGTCTCCGTGTCTCTACCTAGAATTGTATCTCAGCTTGGATCTCCTTAATATGCAAAGCCTTTCTGCCATGAATTTCATTAAATGCAATAAGTATTTCTATTATTATTATTATTAAACTGTCGTTTACTGAGCATTTGCTACGTTCCTGTTATTGTTCTAGGTGGTTACATGCATTATCCCATTTAATCTCACAATAATTCTGCAAAGGATATGCCTTTTTCATTCATGAGAAAGTTTAGGTTTAAAATGATTCCATGAGGGGCGCCTGGGTGGCTCAGTGGGTTAAAGCCTCTGCCTTTGGCTCGGGTCATGATCCCAGGGTCCTGAGATCAAGCCCCACATCGGGATCTCTGCTCGGCAGGGAGCCTGCTTCCTCCTCTCTCTCTGCCTGCTGCTCTGCCTACTTGTGATCTCTGTCTGTCAAATAAATAAATTTTAAAAAAAATGATTCTGTGACTCAGCAGGACTTGACCCAAACCTCCCAATTCAGTGGGGGACCTAGAAATTGTAACATCTAATACAGATAATGTCTTAAAACTGCCACTCATACACAACCAAATTATTTTCAGAAATTGTCAGAAAAGAATCACAATTTTCTTTGTTCTTTTGTTTCAAAACAATTCATTCAAAAGAAGAATAAATTTTGATTCTAAATGTTATTATTCATGGTCTACAGAATGTTTCACACATGCATCAGAACTTGCACTCACCCAACAAAAATACCGTACCTCGCACGTTCATGCGTGGTCTCGCTGTTTGAAATTCTAAGCCCAGGGAAAACCTCTCAGGGGTCACACAGACCACCAGTAATGGAACTTACATTCTATCTCTTCATCTTCACCATCAGTGTGCCATCACCGTTAATTTTTAAGTCTTCAGTTTAAATACCAGCAAAAGTGTTCTATGTGTTCTGGAGATGCAAAGTGCATACAGAAGGAGCAGTACAAACTCCAAACTATTATGAACTGATCCTCAAAACCAACGCAGGTAGCCGAGTCCATGGGAACTGTGCACTAGCTCTGTAACAGGGAGGTTTCTGAAATATTTATTTAATATTTAAAATGCTAAATATTTTATTATTATTAATTGATTTTTATTATTACTAATTAATATTTATTAATATTAAATACTACATAAAATATTTAAAATGGACTACTGTGAAGCTGACATGTATGTTATTAATAGTTACCTTCATGGGGCACCTGGGTGGCTCAGTGGATTAAAGCCTTTGCCTTTGGCTCAGGTCATGATCCCAGGGTCCTGGCATAGAGCTCCGCATCAGGTTTTCTGCTCAGCAGGGAGCCTGCTTCCCTTCCTCTCTTTCTGCCTGCCTCTCTGCCTACCTGTGATCTCTGCCTTTCCAATAAATAAATAAAATCTTTAATAAAAATAGTTACCTTTGTAACTGTTCTAAAACTTAGAACAAAAGATTTTCTCAAGTTGTATCTTATCACTGGCATCATTGGGAATCACGAGAGCATGTAATAATTAAAAGAAACCCCATTTTAAAGTTCTTTTTGTCACTTTTTTTTTTTAAGATCTCTGGAGATTTTTTTTTTTTTTACTATTACGTTAGTCACCATACAATAGTACTTCATGGTTTTTGATATAGTTATCATTGTTTTTAAATTCTCTACAGGCAATACACCTCAAGTCTCCTGGCTCTGAGGCTGACCCCTCCCAGCAGCACCCACCCTGGGAAAGCCACTCCCCAAAGCTGCTCCCAGTCTCCTAGTCACCTTTGTATTCACTACGTACGAATTGAGCTCAGTGAGGCTCTTTCTACTCTTCCTTTAAGTCCTTTAAGTCCGTGAAAATCTCTGCAGCAGAGGAAGACAATTCTTCTTCAACACAGAGCCTCCTGAAGACCTCCCAGCTTTTAGAAGAAAAAAAGAGGTCCTGGTCCCAGCTTTTGCCGAGTTGCGCCTGTTAGTCAGGAAAGCTCCCTGTCGCATTGCTTCTTGTGCACCACACAGAAAAAACTGCCTCCTTAGGGCACTTGGGTGTTAGAGGTTGGCTGAGTGTCCCACTCGGCTTCAGCACAGGTCATGATCTCAGGGTCGTAAGATCAAGGCCAATGTTGGGTTCCATGCCCAGCATGGAGTTTGCCTGAGGTCCTCTCTCCCTCTGCCCCTCCCTTTCCTGTTCATTCTCTGTCTCAAATAAGTAAATCTTTAAAAAAGAAAAAAACTGGGGCACCTGGGTGGTTCAGTGGATTAAAGCCTCTGTCTTCGGCTTGGGTCAAGATGCCAGGGTTCTGCGATCAAGCCCCTCACTGGGCTCTCTGCTCAGCAGGGAGCCTGCTTCCCCCTCTCTCTCTACTTGACTCTCTGCCTACTTGCGATGTCTCTCAAATAAATAAATAAAATCTTTAAAAAAAAAAAAAAAGAAAGAAAGAAAAAACTGCAGCCACTAGAGTGACAACCTCCTCCTGTCTTTGTCAGTATTCTCTGTCTCATGCCCTCTTTCTTGTAAGTTATGTGCCTCAACTAGCACAATCCGGAAAAGCGCAAAATCACTACAGTCACTGTTGGTTTAGTTAAAACAAGATTATCATCTTTAGTGTCCCTTTCCGATTGCTGAACATATCCAAGAATCTCTCTGAAAATAGAGCCTAAAATAAAACACTAACTGGACTTTAAGTTGGAGGTAAGGCAGGGGGAAGGGCGGTATAAGAATAAGAGAACTGGAATAATTCTGATTAAGATTTTGGGGGGAGGGATGCCTGAGTGGCTCGATGGGTTAAGACTCTGCTTTCAGCTCGGGTCATGATCTCAGGGTCCTGGGATTGAGCCCTGCATCGGGCTCTCTGCTCAGCAGGGAGCCTGCTTCTCCCCACCCTTCTGCCTGCCTCTCTGACTGCTTGTGATCTGTCAAATAAATAAATAACATCTTAAAAAAAAAAAGATTTTGGGGGGGGGGGAAACAATGTTGTTTCATTATTTTTGTGCATTGTACACTGCTATATACATAGGCCACATATGTGAGAGGAAATTCTTACTGTTGATATCATCTCGATAGATATTTCATGAATGAATCAGTTCGTAAAATAATTGTTATTTATACTGAGTCAGAACATTTTGTCATCTGTAGCTATTTCTCCTAAAATGATTCACCTGCACTGCAGCCAAATTATCTGTCCTTAGGGAAATTTAATCTCTTGAAAATTCTTCTTTCCTAATCTTCATTAATCTCTCCGGCACATTGAGATATTAACAATAGGTCATTATCACCCCTGTGGTGGTCATGGAGATACTGAGACAGGGCGACAGGGAATAATTCCCTTGAATGCCTCAGGGTGGGTGACAAGAACTGAGGGGAGGGTGGATCCCTGAGACCTGCTGTCACCAACTAGGAATAAAGCTCCAGGAAGACTCAGGGAATCTCAGGGGTGGAAGGCGCCTCAAAGACCATCTCCTCCCTGTTACCTCAGCCTCAGCCAATACCATGTCCCCACCAGAGCCTTCAGCCTCTCTGAGGTGAGCAGTACCTCCAAGAACGGTGAGCTCACCACCTCCTGAGCTGAACCCTCCTGTTCTGGGACATCTGTGACTGTTAAAAAGATTCTTCCTCATAATGGGCTGAACTCTGTCACTTGATATCTTCTCGTCATTGTCCTGAGGCTGAGCAGAACAAGTTACTCTCTCTTCCGCCTGACCTACCTTCCGGAATATGAAGGCGGCAACCATGTCACAGTCGATCAACCCAGTTCTTTCGGTCAGTCCTGGAGGGATGCAGTCTCAAGCCTTGTCGCAACCCTAGTGCCTGGCCTTGTGCTAACCTGCCCAGACGGGAGGGAACCCTTTGTGGCCACCAGCGTACCTCCTGCAAAACTGGACTCTGCTAACTCACCCCTGCTCTTCTTTGTTTATGTCCATAGTCAGAAGCGAAGAAAACACGGGACACTCGAGAGTTTCTGCTCTAAATCTTTCCAACCATGCCAACTTTCAAATCATTTTCTAAGCAACCAAAGTGATCTTGTGATTAAGGCTCCACTGATTTAGACAATGTCCTGCAGAGCATAAAATACAACGTGGCTCTTTAGGTAGTGAAGGGTCAAACTTCAGTCAGAGGACACTGCCTTACTGAAGAGAAGAGACTAATTTTCTTTTTTAAATAAAAACATTTTGGGTGGGACGCCTGGGTGGCTCAGTCGGTTAGCGGCTGCCTTCGGCTCAGGTCATGATCCCAGCCTCCTGGGATCGAGTCCCGCATCAGGCTTCTTGCTCGGCAGGGAGCCTGCTTCTCTCTCTGCCTCTGCCTGCCTGTGCTCTCTCACTCTCTCTCTGACAAATAAATAAATAAAATCTTTTGAAAAAGACACACACATTTTGTGTGACTACTTATTTTATAAATAACCCTAGAGGAGTGGTGAGAAAAATGAAAATGAAAAAAAATATACCCAGAATTTCCTCAGTCACCCGAAGTTCCTCTTCATTTTTCTGTTTTGCCCACCAATTCCTGCCCATATGTGTAAGCATATTTACACTTTTGTAATCATAACATAAATGCAATTTTGGATTCAACATGTTAAATCTAACACTGTCTTCACTGTTATTGCAATGATGCATCCTGTATCCTTCCGAATAGACAGTAATTTACGTAACTCACTGTTGCAAGGCATTCTAAGTGATTTCCAAAATATACTTATTACAAATAATAGCCCCACAAACTTCGTAATGCTTACACCTCTTTTGATTTTCAGACAAAGCGTCATTGTCCACATTTGACACGTTACTAGATCAAAAGACAGAAGCATTTTACAACACAAAAAAAATTAGCCTGACAATGAAACTTATTTTTTGGTGGACTGGGTAGCCCTATGAGGTAAGAATATCTATCCTACTGGGGTCTATACACACAGAACCCTCGGAGGGATTTAAGAGACTTCGGTTTAACCTTCAGTGGAACTAAAGGCAAAGGCTTTGCTTTATGCTGGCAGCAGAAATGAGGAAACAGGTTTCTAGAAATTATGCAGTTTGTCTGAGGTCATTTAGCTAGAGACAGCGAGAGACAGAATCATCGACTTAGCAAGGGTTTGCACCCAAGTCTTTCTGGCTTTAAAACCCACACACTCCGCACCTCAGTTTGTTCATCTGTATAACGGGGTTGAACTAAATGTTCTCTCAAAGCTGTTGCATTTGAAGTCGGTTCCTGACAGCTTCAGAGAACCTGGACCCTCTCTGAGCACTAATACTCTGTTAACAAAAATTTCCCTCACAGATTGTGGGGGAGCTGGTTGAGCACCTTCTGTGCTTATAAAAGGTGCTGATCACAGATATTTGTACACGAAGTGACCTCATTAGTAAGAACTCTTCACAGCAAGAACTCTTTATAATGATTCCTTATATTATGTGAATTCCCTCCTTTGATTAACGCATGATAATCTTACAATTTTCCTCAGTCGCTATTAAGTGTCTGGACAAAATATTCCACTTTTTGAAACATACCTGCAGCATCTTCCTAATTCTGCCAGGAACTTATGTTTGGTTTGGTTTGGTTTCTAAATGCTCTCCTGCCATCCAATAAGCTTTACTTAAGCATCTGTGTACATTACAGAGCATTTACTCTTTAATCATTTGTGGAAATGATCTGTAAGACATGAGATTATTATTTTTTTTCCTCAGAGCAATCTATCATCTCAGATCATGTGGTTCGGATGAACAGACTTCTACCTTTGTAACTCTTGCTGTGGCTGACCACTCATCTGACGTCACACAGCCCATGTATTTAAAACCCATACTCTGAGCCACCATCCCAAGCTCCCTTCCTGGGTGAACGGCCACTCGTCAGAAGTCTCCAGAAATGGTAGAAATGACCATCGGTCCAGTAAACGAGAGAGGGAATAGAAGTACAAGGATTTTCTGTATCGCGGGGTTCAGTCAACACTGGTTAGACTGAAAAAAAGTGGGAGCTCCAACTCTTTAGCCCCCTTTGACCTCTTTCAACCTACAGTTTCTCTAGTCCTTGCTACTTGCATTTTCAGTCTATAATTGACAGTACTGGGGGGTTTTGAGGATTCTGCATGTCACATGCAAAGTGTTAGGACTGGTGGTCTGTAACAGATACAGAGCGAATATACAAAGCCAGGGGAGAGGCAGGAGATGGGGGGGAGCGCATTCCTACCTTTAAGCTCACTTCTACCTGCTTTCTTTTCCCATAAAACCCACTGGCTGACACAGAGGGTGTTCAGACTATGAGGAAAGGAGGCCAGGGAATGGAGTGTGGCGGGGGGGAGGGGAGGAAATGCCAGTATATTTGCTTAAACTGAACACAAACCAGGTGTGCAATATCTTTGCAGAACCCTGTTACTAATAATCACATAAGCAATGGGGTTGCATCCAGGATTCTGCAAAATAGAACAACAGAGACGGTTCCTGCCCCGAAGGGGCTCCCGGTCTAAATTCTACAGAAAAAATACAACCTGGGCTAGAGAGCATAATTTACAGTAGCCAAGATATGGAAACAATCTAGGTGTCCATCGACACATGAATGGATGAAGATGTGGTAAACACATATGCATGTGTACACATGTATGTATGTACATGTGTGTGCACACACACACAGGAATATTATGCAGCCACAAAAAAGGGCGAGATCTTGCCATTTGTGACGGCACAGATGGACCTAGAAGATATTACACTAAGTGAAGCAAGTCAGACTGAAAAAGACAAATATCGTGATTTCATTCATACATGGATCTTAAAAGCAAAACAAGTAAGTAAAAAAGCAGAAGGAGACCTAAAAACTATAGAGAAAAAAAATGATGGTTGCCAGAGGGAAACATGGGTGAAGGGGAGACTTCCAGTTATGAAATGATCAGTCATAGGAAAGACAGCAGAGGAAATACAGTCAATGCTATTGTAACAGTGTTGTGTGGTGACAGAGGTTACACTTGTGAGCAGAGCATAATGTAGAGAGATGCTGAATCACTACATTGCACATCCAACACTGATGTAACATGATGTGTCAACTATCATCAAATAAAAAAATTTAAAATTGATTAATTAAAAGTGGGCTGGAGAGGCAAGCCTGGCCAGGTAGGCAGGAGGAGGTGCCTATGGCCAGAGGAGACGGTGCCTCGGGAAGCTCAGGGGCTGCCCCTGAAAGGAAAGCTTGGAAAGCTCCAGACTTCAATTGGGCCCTGCACCTGGCTCTCATCTGTAAAACAGAACTAACTTTCACCGCTAGGCAAGACCGTGGTAACTGAGAATTAGGTGAAATAAAGTATGGAGAAAGAGCTCTGTGAATTATGAAGAAACACGCACTCAGAAACTAGAATACAACCTGAAGTGTGAAAGCAGATTTCCCATGAAAATGGCATTTTTGGTCTATGGATTAATAATCCTCACACCTTCCTTTGCCTCCCCAGGTAACTGTGTATCCATATTCATTACACATCTACCTACATGCCACCCACATGCATTGAACTGACTTTGATCATCCCCCAAACCTGCCGGGTAACTACCATTATTCTCAACTTACAGAGAAGGAAACATGATCGGATGAAGAAAATAAAAGATTTAGAATTTGTTTTACCAACTGATCATCTTCCCACAATTGTCTCGGTCCGTTTTTAGGACTTCTTTCAACATATTTCCACCAGAAAATCAAGTTTGGGTTTCAAGATCCTAGTCCCATCCAGTAATTCATTTGATTTCCTTCGCTCATCCATGCAGGTGACATTTATGAAGTCCCTACCAGATACCAGAGATTGCCTCCAGGTCCTACAGTCACTGGGTTAAACAGAAAAGAGAAGGGCTCTGCTTTCTTTACAGGTTGTATTCTAGAGGGAGGAGACGGATTAAAAACAGGCAAACAAATACATCAACACAATATTCTCGCATGCTGACAGATGCTATGAAAAACATTCACACGACACTTGAGCAATGACTAAGTGAACAAACAAAACTGTCATTTACCCCATTAAAAAGCTAATATTCTCCTCAACAAAACATCGAATGGAGTCTGCATAATGCCATCATCTATCCTGTTCTTCTGCCAAAGACAAACGATCCAAGGACTGAGATAAAAGCTTCCTGTCACCAGTATACAGGTATCAATACGGAGGAGCTAGGTACACGGGAGGAGTGCGCGAGTTCATCCGACAATCCTCTTTGAAATATCCCGAGCTATTTACACTGCCTTTCAGCTGGCCCACCCGCCCAAGGCTGGGAGTAAAACAGGGATGTCTCTGAAGATGCTCCTGTCTGAACATTCCATAGCTCCGCTGTGGTTACCTGTCCATTCCTGCCAGGCCCCACGGAATCCAGGATCTGCGTGTCTTCTACATGGGGCGCAGAGGCGGAAGGGACTGCTAGTGACAGAAATAGAACTAGGGGCCCTTTAAGCCCATATGAGAGGGAGAGAAAGACCACTTAAGAACAATTTGAGGACGTGTCTGACAAGAACCATGCGGACTCTCGGTCAAGGCTTCTTAGTTTATTACCACCAAAGTTTAGTCGGGATTGGTTAGCTACATTGTAAATCAGAATATGTACTACAACCCTGTGGTTTTCTAATGATCAGAATAAATCCCCAAACATCCATCCTAGCTCCTGGGCTGTGACATATGCAGATCTTCCTGGCATACTGCCAGTGCAGGGCCCGAGACAACATGATTCGTGCCTTCAACAAGAATAACTCAACTTCCTTGTTTTTAAAAAAGCACTCTCGGTAAGTAACCCTTTTTGACAGTTTACTACTCCCTGGGTGGAGAATCAGAACAGCAAGAGCATACTATTTGGAGATTAGTATGTAGTTTGAGACATATCTCTGCTATTTCCTGGGTGAGTCACCTTCTATAAGCTACTTATCCTCCCTGAGACTCTGCTTCCTCATCTGTAAAATGAGAATACTAACACCCATCAATCAACATTTTTGTGAGGATTAAGTAAAAGAATGTGCACCCACACATGTCACAGGGCAAGACATCATATACCTGGTTATGGGTACTCCTCGGGAGCCCTGCTACAACCCGGAGAAGATAAGACATGTGTCAATCTGGGAGCCTCCGCAACTATTCGTCAACGTTTTTCATTATGTAAAAGCAGGTCATTTAGGTCTTCTAATATTAAAATACAGAGCAGAAATAACAGAGCCTTATCTGAACTCCGCTATGTCCCTGTTACTGAGGGCATCTCAACTCTGAGTTAGGTGTTGCAAGAATCGTAAGCACGGAGCAAGTATTTCATTTATCTCCTCATTCATTCATTTGTTTCCCGTCCACCATTAAACATCAGACATTCATTCAACAAGTCTGTTGAGAGCCCAGTGCTGGGCTGGGGGCTGTTCGATGGCTGGGTTCACAGTGCAGGGGACAGGCAAGTCCATCAGTGACCCCACCGTACAGTGATGAGGAAAGTAATCACTTCAACAACAATGAAAATTTTTTTGAAGATTTTATTCATTTACTTGACAGAGAGAGAGAAACAGTGAGAGAGGGAACACAAGCAGGGGGAAAGAGGGACAGGGAGAAGCAGGCTTCCTGCTGAGCAGGGAGACATGGGGCTCGATCCTAGGACCCTGGGATCATGACCCGAGCCAAAAGCAGATGCTTAATGACTAAGCCACCCAGATGCCCCAAACAACAATAAAATTTAATTCTGCTGGTCAAGCTTCTGATTGTAAGCAGCCAACACCAACGCTGGTTTATTTGAGCAGAAAGAGAATTTATTGGGGTCAGGGGGGCAGGGAATTGCTCCCAGAATTTCTGGGAAGTTTGGCAATCCAGATGCTAAAAATGGGCAGAAACTAAGAGAGACCACACAACGGGACCACAGCCAAACTGCCACCACAGAGGAGATCCAGCGAGGACACAGTGGCTAGTCCCGTTTCCCCAGGTACTCCGGAAAACAGGCTAGGCTCACTGCTGCCAAATTCAACAGGATAAATCCCCACATAATGGGGGAGATGCAACACTAACTCTGAGGCTAGGGTGTCCGGCGAACCAAAGCCAATAGAGAGGGGAAAGCAGCAGCAGGTCGTTCAGCTTTTAAGGTGGATACGGATGGATAGTCTTTCCAGGACTCATCTTAAGAGAATCCTCCTAATACAAGGGTGGGTTTCAGATATCAGGCAGCCAGATGTTTACTGAGAACTTCCAATGTGCCAGACACTGGGCTAAGCAACTCAAATGCAGTATCTCATCTAATCTCACAGCAGTCCTGTAAGACAGGTAGCTTACTCTCAAAGTCATTGATCAACTGAGGCTTGACCAGAGGAAGAAACCTGCCAAGGCTGTATGGCTAACGAGGGGCAGAGCCCTGACTCCAACTTGGTTTTTGACAACTGCACTATACAACAAGAAAGAAAGAAGTACAAAGGTTCTCGGGATCGTAGACCAGAAGCCCCTGAGCTGGATTGGGAATTGAGGGAAGACACCCCAGAGGAAGAGAGGTTGCAATGAGATTTAACAAGTAAGTTGGTTAAATACTGCAGGGAGGTGTGTGGAAACCTAGGGTAGGGGCGGTATGAGTTAAGAGACCCCAAGGAGAGGGAACAATGTATGAAAAGAAAAAATGGCATGAAACAAATTCAGATTTCTTGGAACCAAAGGTCTTTTTTTTTTTTTTAATGCTGTACAGTTAAAGAAAAAAGAGTACAAAAGGAGGGGATATAAATGAAAAATGTGGTGCCCCAACCTCAGGCATGTTTGTCCCTAAAACAGAATGCCAAGAGAGTTCAGATTACTCCATGATTAAAGAGTGGCCATTTCTAAATTCCGGTATTAGAGAATGACACTGGAATTGGCTCATTCCTTTTGTCTTCGCCGAAGAAGTGGAGGGGATGACGTGAGCAGAACATTCTGACAACTCTCAGCACCATCTTCCTGAAGTGGTCCCTCCATCCCAACCCTACAGTCCACGGAGCGAGAAATCTCCCAAGAATCCCAGAGACAGAGCAGAGCGCTCAAGTTGCCCCTGACAACCAGGTTGTGATTCCGGTGTTTGCTGCGGGTGCTGGGGGGCCGCCTGAGCCCAGGTCCGGATTCCATGAGACCTTCTCCCAGGCAAGGTCAGCAAGGGGCAACGTGTAATGCCTTACTCGCTCTGCCCAGGCCACGGCCCCAGAGTCTCATCTCACAATCAGCATTTGAGCCGACTCAGTGGGTAGGCATGATTGGTGCTTCATCAGATTAAATTTTCAAGCACTTCACTTTTTCTAAACAGAGAAAGTTATATTTTTAATTTCATGTAGGAGTGTATATCAACAACTGTTAAATGTCCCCCCAAATCCATTCTTTCCTTCCTCTATTTAGTATAAGAATACACACATGCATGCCTACATGTACTTCTACCCTGAGTTTTAGCAGAATACATCCAGAAATGTATTCCCCTGACCCCCGTGCAGCAAGGTGCACCCATGTGACTGTGTTTTCCTGATAGTGTGTAGGGTTAGGAAGTCGTGTGCACAACTTCTGCAGCAGCACTAAAAAAGGAACCTAGGTCCATGAATGACCTCGTGGAGCTGCCCAGCCATCCTAGGCCCTCTATCTACAATAGAGCTGTGACATGAAAAAGAAGTAAACTTCTATTTAATTTAATAGTATATTAATAATATATATTATTAGTGTATTATATATTAATATACATAATACATAATAAAGTATACTCATATACAGTATATTAACAGTATAATACATTGGGATGCCTGAGTGGCTCAGTCGGTTGGGCAGCTGCCTTCGGCTCAGGTCATGATCCCGGCGTCCTGGGATCGAGTCCCTCATCGGGCTCTTTACTCCACGGGGAGCCTGCTTCTCCCTCTGCCTCTGCCTGCCACTCTGCCTGCCTGTACTCTCCCTCTCTCTCTGACAAATAAATAAATAAAATCTTTTTTTTAAAAGTATAATATATTAATATTTATAAAATTAATATCATATATTAACAATCTATATATATAAATAATGCATAATTATGTAAGATTTGTAGTATATTAACAGTATAGATAAATAATACATATTTATTTAATCCACTGTGTATTTGGGTTACTGTGTTAGAGCTTAGCCTTCCCTTAACTATAGAGGTTTCATATGAAGGTAAAAACAGAAAGCATGTGTGTTTTTTGAAGGCCTACAGATCTAGGTTCTAATTCTAGATTTACCAGTAATTAATCATCTACATTCAGTTAATCATCCTAGGTCTCATTTTTCTCCCACGAAGAAAGGGCAAATAATATCAAATTCTCAGACTATTAAAAGGATTGTAAATAGCGGACCTCATATGATTCTGGTACACAATGACTGCTACAATTGCTACTATTTTTGTCATCTTATTTCAGAACACTGATAAGGCCTGCTGCAAATCCCACAATGCCCTGAGGCATCCAACGTGGAACCTGCTAAATACGTTTGAATTCTCAGGCTTCGATATCCAATCAACAGTCACATTTATCTGATGGAATGTGATATGAATTCTATCAGCTGGGCCTGGACTTCATCCCACTTCTGAACATCTACAGCCTTTCAACTTGACACTTTGCCTGTCAACTCAGAACGTGAGGGCAGCCTCCACCACGGAGCAGTAGAGTGCGGGTCTACACTGACTGAACCCCTGCACACGGAGGGCAAGGTACTTTCTGTCCTCTGTCAGTATTTTAGTTAGAAGCTGTTCCTTTCCCTTCTCTGGTATGACTGCTTTCATTTCATCACAGGCGGCTTTCTGAGACCAGCTGAAGTGATAAACTTGGGGCGTGAGAGAGACCCATGGAAGGGCTTTACCATCCGCTCTGCTGCCTTCTTGCGTTTTACCAAAGGAGTTTCCAGACTTGCAGCGTGGAAGCAACAATTACCCCTTGCAGTACCAGCAGCACACCCTGGCCAAGCGGCTAATTCCAGTCCTGAAAGTAAAGCTCTGAACCACGTCCGTGCTGAGGAGACGTGATAACGGCCCGATCTTCAGAGCTGTCCAAGTATCCCTCATATTGTATGAAGCCCGAGCAACGCAAAGTCCTCTGACGACTCCCTCACCCATGACAACCGAGTCCTCCATCAGGAGCCGTATGTCTGTCAGGTTGGGTTTTCTTTTTCACCACTTTATTGAGGTATGACTGACATACAAAATGTTGTGCACATTTAATATATATAACTTGATGAGTTTAGATGAGTGTGAATACATGACAGCAGCCTTAAAAAGGCGAACAAATTCTCCTCTGCTCGTCAACCCCAGGTAACATCCTAACTAAGTGAAGATGCCACACGGCATCCTCATCACGAGTTCAGTGGCCGTCAAGCGGGCTGCTGTCACACAGCCAGTCCTGTTCTGGGCTCTGCAGCTGAAGCGGAAACCAGAGATGACTCCTGTGCTCAAGAAATCCCAAGTCCGGCAAAGGAGGCAGACAGGGGCCCGGCCATTTCAGTAATGCTTACGGTAGGCCACAGTAGAAGGGCAGAGAAGCCCAGGGGCTGCTTGTGTGCAGGGGTGAGGCGCCTGACTCAGCCCAGGTCGTGGGCGAGGGGACACCCAAAGGGATCCTGAAAGCCTCCAAAACTTTGGCCACCTGCTGATTTCACCAGATGACAGATGGCCTTCCCGAGGGACCACAGATGTGCCTCCGAAGGGTGAAGTCTGCGGCACGTCCAGGCAGGGACAAGGGAAGCAAGCTAAGTCTCACGGAGGCTGAGTGGGACCTCCTCGCTCAGGGGGGAGCTTGTGGGGGGGTCAGCCCCACCCCCACCCCCACCCCCACCAGGAGCCCGTGGGAGTTGAGCAGCTCCGTGAGAGAACCTAGCGCAGCCCAGTCACCTGCACTGGGCTCTTTGCTCAAGACGATTAAAACTTACTCAGCATGAATAGGCAGCGATGATGAGTAAGAACCCAAATTGCACGAGAGCAGGTCCTTTTCCTTGAAGAAGCTGATTGCATAAGAAGGGACCATGATCCTTGTGATAGACAAAAGGGTTTCACAAGCAGAGATATTTTAATAGCCCTATATTTCACTTAATGAGCTGACTGCTGAAGGCACACATTGACATTTCCACTTGTTGGACTCCACACCTACATCGTGGCCATGTTGTCCGCCGGTACGGAAGCCTGTTCACTCGGACCTGCCCCACAGGACAGCCCCAGGCCCCCGCTGGGAAGGTAGGAGGGCCAAACCACATTGCAGTCCTATGAGAACAGGCTCCGAAGCCATTTCTTTTTAAAGATTTTATTTTTTATTTATTTGACAGACCGAGATCACCAGTAGGCAGAGAGGCAGGCAGAGAGAGAGGAGGAAGCAGGCTCCCTACCGAGCAGAGAGCCCGATGCGGGGCTCAATCCCAGAACCCTGAGACCGTGACCTGAGCCGAAGGCAGAGGCTTTAACCCACCCAGGTGCTCCTCCGAAGCCATTTCTTATCATCAGTCTCTGACAGGGAAGAGGCTGCCCCAGGCGAGTGCTCCCCCAAGTGTGCCCTGACAGCGGCAGCAGCCACCCTGGGGAGCCCGTGACAGACGCACATTCTCAGGCTCCACCCCAGACCGCCCAAGTCAGAGTCTCTGGGGGTAGGAAGCCATATGTCAATCAGCTCTTCACACGATTCTTGTGTGAAAGCTTGAGTACCCATCCCACAAACCACCGTCCCTTCCCCTGCCCTTTTATTAATTCATCCAACAGATACGTACTGAGTATCGACTCCTTAATAACCCTGCAACCGCATGCTGGTGTAAAGCACTGGATAAAACTGACATGATTTTTGCACTTGCAGAATTTAAATTCTCCCCTGGGAAACAGCTGGGAGTTGGTGGCTACGTTTGATGAGAAACCCACGAGGAAGTTAAAAACCAACCCTCATTCCTGACAGTCGAGTATAGTCATTTCACATCACAAACATGAGCAGGCTAACCCAGAATGAATACTTAGTAGGCATCAGAGCTGGGTGAAAAAAAATGGCAAAAAAAAAAAAAAAAAAAAAAAAGCTGGATTGAAAAAAAAAATGACAAAAACAATGAATGAGATTAGGCGATCCCTACTCTGCCTTTTTGCAGCCCCGGTCTACTCTGCCCTAGGACTCTGCATTCACTGCTTATTTACATTTCTGTTCCTGCTACCTGAGTCTGAGCCCCTTGAAGGCAGGCCAATGTGCCATTCAGCCTGCTTTCCCCCAGGGTTCAGCATGGTACCTGGAAATCACTCAATATTTGCTGAATGAATGAGGAAAGGAATAAAACCCAATTAGCCTGGGAGGATGCTTAGTGCCCCCTGGTATTCTAGAAACCCCCAAGACTGCAGCCTACCCTGCACGCTAGGAAAGCCACCAGTCACTTGTATGTCCACCAAAATTCTGCCAGCAGGACCCTAACTCTATTTATAAGCCAGGCCCCAACCTAGAGGGTTGTGGACCAGAGCTTCGTTCTGGGAAGTCAGATCTCTCTGGAACTGAAAGACCCGCAGATCCCCTAACCCAAGAATCCAACACTGCCACTGGATGCAAACAGCAAGAGGTTTATTGTCGCGCAGGTACCGGCGGGTGGTCGGCAGCTCCAGCTAACCGAGCACACCGACCTGAGTGAAGCGGGGTCTTTTATAGGAAGGTACAAACAAGTTTTGGGTGGGGCGCAACTGATTGGTGGACAGTTTGAACTTTTGAAAAAGGCATACTTGGAGTTTGCGGATTGGCTCCAGAGACCTGCGCGCGCGAAGAGAGCGGCGGGAAGGGGGAACAAGCTGATTGGTTATGTGGGCCCGCGCCCGCGAAAGGAGAGGCGGGGAAGGGGAACAAGAAGGGGGAAGGGAGGAATGCCATCATGGCGTCTCTATTATTTCTATAAGCTATGCGGTTACAGAAAGGCAAAAGAGCAATTAATAAGCAATTAATCACACAATTGATAACCTAATTTTATATCTAAAAGCCAGTGGTTTACAGAAAAGCAAACAAGCGGTTAGTTATCCTATCTGTCTACTGGGGGGGGGTGGGTCTTTCTAGGAGAGGGGTCTTTCAGAACCACCTATCTCTGTGCTGGGAGACTGTAAGACAGACTAAGAAGAAGGGCTGGAGTGATGGGCAGCTGCCCCAAGGGCAAAAGTAGAAATAAGCCTGGGGGGCCGGGCGCAGGACACAGGGAAGTAGTGTCCCCTATCCAGCTTTCCTGGAAAACAGGAACATCAACCAATTAACAGTAACAATAAGCAGCTCAGATCTCAGAGATTTCATTCAACTGGAAATCCTTGGGCAAGCTCACAGTGGCAGATTTTTGCCTCATTTGGATACTTGATGGACTTAAGCCAGTCTGTGTATTTACTTAGGAAGGAGAAGAATGAAACATTCAAACATACTCTTCATGCTAAAATTGCATTTTCCAAAAGCAAGGTAAAAAAAAAAAAATAGAGTTCTGATATCATTTTTCAGCTCTTAAGGAATAAAATCCCCTTCGGACATGTAGATGTATGTTTAGGTTTGACCCGTGCACTTTCTTAGAAGAAGAACATGATATACCGAAGCGGGAGCTTTCATACCTAATGGACGTAGAGACACTCGTGGGCGACAGGACAGAAGAAGGAGAGGTGGGAAGAGCCACAGCCTGCATGGCCGAGGCCTCCGGTGAGCAGCAGTTAGACGAAGGGGGCCCTCTGCTCTCCATCTCGTGCGCCAACAGAATCCTCCTCTGGCTTAGGAGAGTAGGCCAGAAGCTGATACAAATCTTGCTCAAGGCTCAGGCGTGATGAGAGAGGGCTCAAGCGAGGCTGACTCTTGCCCTCAGTGTACAAAAGCTTCTAAGGCAAAGCACGAGCAT
Source organism: Mustela nivalis (assembly GCF_964662115.1). Taxonomy (NCBI): domain Eukaryota; kingdom Metazoa; phylum Chordata; class Mammalia; order Carnivora; family Mustelidae; genus Mustela; species Mustela nivalis. The sequence continues at coordinate 70,187,644 of NC_139032.1, forward strand.
AAAGTTTTGGATCTTCCTCACCGTAGGCCGAAGGAAAGACTGGAAGATGAGGAAGGGAAGGGGCGAGAGGGTCCCTAGCCAAACCCCCACTATGGCCTGGCGCAGGAGTCCTGGGCCTGAGTTCACAGCAAGGATGCTCAGGAGGGCTCTGGGGAAAAGAATCCCCGGGCCAGGCTGGAGAGGACATTAGGCCCAGGCAGCTCCTACAGGCCTGGGGGATGTGGGTCTCCCGGGGGAGCCCAGAGGCCTTATGGGCCCAGAGCAGGTGCCTGAGACCCTTCTACTGGCCTGGCACCATCCTCCCACACAGCGGGTCAGGGAGGGGCAGAGAGAGGCCTGTGACTTCCCAGAACCAGGACACAGAGGGAGAGGAAAAGAGGAAAAAAAAAAAAAAAAGGCTGAGATTGAGAAAAGGGGAATAAATGAGACCCCGAGAGAGAGAGAGGGAGACAAACAGCAAGAGAAAAGTAAAAACAAGAGTCACTGGGGTTGACTGAACGGTGTTTTAAGAGTCCCATGTATATTAACTCATTTCATCAACTCCTTGCAACACCGTCTGGGGCGGGCATTATTATCCTCCATTTTATACATGAGGAAAGTCAGGTGTAGAGCTTGTGAATGAAATGAACATTTAGACCTAAATAGTTTGGTTCCAGAATATGAAAAGGAAAGAGAAGCCACAGGAAGTTACAAGAATGGAAGGGAAAAAAGGGAAAGAAAATCTTAATGTGGAAGACATTTCATTCAGCAGATGGATGGGTAGATGGATGGACAGACGGACAGACAGATGGTAAGAAACCGAGGGATAAGTGGAGCAAGTCTCTCATCTTCACTATTAAATCCGAGCACGAGACTCTGGAAACTACTAGTTGCTGCACAGAGGCCGCTCCTACGCTGGTCTAGCTTTCATTCTACTCTGTCCAGGGTCTACTGCTTCACAAATTTCACACCCCAAATCAAACATTTCCATAAAGCAAGAAGTGGCAGAACACATGTCACCTGCAAGGGGGCAGCTGGTATTACCCTCCGAGACAGGAGTCTGAGAATGCGCTCCCTAGATTCTTGCACTCGGAGAAAGTTAAGTGACTCAACATCTTTTAAACTCTGCTCAGCAGACGGTTGCTGCATGTTCATCCAAGGTCAGGTCCTCTCTCGGGCAGGAGGGAAGAATGCGGAGGACTCTGGGCTCTCTGGTGGCTGACGGCTGTCTCCACCGCCCCCAGAAGATGCCATGAGTCCTGTGTGCATCACAGGAGTAAAGCCCACATGAGCCCAGAACAGGGGAGCAAACGACTTTGCCTGAGAGCGTTGAGGAAAGCTTCATCTCAGTGGCATTTGAACTAGACCTTGAAGATGAACTAGAGTTTCCCCAGTGAGGAAGAAGAAAGCAGAGAGGACCAGCAGAGGGAACCACAGAAGTGCAGGCGGGTAGAGAGAATGCAAAGAACCTTCCAGAAAATTGTCAGAAGTTCCGAACAACAGCACTGAACAGGGAGGAAGTGGCGGGAAACAATCCTTGTAACAAAGGCTGACGATGTTGAGTCTTAACTGCTCTCTAAGGCATGTGTACGTTAGCCTTTGAAGTCAGGGACCCTTTGAGAATCCGGCCAAGCTCTGAATCCTCTCCCCAGAAGATACACAAACGCAAGATTTTACTCTCCGCATCACAGCGTGCTCATACCTGGGGTTAGATACTCTCACTCTACCTGGTACAGAGCTATGGACTGTTTTCAGCAAGAGAGTGCTATGATCAGATCCTGTATTAAAAGATGGCAGGACAACAGAAAGGTAAAACCCCCATTTTAGGGTCAAACAGAACTGAATTTGAGACCCTGCCCTGCCCCTTCCGAACTGTGAGACCTCAGGCATGCTGATTTAAGAGGTAACCACCCCATTTCTCATTATAAAATGGTCATAGTTATAGTTCCTCCTTCACAAGGCTGTAAGCAAGATGGAGAACCACGGAGCCCAGGGCACAAGAAGAGCACTGGCCCCACAGAAGCTTTTTAAACAATGAATACGGTTCTGGTAAGGGACGGGGGAGACCCCAGGGAATGAGCCAGGGAAACTAGCTCACCTGCTGCCCCTCGGGCTGCCTGGTCCCAGGTCCCTGCTATGTGGACGCCTGGCTATGCTGTGCACATTCGTTTAATCGGTTCTGGACAAGCGGGCCCACAGGCATGTGCTACTACTTTGGGAACAGAGGGTCCCCGAGCCTTCCGAAGCCAGAAACACAGAACTGGAGAATGACTGAGCAAAGGAACTCACTCATGGTGTTTCCAAACAGATTTCATAACCAGATTATGCCTCAGATTTGAACTTGGCAACCACAGGTCTATTCTTCAGATTGTGAAACCAATAGTCACAAAGCTGATGAGGCAGATTCCCAGTCACATCACACGGGTGCCATTGAAGATGCCGACCGCAGATACAGCAGGGGCACGTCGCTCTGGCTCATTCAGCGGGAAGGGCACAAGCCGCTGGAGAGACTCTGCCTTTAGGGAGAGCACCAGTGGTGCCCGGCACACAGCAGGCACTCAAGAAATACTTGTTAAATGAACGAATGAAACGAAAATTCCCGCTGGACTTGCCAAAGTGAAAGAGAACATATAGAAATGGGGCCTTGGGGTGGATCTAGCTAGTCCCACCTCCCATTCTACAGGCATGGAAAGGGACCCTCAGAGAGGCAAAGTCACGTGCCCAATGACACAGTATGTGTCATGAGTTGAACTGTACCCCCCCCCCAAAAGGCATATACTGAAGTCCTAGCCCCCAGTTCCTCAGTGAGACCTCACTTGGGTCTTTACAGAGGTAATCAAGTTAAAATGAAGTCATCAGGTGGGCCCTCATCCAACAAGACGAGTGTCCTACTGAAAAGAGAAAATCTGGATGCAAACACAGGAAGAACACCAAGTAAAAATCAAGCCAGAGACTGGCTTCTACAGGCCAAAGACCTCCAAAGGTTGCCAGCAGGGCACCAGCAGCCGGGAGAAGAGCGCGGAACAGATTCTCTCTCACAGGCTCCGGAGAAAACCAACCTTGCTGACGCCTTGTTCTCAGACTTCCAGTCTTTGGCACCGTGAGATGACACATCTCTGTGGCTGAAGCCACTCAGTCTGTGAGACCGTTACAGTAGCTCTTAGCAAGGCAACACAGCGCTAGCTGACTTCTACCGGACGAGCCTCAGATCCTGCTGCTTCACAGGGCAGTCAGGAGGCCAGGGAATTAGATGCTGGGGACGTGATGATTCATTCAGGTGACTAGAATGTCCTGAGCACACACGCAGTGCCACCGTCAGTGCGGCTCCGGCCCTACAGCCGGGGAGCAGGAGCACGTGTGAGCCACAGAGGCAGACCTCACACCCGGGCCACTGCAATGGAGCATGGTCTGGCTCAGAAGATGCCAAGCAGCCGGGGAAAACTCACTCCCTCTGTCTGGGAGGGTCAAGGAGGATGTCACACAGAATGTGACTTTTGAGAAGGTCTTCAGTGAGGCATTTCCCAAGCAAAAAAGGTGGATAGGGGCCTTCTGAAAACCCAGACCACAGAAGCAAAACTCCAGAGTGCCCACAGCAGGGTTATGGGCGGGCTACAGTGCAAAGGGTCTCCTGCATGAAGAGGAGGCCAGGGAGGAGCCACAGGACCTCACAATGGGCTGAGGGACGGTTGTTAGCTTGTGTGCAGAGAGCACGATGCAGTCACACCACTTTTCAGGATGTTCACTCTACGGAGGGAGTCCAGAGGCTGGGAGAGCCAACGGCAAGATGCTCTTGTCACTGGCCTGGTGAGAGAGAAAATGCAGAGGGGACAAATGGGCCCCCAGGCCACTCCTGAGGCCAAATTAGCAGACTGTGCTGACCCAGGCTCCATGGGTACAAGGCTGCCAATAGGAAGGGACCCTGGCCTCTGAGGACGATGCCCAATGTCTTCTTCCTAAATTCGGGAAAGGGAAAGGTGCCCACAGGTTCTCAGATCTCACACTTTTCTTAATGACTCAAGGAAGAAACTCATAAGGGAAACGTCCAGAAGAGAGGAGCCCACTGAGGGCCAAAGGTAAGTGGGTGCTGTTTCCCTTCAGAGCTCGTGCTCACCTAGCTAAATCTGCCTGCCCCAGGGCAGGGGGTACGCTGCCAGGGCTCTCTGCCCCGCTAAATGGGCTCCAGATTAACCAACCCTGTTAGTCCCTAGCCTCACCGAAGGAGGCAGCCCCAGGCCTGCAGAAAGAACCCGAGATGTCAGAACTCCATGCAGGACCCCAGGAGGGAGTCACGGGGGACCAGGTGGAACTGGAGCCCTCCAAGGCAACATCCCACCCTGTCCTGCAGCTCAGAATGCTGGGATTCAAGGGACTCAGCAGACTTCGGGCCCAACGGGCTTCTAGAGCCTTCCATCAGCGGTTTGCCTAGTGTGTCCTTAAAACCCTCCAGCAATGGAAAAGCCTGGCTCTCACAGGCCAGCCAATCTTTAGAGAACTGGGACTATTTTCCTCATATTAAGCCCATGAGACCTCCTCGATTTACCTGAGTGCTCCACCTGCTTCACTTTTTTTTTTCCAGTGCTCCAAGATTCATTGTCTATGCACCACACCCTGTGCTCCATGCTTAACTCTCTTTGAGCATCCGAAGATATAACCATGCACGCCGCACACTTGCTTCTCCTGATTAAAGGCTCTAGCCTCTCCCCACAGAGTGACTTCACACCCGCCCGCACTCTGCTCGTGCTCGTGAACTCTGGCCAAGGCCAGATCACTTCCAGCTTGCCGCTTGAGGTTCTGACCTAGGAAGGAATCTCATTTCATTGGTTTCTCCTTACTTCTCAGGCACTCAAAAATCACAGTCACCTCCTCAGGATGTCGCCACACCTCTGTGCCTTCCAAAGACATCGCTGGTCTTTGAAGATAAAATGCACAAAGGATGCAAAGGAAAAGACAGATAAAGCCACGGAAAAAAGGGAAGTTGGGGTATATGTGTGGAGAAAGCAAAACAAGGGTGGTGGATGGAGCTGGTGGGTAGAGATGCCCCCCTTTTGCTCCGCTCTGATTCCTCTGAGTGTGTACCCAGCACGTCATTGTCATTCTCTGGGAAATCTGGAAAACAGTAAATTTAAGCATGGTGCTGGGTGACCATAACTCGGAGTTCAGTTCTTTTATACAGAGATTTGCTTTGTTTAGCAGAAGGACACTGCATAGTCTGAATTCTGGGGGTAAAGGTCCGCAGGTAGTATAAGACAATCCAATAAGGTGGGGGGGGGATGTATTAGCATTTTTATTTCTGATTGATTCATCTCATAATTTAAAATTTCTGATTTTTTTTGCATGTGCTAAATTATACATTATGTAATTTATAACTAAATAAAAATCCACGTGTTAGAGATGCCTGCTCAATAGGTTGTCACTGAGACACTTGAAGAATCGAAAAGGTTTAAAGAACGCTGCTCAGGATTGCAGTCAGTTAGCCCACAAATGCCTCCTTCTGGCCTCGGGACAGGTAGATGAGAGTATGGCTACTGATGACAGGCATCTGCACCGCTGTAAAGACGAGTCATTCTGCACAGGACCTACTGACTTTGGACAGATACATCATTAAGACGGCATCATTTGGTCACCCGGGTGGCTCAATGGGTTAAAGCCTCTGCCTTCAGCTCAGGTCATGATTCCAGGGTCCTGGGATCAAGCCCCACATCGGGCTCTCTGCTCAGCAGGGAGCCTGCTTCCCCTTCTCTCTCTGCCTGCCTCTCTGCCTACTTGTGATCTCCGTCTGTAAAATAAATAAGTAAATAAAAGACAGCATCATTTAAGCTACGTTAACAGTAGGAGCATATCCAGAATGAGGGATGGGGGCAGTCACATTCAACCTTACTTGTCCAGACTACACACAGAGGATTGTGTTCCATGCTGGGGGTTAGATTTTTATTTTATTTTTATTATTTGGGGGGAGGCGCAGGGGGGGGGAAGAGAATAGAGAATCTTAAGCAGGCTCCATGCTCAGGGTGGAGCTCGATGAGGGGCTCGATCTCACGACACCGAGATCATGACCTGAGCTGAAATCAAGAGTCAGACCCCCAAGTGACTGAGCCACTCAGGCACCCCCGGAAGTCATATTTTTAAAAATAACTCCAAAATTAGAGTCCTGTCAAAGAACAGTTATTAAATATGTCAAGAACACTTGAAACCACGTCATCTGGATGGAACTGGATGTAAACTGTGTCCCTGGATAGAACTGTAGCTGGAGTGTGGCATATCTGAGAGCGGGCTTCATATTTCTAAAGAGCTGTGCAGAGAAGTGAAAATAGACACAGCCTATGCAACACAAGAATTAAAGACAATGGGTAGAATCATAGGTAAGAAATTTGGGGTACAAGCTACAGAAGAACTTTGTTATTGCTGCCCCAATAGAGTGAGCTCCCTGTTACTAGAGATATGCAAACAGATGACTACTCTTTGAAGACGTTACAGAGCAGACTGTCTTCAGATAGTGTGGGGGGTGGGGGGGGACGGTCATCTGAAACACAGGTATCTAACAAAGTCAGTGCATGGACAACGGGTAGTTTTAGGTAGTACCTGAACAGGTCTTTTTTTATTTTAATAGTTATAAGGTGATCCCCTAGATCTCTTTGATTTAGATGAGGCTGATTTACTTAAGTCAGTCAATTAATGGAAAGAACTCCCATACTCACCCTCCAACCAAGGATCACTTTTGATTTCTGCCATTCTCCTTCCAGCAAAGCGTGGGCCCCACGGCTGGAGTCGCCAGAGCCCTTGTGCTCACCTGGTCTCCCAGAACATCCAGTCTTGCCAACCCTTCCCTCCCTAAACAAGTCCTGGATCCTGAACGACCAGCTTCCCTGTTAGAAGACTAAATGAAACTGATAAAGGGCCCCCACTTATACCTGGGCTCCTCCCAGGGAGCCCCCCTTCTCAAGGAATCCAGGCTTATTTGAGCAATGGGCTCCTCTAGGGTATATTTGAACCCTGAGAAGAAACTCCAGAGTCAAGGAGGGTAATCATTAAGAGAGCTTTGAGGACAGCGATTTTCTAGTCCAAAAGGATCCCCTCCGCCCCCTGCCCCCCATTATGCACTTACAATCACATTAGAACCCTGCACACCTGCTTCAGTTTCTGGGCAAAGGGGAAACATACACTTGTCTTTTAAGTAGTAATTATCTCCATTCTAAGGAAGACCAATCACTTTGTCTTTTTTGGAAAAGTGAAATTACTCTTCCAAATAAACCCTCAACTCATCTGTTCCTCATGCAAAAAGAAAAAAAGAAAAAGAAAGAAAAAAGAATCATGCACTCAGCTCTTCACAGTTTACAAAGCATTTCCCACATCAGTTTTTCATCTGATCCTTACAACGGTCTGGCGAGGTATGGATTACAGGGATGACCCCCATCTGGGGACATGGAAATTGAGGCTCAGAGAGGTTGCTTAAGTTGCTCAAGGCCACAGAGCTTTCAAACCCACACCCAAATCCTCCAATGCCAAATCCCAAGCTCAAACCACTATACCACACTGCCCTCCAGTGTCCCAGAAGAGGGATTCTAGGCCATCTACAAAGGCAGCAAGAGCAGCGGCCATCCTTACATTCCCAACAAATAAGGGCTCTTTCAGTTTACGGACTGTCTGGACTGTGATGTGGGTGGTTAGCCTCCGAATGATTCTGGCATAGCTCACTTCTGCCCTTCAAAGAGCCAGGCAATATCCTCATCTGCTTAATGGATGTGACTGATACCTACCTGTCTCCTAGCACGGTTCTAAATGGGATAACATAAGTGAAAGGGCCCGGTATACAGTAGGGGTTCAATAATTGCACACTGGGTCTGTTGGCACTCCTTTTCTACCTGTGATCCTGGATAGAAGCAGTCTGAAACTAGCAAAACCCATAAGCTAAACTGACACGGAAACACCCGATTTCCAGATTGCACATTTCCATTCGAACTAAATGCAAGCCTCTTCTTGTTCAGCCTGCAGGAATTTTACAAAATGAATCATTTCAGCAAAATGCATCTTCATATTAGGAAAGGCAGAAACCCAGGAATTTCGGGGGAAAGGCAATAAAGTGAATACTATTATACTCCATTGACTCGGTGCACGGGGCGCCTTAAGCACGTTTTTACCACGTGTCCTGGATTTTCCGAGATGATCCCCCTTTCAGATGCTCTGGGCCGTGGCTCAGACCACAGGGTGCCCACTGTGCCAGACCACATGACTCCATTTGGGGTTAGGAAAAGATGCTCAGTGTCAGGGCATGCCAGACTGCAGCCCTCGGAGCGCTCACGGTCTAGGAGAGAAGGCAATGGGGAAAGAGGAGACAAGTGTGTGAAGTGACGCGGTAGAGGAGGGAACTCTTGGGCCAGCAATTCAGAGCACACTGGAGAAGTCAGAGGAGGCTTCAAGAAGGGGCACTCCACTTGGATCCTAGGAGTTCAGCCATAGAGAGGAGGTAAAAGAAGCCATCTGTGACCCACTCGGCCTGCCAACCACCCCCAGCCACCTGCCGGAACCCTGCGCTCCGTATCTGACTCTGCTGGCTCATGTTCCCCACCCAGACCCTAACATCGCCCACCTCCCTTTCTTCCCCTGATCCCCATCCAATCCATGTCTCTCTTCTCCTCCGCATCTTCCTTCCACCGTGAATCACGAGACCTTCGTGAATCTCAGACCTTCCTTCCCTCTGAAAGAGTCAAGATGGCTTCTTTAGCTGGGTCTCTGCCTCCACCCCCAGGCCGCTGTCCTCAGAGGACAGCAGAGTGAGGAACATGCCAGACCTGACAGAGAACAGAGTACGGAGGTGCTCACTGGCTCGTGACTCATGATTCAACAGAGATGAGTGAGAGGCTGTGGTGGGTGTGGGAGCAGCAAAGGCAGAAAGACAAGGAGAAGGATTAATTGAACCAAGCCAAGCTCAACCTTAAAGATCCTGGTTTGGTTTGTTCCCCAAATAGGGTTGAGCTTACGGCTGGTTCTTACTTGTTAGTAACCAGTCCACCCATCCCTTAAGTCCTTGTTCATTAATCTTCTTAAAGAAAGCAACTTGACTCTGTTGGGTTTACTGGCTGTGTGTCAAAAACCTGTTCTCCCACTAAGAGATTCCAGAGGGGAAGTACACATATAGAAACCGTCCGAAAACTTCCACGTCGTAAGAACATCCTTCTCCCGACCCAGCGTCCTGACCTACATACTGGTGAAGAGCCATATGCCTAAACACCAGGAAGCTGCATTTACTTACTCATTCTCTCATTCATTCATTTATTCCCTCATTTAAAAATATGTATTGACTGTGATCCAGACATGAACTAGGTATTGTGAACATGAGGAACAGTGAAGAAATCAGGTGTGGTCTCTGCCCTCACAGAATGATGAGGAAGTTAGGCATACGGGTAACTGCAGCTTATTGTAATCGGTGATGTAACAGAGACCCTAAGAGCATGCTCTGGGAATTACCAAAGGGATTAACGATATTTTCACAGAGAAAGTAATACTTGCGGTCTCTTTGAGATCAAGGACGGTGTCCTACTCATCGCTGTGCCCCCTAGGCATAACAAAGGGTTTCGCTGATCAGAGGGTGCTCAGAGACGTGTGCCAAGTCAATAATCAAGATCTCAAAGAATGAGTAAGAGTCACTAGACAAAAAAAAGAGAGAGGAGGCCCAGCAGGGGGAGCGGGCTGGCCTCTGCGGGAAGGACAAGGCTCACAGCACGGTGCGGCATTGCTCACAGCCAAAGACGGGCTGGAAAAGGAAGCTGGGCTCAAACTGGGAAGTGCTCAGTATGCCACACAAAGAAGCTGGAACTTCCTCCTGGGAACAGAGGGTATATTAGTGTGGGCTTGCCATGGTATATCCATGTGGACATACTTTCTCAATTAAAAACATGTGTCTTGGACTTCAGTAAATCAGAAGCTTTTTCTTTTTTTTTCCTTTTTTCTCTTTTTGTTCTTTTTTTAAGATTCCATTCATTTATTAGAGAGATCTGAGAGAAAGAATGAGCAGGACGAGGGTGGGCAGAGGGGGAGAGGGAGAAGCAGACTCCCTGCTGAGCAGGGAGCCTGACATGGAGCTCAATCCCAGGACCCTGATATCATGACCTGAGCCGAAGGCAGACACTCAACCGACTTAGCCACCCAAACGCCCCTTTTTTTTCCCCCTTAACAGCAAAGACATTCATTTGGTAGGTGTGGCATAGCCCAGCAAGTGAATGCTTAGGGATGTCAACCCAAGTCTAGCCAAGTCTGCCTGATCTCTCTCACCCAGAGGCCCCCTCCACACTGAGGGTCCCAGTCCTCCACCTAACCCTTCAAGTGTATCAGAAGTGTCCCTGCCCACTGGCCTCTGCTGCTCTGAATCAGAGCAGGCAGCAGAGGTAGAGGGCAAGATCCAGAGGAACACACGGACACCCCCAAGCACCAAAAAGATTATAAATGACAAATCAGCATTCACAAATGCTTCAGCCATTTAAAAAAAAAAAAAAAAGACAAGTTTGCTCCGTTTTCTTTTTCTTTTTTTTTGTTTTTAGACAACGTGTGTGTGTGTGTAGCCACCGGGTACAATCTTAGCTCTCCAGCTCACTGTGAGACATCGATCAAGTCACTTAAAGCCTGTGACTCTCAGTGACATCATCTATGAAGGAGAATAACACACTGACACGGCTACTGTGGGGACTGACAGACAGGAAGTCTCTAAAGCCCCTGCCAAAGGGTCTGGTGCTCAGCATGCACCCCCCACCCCAGACACCTGTCACCCCTCCTGGGTCCCCACCCCTCTGGGAGAGCAGCACAACTTGCTGGGTTCACAGTGCTCAGTTTTGCCTCCCTCCGAACTTCAGGCTGCAGGTACCCCAAAAGGAAAACCTCACTGCTGTCTGCTTTACCAGATAGTGATAATGATGGGTCGTTTCCTAGTGACTAGGGACCGGTAAATCAATAGCCAGGAAATTGATATGCATCAAGTCTGTGCTGTTTAGCTGGCTTCACAGGGCCACTGTGTGCTTCCTCCCTCTCAACCAGCGTCAGCTGCCCCTCTCCCAGCCCCACACTTAGCACCCGCGGCCTGTAGACACTGCACACCAGTGCCCCGCTATTCCTTACCCTGAGCCCTCACCCGGGAACATCCTTCCTATTTCGCCTCTGCTGGACTGATTCTTAAATTTTTCTTTTTTAAAATTTTATTTATTTGATAGACAGAGAGATCACAAGTAGGCAGAGAGAGAGGGGGAAGCAGGCTCCCTGCTAAGCAGAGAGCCCAATGTGGGGCTCTATCCACATCCCCTGAGATCGTGACCTGAGCCAAGGGCAGTGGCTTAATCCACTGAGCTACCCAGGTGCCCTGCCGGACTGATTCCTCAGCGTTCAAGTCTCAGCTCAGGCGCCAGATCCTCTGGGAAGCCCTGCATGAGCTCCTCTATCAGAACGAGCACCGCTTCCCCATGTTCCTTTCAGACCTCGTGCTCACTATCTCATCATATACCCCATCACACCGAAAATCTCTGCTTTTGAATCTGTCACCCCAAAGAGCCTCCAAGACTCTCAAAAACAGGAGCCAGGACTTTAGGCTTCCTTTTATCCAGTGTCCCTCACAGAAATGGAGACAAAGTGAGCACAGAGCAGAGTCACTGAAAGGAGCTGATGATAAGCATAAAAGGACTCTTGGAACACTGTTTCCGTGAGTACCTGTCAACAAACCTCTTTCCAAAGAGGTTTCCAAAGGTGACTCCCCCGCCTCCCCCCAGCGACATAGAACCAAACCTCCCTATGTCATGCCTGTGTATAGTCCTTTCTGCGTGAATCTGGGCTGGCCTTGGGGCTCTCACTGGACGGGCAGAATGCAGAGACAGTACATCTGCCTCACTTCCAAGGCTGGGCCATAAGCCTGGCAACTTCCACCTGGGTTTCTTGCAATACTAGGGCAGTGGTTCTCAGCCCAAGGTGATTTTGCTTCCCAGATGACAGCTGGCAATGTCTGAAGACATTTTCTGGTTGTCACACGTCGGCAGAGGGAAGAGGGGTTGCTACTAGCATCTGACGGACAAGGGGCAGAATGTTCCTAAACATCCTACATAATGCAGACAACCCCCCACAACAGAATGGCCCAAAATGTTCCTAGTGCCAAGGCTGAGAAACCCTGCTCTAAGGGAAACCAGATGCCATGTAGGAAGTCCCACCCCTTCAGACTGCTTCGCCAGAAAGAAGTCCCAGCTAGCCAAGTGGCGACACAGAGAGAGACCTGGACAGCCTCTCACTACTCCAGCCAGGCAGCTGGATGTTTTAGACATATGCAAACTCCCTGACAGCTGCTCTGATCCTACCAGTTGGGGCAGCAGGAATCCTGTAAAGCCCTGTAAATGGGGAGCTGAGGCCATTTTCACTTTACTGGGAACCTTCTCCCTGGGGAAAGGGGGACAGGAAAAGTCAGGCTGCTGCTGTAGTTCACAGCAGTGCCTCGGGGACAACACTGACCAGGGTGAGAAGGTTCTGCCAGAGACACGGGAGTGAGCTCTGGCTGAGAATTAGAGTCAGTAGAAGGGGGAAACCAGTGTTTGTGTCAGGACGCACTGCGGTATCCTTGGCTTCCAAACCACGCTAATTTACCGCCCAATTCAACTCAGCAAACATTTGTTGAACACCTGCTGGGTGTAGAAACTGAGCTCACTCCCGTTGGAAGATGCAGAGATGAGATGATCGAGTTCCTGCACAAAGGGGTTGATATTTTAGTCAGGGGGACGAACATAGCAACGCAAGCTATCAAACAAAATGACAAAACGAAATCAACACTCAAGCGAGACGCAAGCAGATGAAGAGACTGGGGGTTTGCACTACTGTGTAAATGAAGGGACACTCACCCACCCCACCATTTGCCAAGCACCCATTATATTCCAGGCACAATACTGCAACCAAAATCCAGCAGTTGGAGGTTTATGACCCTATGTAAACTCAGCATTCACACCTTCAGGACAGTATGGAGTCCTGGTCATTCAGTAAATAAGTAACTGGGAAAAAGCGGGATACACTCCAAAAATTCCCAATTGACAGGTTGATTTCGGTCTGTATAGTGAGACTCTAAATCTGAGCATGACTCACAAATCCCATACTGTCTGCTGTATTTTAAAGATTTAAAAAATTAAAAAATTAAATTAAGAATAGTCATCTTTCTGGGAAAGTTGGGGGTGGAGAGAGCCAGTATTTGAAATTTTTCATTTCTCATCTGTGTCCCTCATCTTCCAAAATGTGTGATTCTCAACAAGATGCTCAAGGCCAGGGGTGCCTGGGTGGCTCAGTGGGTTAAAGCCTCTGTCTTCAGTTTGCGTCATGGTCTCAGGGTCCTGGGATCAAGCCCCGCATCGGGCTCTCTGCTCAGCAGGGAGACGGCTTCCCCCATCCCCTCTGCCTGCCTCTCTGCCTACTTGTGATCTGTCAAATAAATAAATAAAATTTAAAAAAAAAAAAAGATGCTCAAGGCCACATTTTCAAAGTGGAAGACAGGATCCCCTTCAGAAACTTGGTGGGCAATAAAAGGGAGAAGAAGAATGTCAGCAGGGACAGGCTATATCACACAACGGTGACCAATTCTCATTGGCTAGTAACCACAGCTTTTATTTCCTATTCACCCAGCCTAGCTGATGGAGGCTTCCTCGGACCCCATGCGCCTACTCTCCACAGCAAAGAGACGTGGCCAACTGCACACGGGTCAGACCTGCACACTGGTCGAACCCCGGTCAGACTAGTTACACAGCGCCAGACTTCAGGCAGACAGAGACACGCAGTCCTACTACAAGCCTTGAAGCAAGGACCATAAATACTTGACAAGCAGCACTAACAGCTATCAGGAGTCATACATTCAGAGGAGACCCTCCCAGAACATCAGTCCTACTGAAAGATTGATGATTCAAAACACTGACTGAATATTAAAACAAACATAGATATATAATGGGCTGATGTTCAAGACACGTATAGATTTTCAAGTTAAAATACAAAATTTGGAAGGGAATTTAGTCTTCTGGATTCTAAAGACAAAACCTCCAAATTCCCCTCAGTCACTATACTTGGCTGTTTTTAGTGGTTCCATTTAAAAACTCAGAAGTAGGGACACCTGGTAGCTCAGTTGGTTAAGCCACTGCCTTCAGCTCAGGTCATGATCCTGGAGTTCCGGGACTGAGTCCCACATCAGGCTCCCAGTTCCACGGGGAGTCTGCTTCTCTCTCTGACCTTCTCCCTTCTCATGCTTTCTCTCCCTCAAATAAATAAATAAAATCTTTAAAGATAAAAATAAAAAAATAAAAACTCAGAAGTACTAGCAGAGGATAAGTATTCCACTTGAAGGAAATGGAAGAAATAGATGTTTGAAGCACTCAAGATAGGCAGTGGGTAACATTCTAGATTGCCTGACAATTCAGGCAGAAAGAAAACATAGTAACATCACTCATTTCTGCCAACAGAAAACAAACATCTCCACAGACAGAGGTAGGTGCCTCTGTGGGAGGGCACTAGCTATGTAATGAAGCCATCTCCAACTGTCCTTTGTGAAAGAATACAAGTGCTATGTGCATCAGCTGCTAACAGCTAAAGAACTCACATCAAAGATGGGCCCGTGAGAGTCAGTTGCTCTCTGCAGATCAGATCTAATTCAGAGGCAGGCTTGGGCATGGTGGGGGCAGAACTCGAAAGATGGAAAATAGCTACACACATGAGTGCTTACAATGTGCACTGTTCTAAGTCACTGTGTAATAGCTAATTAAATCCTCAGAAACACTCTACGCAGTAGGTGCTATTATTATCCCCATTTTATAGGTAGGGAAACTGAGGCACAAAGACATTAACATGCCAAAAGTCACAGAGCTTAGAAGTGGTGGAACCAGATTCTAACCCAGGCAGTCTGACCTCAAACCCTCACTCTTTCTTACACATCAGGCAATTCTACCTCAACTGATTGACTTTGGCCCACTGGGCATCTTCTGGGTCAGTGAGCTCTGGACAAGCGCTGGAACTTTGCTCCATATTAGGTCACCTTCACGGGAACGGGGTAGACAGGCTGTGCTCTTAGTCACAGCACAGTCAGTGCGCCTTCCTCCTTAATGATCCCAGGGAAGCCCTGCCTCCTCCAAGGATCCTTCTGGACCCAACTCCGCTCCTGCCCCTACCCCAAGCAGTCCAAGTCAGGCCCAGCACAGACCTCCAAGGCCAATGTAGTGAGTTTTCTGGAGGGAGATTGATGTTTTCTCCAGCTCACTTCCCAGTGATTGATGGGGGACCCCAAAGCTCCCACACATTAAATGAAAGGGATGACCTCAGCATGGAAACATTTAGAGGATATACCAGTTACCCACCCTTTCTGTGACAGAACTACCCAAAGTGGACTGAATCGAGCCCTAGGAATGCTCCTCACTTTGAGAAAAGAAGAAGAAGGGAAAAAAAAAAAAAAAGCCCTCTTTTTTAAATTGGAGCTCTTAGAAGAGACTAGCTTTGGATTATTTTTCTTCTTTGTGGGACACACTGACCAAGCGTCTAGAGTGTGCCAGGTGTGTGCTCTACAACGACCCCACTACCATCACCACCACCACCATCGTCCCTGCCCCCCAGGAAACGTCCAGAACTATGCCCGAATCTGTGCCTGCCACAAGGAATTTGGGTCTATTCAATCCCAAGCTGACAGTCAGCCCACGGGGTTGAACCAAACTGTAAAAGAGAGCGTGGTGGCCGTGGGCGCTGGGTCGGGAACAACCCGGAAGAGCTGTGTCATGCGAGTGTGGGCCTGGCCAGGAGCAGGCAGCGTACCTGCTGGTGCCCTGGAAGGAGCACCGCGTGTGCAAATGGGGAACGTGAGCCGGGAGGATATGCTCCGCGGCGCATGGGTCAGGCCTTGAGAACAGACTGCGGTGAGCGGGAAGGCCCACGTGCTGTCTAAAGACGTCCATTCCCATGCCACATGGTCTTTCTCGACAAACAAGAGGCAGCCCAAAGCACACACGTGTGGAGGCAGAACTGGTCTGTGAGCTGCCCACCGGGGACCTCTGTTCCACATGAGGTGCCAACACTGAAGGCTGGGGAGGGCGGGCGGGGGGGGTGCTGGCCGTGGAGCTTCTCCGAAGATAGACTTCCTTATTGGAAAAATAATTCGTCTCAAAGGGGTTATCTGGAGAACTCAATAATGGTTAATAATGTTCCTTGTATCCATTCAAGGTTGAGGTCCTGGAAGCTAGTGACTTTTCCACCACTAGCCTAGGACATTACCTCCAGCATGTCGGAGGTGACTGCAGAAACTCTGCATGAATGAAGCGCATGCCTGCTGTGTGCGCATACCTACTGTGTGCCAAATGTTGCCCTGAATGCCCTCCCACAATCTCAGTAAACAGAAAGGGGCCCAGGGTGCGTGGGCGGCTCAGTGGGTTAAGCCGCTGCCTTCGGCTCAGGTCATGGTTCTCCGGGTCCTGGGATCAAGCCCTGCATTGGGCTCTCTGCTCAGCAGGGAGCCTGCTTCCTCCTCTCTCTCTCTGCCTGCCTCTCTGCCTACTTGTGATCTCTCTGTCCAATAAGTAAAATCTTTAAAAGAAAGGAAGGAAGGAAGGAAGGAAGGGAGGGAGAGAGAGAGGGAGGGGCAGGCCCCAAGGCAATCCTGCCGATCACATCCCCACATCTGCCAAGGGCAATCCTTGTCTCTTTTCCACCACGCATGTAACCAGTTCTTTTCAGACAGGAACTGCTTAAGCGGGCAATGGGGCTGGGATCACGGCTTACTTTAATCAGCTCTTCTGCCCTTGTACCAACTGCACTGCCAGCCTCACTCTCGTATCCATTTATTCGCCTCAAATTCCCTGAGCCCTGACTTTGTGCTGTGGGCCTGAGCCGGGGGACAAGGAGGCCGTGCCCTCCACCCTGCCCGCCAGGAGCTCACCTTCTAGATACCGCATTTGCAGGACTCTGGACAAGAACACTGCAGCCGACGCCAGGTCTCTAAATCACAGCAGTGTTCTAAGGAGCAGCTGTGGTCTTATTTTTTATTTCCTCAGCACACCCGTCTCTCCACATTTAGTTGATATGTTCTAAAGAACAGGCTCTGACACCTGGGGGTATGTTTTGCAGAAATGTGTGGACCATATGCATACCTAACATGCAACAGGGCCATGGAGAAATTGGTACAATGCGGCTTGGCACCGGCCAGTTTTTTGGGGGTTTTTTTGTTTTTTTTTTTTTTTAATTCCTTAACATCTTGCCTACAAATTGCATCCTCAAGCACTTCAGAGAGTTGAATAACCCCCAAATGCTTATAGCTTATTTCATTATGCTTTATTTGGGGCTTTAAAGGAGGGGGGACCAGAGACTGTCAGGAACAGTTTAGCGGCATCAGGGCTGATTAGGTTGAAGAGCATTCAAAGAAATGTATTTCTGTCTTCCTTTTGTTACCAGGATCATGTGTTTCGCTGAAAGCAATCTTGTGATTGCCTCACAAGTATGCTTCCTACTCTCTCACGAGGCCGTTAGCCATTGCTTGGCTGCCTTTTATTAATTTTTTAAAAAGAAAAGGGGGCAGCGGGCGAGGGGCAGGACCAGAGAGCACTCTTAGGGCAGCAGCCAGAGGGAAACGGGCCATGTTCTGGGAATAGAGAGATCCAGCTTCTAGGCCCCTCTATGGTTTCTAATGCTGTGTGGGCTCACGCCAACCATTGCACTCCTCTGGGCTTTAGTTACCTCCCTTGTCTGAATGCAACAGAAGTGATGATGTCCGTCTCTTTGGGACTTTGCTGCTTACAAAGCACTGCTTTATGCACTGTCTCGGGGGCATCAGGTCAGGCAGGCATGGAATCCCAACTCAAACCTGTGAGCTGGGTGGCCTTAGAGAACTTAACTAACCTGTCTGAACCTCAGTTTCCTGGTAGAATAGGGAAAGAAACAGAACAGTAGGTGTGAGGCTCAAATTAAACAGGGGAACCAAGATTTCTCTTTATTCTATTTTTGTTTTACCACGGTTTATTTAGAAAGTAGTTAATTGTGCGTGAGTCATAATCACATTGTTGATGTGTCTATATTAAATTTATGATCAGACTTAGTAGCTAAATGTTCAACAAATAATAGAAGTAGCAGCACAAATATCTACAGTAGCATTTGCCAGGGTCTGCACTAGGATGTTGACACACAGTTGCATTTTAACAAGTTATATAAACATTTAGACTTAGCTCTCCCTTGGCCCACCTCTCTCTCCATTACCTTCACTAATATTTCCCCTGGCTGCCCCAAATGCACAAATGCATATGCATGTAAACACAGTGTTAGGCCATGCTACCTTGCATGTTGGAAGCAGGTCTCTTAGCATCCACTTCTAGTCCAACGGCTTTCTTCAACTCTTCCCATATAGCAACTGCCACTTTGAATTATGCAAATGTCATACTCATCTTCTTCCTCCCCCTTTCTCTTCCTCCTCCTCCTCATCACCCACTGTATGTATGGCACCCAGTTATTCTGGATCCTCACGACTTTGCGATCTAAAGATGTCTTTCAATAATAACCATAGGGTAGGTTCTAACTCAGGTGGTCTGTAACAGAGCACAGTATTCCAAATAATAGCTAATACTGACACAGTAATTTACAACAACTTTCATATGCATTCACTATCCCACTCGTAACAGCCGTATGTTTTATCTTGTTATACCCATTTTACAGATAATGGAACAAGGTCAGAGAGATAAAGTGACTTGCTCAGGTCACACGGGGGTAAGGAACAGACTGCAGGTGGGAGCCTCGGTTTTTAGATTCTGTATCTGGTAACTTCCCCTTCTCCGCTCTCCCTCTGGTCATACTGCAAAGGCGCCTGCCCTCGCTCTTGTTCCAACAGTCGCCCTCACTTGAGGTGGGCGATCCCGCATGATTAGCACTTTGCTTCCCTTCCCAGGAAAAGTAAGAGATGGAAGGAAGTGGGATGGTTCTAGCTAGAAGTTTTCTGCGTACCCTTTCCCCTTAATTTTTTTTTTTTTTCTCACGACCACTTAAAACAGCTTTTTGGCCTACACCAGCAGAGTGGTCCTAACATTTATACATATGAAAGCTTTCTGCTTCCTACGTGGTTTTTTGTTTTTTTTTTTTTTTCTTTTTTTTAAGAGGTGTGTTTCTTTTTAGACCAACTTCTAAAGCTGGGCCCAAGGCCATTTACTCTTCGCGGCCAGACACAGGATCCATCCACACGTCTCACTTTCCACACTCCATAGCCACAGCCTGGGCAAACACGCAAAACCCTTCTCCATTTTTTGGTTTTTTTCTTTTTTCAATTAAAGATTTTATTTATTTATTTGACAGACAGAGATCACAAGTAGGCAGAAAGACAGGCAGAGAGAGAGGGGGAAAAAGGCTCCCTGCTGAGCAGAGAGCCCGATGCGATGCGGGGCTCGATCCCAGGACCCTGGGATCATGACCTGAGCCGAAGGCAGAGGCTTTAACCCACGGAGCCACCCAGGCGCCCCCCTCCTCCGTTTTTTATATATCGCTATCAGGACCGAAAATTGCTATTCGGATCACTGGAATGGGTGTTTTAAGCAATGTTGTATACAGGGAAAGGAAGGATCCAATTTACTGAGCCCATCCCATGTGCCAGCCCCAATAAGAGGTCATCAGTCCTCACAATGGAAGAGAAAGAGACCATTACCCCATTTTTCAGATGAGGGGAATCGCTCAGAGAAGGCCCAGAGTCCCATGGGAAGATGAGCACAAAAATAGAAGCCAGACTTGGGTGAGTCCAAAACCTAAGCTCTGCAACACATGCGTGGGCCTGGCTATATGCTTCCCCAAAGGCATCTCCACTTCTAGCTGGTTATCCCGTCGGGTGGAAGGAAGCATCCTGTTTCCCAGTAAAAGCAGTTTAGGTAAGTTAAGAATTGGGAAGGGGAATGGGCGAGGGAGGTCAAGGAAACCACAGAAAATCTCACTAGGACAAGCCACAAATACCATGTGGAAGGTACAGGAGAGGTTAAACTGAAGAAGAGAGTGGAGGTCCCCGAAATGGCTTCTCTCCAGCCCCGCCGAGAAGCCCAGTCATCATTCCTACTGCAACTCCTGCTGCTGGGCAGAAGGTGGGGACCGTGGCCAGCAAGCCCCATCCCTTTAGACTTTCCCAGGCTCAGCTCTCCTTCCCACTACCTTGACTGTAAAAGTCATGGCCGTCCCCCTCCCTGCCCAGCCTTCCAAGGGCATGCATCACAAGATGTTGATTTACTTGGCCTTTTATAACATTTTTATCCACAAAGATGCCCTGGAAAGCATCCCGTCTTCCTGTTCCTTGTACCTCCAAGAGATGACCCGGTGATCTCTAACGAAGCTCATGAAAAGATGCATCCCTAGTAATTCCTCCTCTCGGTTTGTGAAGAGTGTCACTGTTTTACTATGTCTTGCAAAATACCCACACAGTAGTTTCTAAGCAGCAACTCTGTTCCAGGCATGACGTTTCTAGGCACAATTTCATTTCATCCTGTCATTAATGTGCTATTAGGAGTGTTATCCCCCTTCTACAGATAAGATCAGGATGGCCGAGAGAGTGTGTGAATCACCCAAGGTCATGCAGGGAATACAAAGATTCTCCCTTGGGTCTCCCAGATCTAATGGTCTTTCCAGTCGCCCTGTGCCATTCCTGGACTCGGCAGAGAGAAAAAGACTGTATTCAAAGATAGAGCACTGAATCGTGCTGCAGAGTTATGTCAATGACAATGATTGTACTGGTCTGGGCCATCTTCCCGGATGGGATTAAATGTACCTAAAAGGGACCATGAGAAACGGCTGTGAGTAGAAGACAGCAAGGGAGTCGGAAGAGGCAGGAAGAGGCGGCTGACCACATAAGAGGTCCAACCCTGAGTGGGGGAGACAGGGAAGAAAGGCAAGAAAAAAGCCTCGTGCAAGCATCTCAGATGCCACTCAGGCCCAGGGGAAGTCTGGCCACACCACAGGGGGGCGCTCTTCGGATTCGCGGCCCACCAGAGAGCACCCCACTGTACAGGACAGGCCTCCTTCCGTATGTCCACCAGGCTCCTCCCGTGCCAAGAGTCACTGCGGGAAGGTTTGGGCGTGACTGCGGGGACAAACTTCAGAGCAGCCCAGGGGCTTGACCGGCCAGGCTCCCCCCCGCCCCGCCCCGGTCAGAGAGGGGCACCCTCAGAGCTGCCATGGTCCTTTTGTGTGGACTCGGGTAAAAACATTTAGAACTCTTTTGAAACACTTGTTTTGTTTGCAACCCGAGTTGAACATTTTGCAACTTTTTTTTTTTCCTAAATACAAAAATAGCCAATATAATTTTTAAAAAGCCTTTTTAAAGAGACATGGACTCAGCCTGGAAGAAAGTTCAGACATCCTATTTAAGATGAAACTGATTTCTCCCAAGAATACAGAATATAGAGGATAACAGAGTTCTGTGACAGGTGCCTCCTTTCCCATCCTACCAGGCTCAAGCGGAGTATTCATGTTTCTGGTGCACCTGAATGGCCAGTTCAATGGGCAAAATGACAAAGGGTCATAAGTGACAGGCAGACCTAAAGTGATCCCCAGCTCCTGGTGTCCACACTCATGCCTAATCCCCTCCCTGAGCGTGTGCAGGATCTGTGACTTGCTTCTCCCCAATAGAATACAGCAAAGGTGATGTCACTCTCACAATTACACAGCATTACATAAACTCTGTCTCCCCAGAGTCACTCTTGTCCTCCTGAAGAAAAAAGCAGCTGTGCTGTAAAAACTTCCTATGGAAAGGGCCGCACGGTAGGGAACTGTAGGCAGCCCATAGAATTAAGGGCCTCGGATCCTACTGGCCACAAGGAAATTAATTCTGTCAACAACTTGATCTTGAAAGCAAATTCCTCTACAGTTGGGACTCTGGAGGAGAATTCAGCCCATCAACAACCTTGACGGCAGCTTTATGAAACTCTGAACCAGCTAAGCCAGAGCCGGACAGATGAACTATGTAAATTGTGAGAAATAAATGTATGTTTTTTAAGCACTTAATTTGTGGTAATTTTTTTCATAGCAATACCTAATTAATACAGCCAAAAGCATGCTCTAAGTTGGGCACTGTTCTAGGCACAACTGTGCTATTAGCTTGATGAGGGCATAGGCACAGTTTTAGGTTGGGAGAGTGGGAGTAAACGACTAAACCAACATGATCGTTTGTACAATATAATTTACAAAATATTATAAAAGACTTAAAAACAGACCTCCGGGTGTGTGCAGCTATAGAAGCAATTACTTCTGCCTTAGGAAGCTAGAGAAAGCCTTCTAAATACAACATGTGAACTTGGAAGTAAGTTTTAAAATCATGAAATCATTTCACATTCACAGAAATTTCAACGCTTTGGGTTAAAATGATAGCATCCTTCTTTCCCCCCCCCCCTTTTCTTTTTAATGCCCATTTAAGTTCTACCAAGAGAAATAGCTTCTCCATCATGGAAAAATGGCATGATTAGAGGAGTATTTTCATGTAGGACTTTCTCCTGTATACTTCCCTAGCTTAGCAGAAGACACACCTGTGCTTCCCTCCCACATAGGATGTGAAAGAATTGCTCGCGCATAAGACCCAGAGGAATAAAACAGCTGTTGACCACGTCACTGGCAGGATTTCCCTCACCCAATCGTCAGTCTCCATGGCGACTGCCAGCCACAGCCTATAAACAGTTGCCTCGATTGCATTACACATCCCTGCAGAACTCCCACGGAGGGAATCCTTGTTGATCTCCTGGTCACCATGGTTTCAGTTCTCACCATGCTATTAGGTGTTCTCTAAGCATGTGTGTGCATGCGTGTGTATACATTCATGTGTGTAATGGAGCTTAGTGCATCCTGCCTTTGCTCTCGGTGGAAGCCAAAACATGCCTGTGGAGTGACTAGTGTAATCTTTGTGATGAAAATGACAGGGTGATCCTTGCCCCAGTAAAAGGTTTGTGGTTGCTCAGAGGATCAGCCGAAAAATTCCTTCAGACTGACTGATGGCAATGCACTGTGATTGGGTCTCCCTAGAGGAGAGTACATCTGCAGGCATTAAAACTACTTTTTAATTTTGGACTTGTAGAAAATAAGTCACCGCTGATGGGTCATTTTAACTCAGGCTCCAAAGAGAGTCAACTTCAGATTGGACGTTAGTGTGCACATTCATGATGCTTGTTCTAAAGGACTAACACCTACTGTCTCAGCGGGGCCGCCCCTAACCCAGACTATCAGAAGTGTGAAAAAAGAGAGACCTCCTTGGAATGATTTTTAAATGCTACATTTGTATTTCTTTTTTTCTTTTTTCAAAGATTTTATTTATTTATTTGACAGACAAGGATCGCAATTAGGCAGAGAGGCAGGCAGAGAGAGAGAGAGAGAGAGGAGGAAGTAGGCTCCCTGTCGAGCAGAGAGCCTGATGTGGGACTTGATCCCAGGACCCCAAGATCATGACCTGAGACGAAGGCAGAGGCTTTAACCCACTGAGCCACCCAGGCACCCCTACATTTGTATTTCTATTCTGAGGCTGAGGAAAGTGCACCGTTGTGATATGGGAACCATCAGCCCTGCTCAGACTCTAAGGTGAGTGTAAATCACCCTGAAGGTCTTGTGAAAATGCCTTCTGATTCAACAGGTGAGGCCGGAGATTTGCTAGCTCTGCCATGCCCCCAGGCAGTGTCAGTGCTGTGGCTCCACGGCCCAGTGCTGCGAGGCTGTCAGGAGTCCTCGCTGTCACTGGAGTCCCTGGGATTATAGTAAGAATTCTCGGCAATGATCTCATATCTGTGACATGCTACACAGCACCTTACATGGAACAGATACTCAATAAATGCTGTTTCTCTCCCCTGCAAAGTGTTTCCACTCTCATGGGGTGGAATCCCCATTTTAAGGATGAGGAAACTGAAGCTTAGGGAGTTGACATAATTTGCCTAAACGTACAGAGGTAATGAGACAGAGGCAGGAATTAAACCTTGGTCTTTTAAGCCCCAGTCTTGTGTTCTTTCCATCACACCATCTTGAGAGCCTACACGTCCATGTTAGGAATGTCACTTAATTGATTCAAGATGAGGACCATCCTATCATATTTTTGAAAGCTAGAAAAACTCTGAAATCAAAACCTGGCACAGACACTCCTCTCAAAAACTCTATAGACCAAGCTCAAAAACATAGAAGCAAAACTCCTAAATAAAATATTATCAAATCAAATCCAGCCGTGCATTTGAAGAATAATACAGAATGACTAAGTACAGTTTATTCCAGGAATGTAGGATAGTTTAATATGAAGAACTCTATTAACATAATTCATCACATCTATAGGTCAAAGGAGAAAAACCATATGATCACCGTAAAAGACGCCAAAAAGACATTTGATAAATTCAACAGTCATTCAAGGTTTAAAAAACAACAACAACAATAACACCTGGGAATTGAAACTTACTTTTTTAACATGAGAAAGGATAACTGTCTGAAGCACCAGCCAGTAACTATTTAACTGGGAAATACTTGGGATAAGATAGAACTGCCAACCCTCACTCCTATTTTTAAACCTTGTTTGAGAAGTTTTAATCAATGCAATAAGACAGGAAAAATAAATAAGAGGCAGAAATAGTTGGAAGGAGAAAATCAGGTTATAATTATTTTCAGATGGTAAGATTTTCCTCCCAGAAAAATTAAGAGAATTTATTTTAGAACCACTAAACAGAGTTCAGAGGAATCAGCAATAACCAATTAAAAACAAAAGAATTTTTAAAAAGTCTCAATCAAAATAAGGAACCAGAAAAATTAAAATACCAACTTACAAACTTAAGTAGTATTCATTAAACTTCAGAATTTTATAATGAGACATAGACGAAGATTCAAATATGTGGAGAGAAATTCCATATTCCTAAATGGGAAGTCAATTTTTGTAAAGGTGGTAAGCCTTCACATTAATTTGCAAACTTAACGACTTTTTCAATCAAAATTACAATGGTATTCTTGGAACTTGAGAAAGTGAGTTCTAATTCGGCTAGAAAAATAAACACATGGGAACCATCAAGAAAATATTGAAAAAGAAGAATAATGTGGCTAAACTTGCTTTACCAGATTTTAAAATATACTATAAACCTACAATAAATAAAATATTGCTGTACAGGTGCCAGAAGAAAAAGATAGATCAAAGAAGCAGAGTAAAAAGCTCAGAAATGGTTCCAAGTATAACTATACAAGAATTTACTAAATGACAAAGATAGCATTTATGTTCCACGGGATACTTGGCTGAACTAATGGATTAACTATGTAAAAGTAAATTAAGTCACACTTTTACTTACATCAAAGTCCAAAATAAACTACAGTAAGACTCCAGAGTAAATGTTCTTAACTAAATCATAAAAGAAATAGAACTATATATACATATAGATATTTTTTATATACATATATTCCTCTTAAATATAACAACCAAGTCAGAAAACTTAAAGGGAAATATGGTTATACTGAATAATCTGAAAATAAAGAATTTTCATACTATAGAGGGAAAGAAACCAAATGACACAATGCAAAACTTAAAACATATATGATAGGTAAGGAATTAATATCTTCAATACATTAAAGAGACTTTACAACTCAATGATAAAAAGATTACTACATTATAAAAATGGGGAAACTATATGGAGTCCATTTCCAAAAGAAGAAATATAATTGACAAATATATGAACAAACATTCAACTTTACTATTAATCAAAACCATTCAAATTAAAAGTTTAAGATGGGTTATGCTTCCCATAAAGTTAGCGAGGACTATAACTCACTGAGGGTGTCTGGATCCTGCCACTCTTCTTTACTGCTCAGAACACAAATTGGTCCACACTTTAAGAAAGGCAAAGAGCAATATGTCTCAGAAATCCAAAAATATGCGTACTCTTCAACCAAGCAATTCTACCCGTACAGATTCATTACTCCCTTCCCCCACAAAGAAATATAAAATAGACATGTGCCCAAGACTATGTGTAGAAATATATCTTATAATGTTACTTATAGTAGAAAATAATCAATGCTTTATAATAGGGAATTAAGTCAATTACAGTAAATCTAGTCAATGGACTGTAATAAAGCCATGGATTCTTTAAACCAGTGTACTTAATGTCCTGAAAAAACGTTCAGAATATATTACTAAGGGACAAAGCTAGGTATGGAACAGTACACATTGTTTGACAGCATTTTTATAAAATAGAGAAGCACAGAAAAAATGGAAATATTTACAGTGGTTATCTTAAAGTGATCGGATAATAGATGATCTGGTTTTTTGGATTGGTTTTGTTTTGTTTTGTTTTCCATCCACTTTTCTGTATCTTACTATTTTGGCACATCAAGCACGAGTTGCTTTTGGAATAACCACAAAAACTGAGTGTGCATGCATGTGCGTACTTCAATGAGGCAACTGGGAGCCAGTGTTTAATTCTGAGGAGTGCAGTGACGCAAGCTAAGTGAGGCTTAGGAAAATCTGTTTTCACTGCTGTGAGTGCTTTAGGTCAAAAGACTGAGACTTGAAGAGAAGGTGATGCACGGCTCACTTTGGCCGTCACAGCTGCAGCATAAGATCTGCCGGTCACAGGTGAGATTCAGGAAGAATCTCGGGCGAATCACTAGGCAAGAGTTGTAGAAAAATAAAGATGTGGTCAATACAGAGAGAGAGGGTGGAGTGGGTCCGAGGACAAAGGGTTGGTGATACACATGCGGCCCCAGCAAAGGCATGGCCACGGTTGTAGACACAGCCGTACAAGGTGGGTCCTGGTACGAGGAGGTTCAGGGAAGAAGCTTTGTAGGAAGGAGGTCCAGGGTTCCTCTAAAACACTCCCTCCCGTGTGAATAATGCTTTAGCATTCAAAAAAGCTGCTCTCTCATCTGATGCCCGCAGGGGACCTGGTATAACAGCAATGACAGTCAGCATCCCTCCACCTGGACAGATGAGCGAACTGACCACGTCTCAAGCAGTGTACCCAGGCCTCTGGGATGTGGCAGAATCAAGACTGAAACTCTGGCCTCTGTCTTTGGATCCATTATTCTTTTAGGTCATGTTATTTTGCTAAAAAGACAGGGAGTAGTTGAGATCACAGAAGCAGATGCATTTGTTAAAAATTTAAAAAAACTTTCTTTTTAAGTGGGAGGTGGACAAAATAGGGCCTTAGAAGTTAGGCCAAAGACAGTATAATTACACAAGTGAATAAGAACGAAAAAGACTTACTTAGGATTTACAATGTAGTAGGATTTATTCGGACTTACAGTGGTGAGAATAGAAACTAGGAATAGATTTCTCCAATTCTTATTTCTGTCAAGATAGTCTAGGTTATAATATGCTAGAAAAATATCCAAGCTCTTGGTGTCTTGTTTTTTTTTTTAAGACTTTATTTATTTATTTGTCAGAGAGAGAGAGAGAGAGAGAGATCACAAGTAGGCAGAGAGGCAGGCAGAGAGAGAGGAGGAAGCAGCCTCCCCACCAAGCAGAAAGCCCGATGCAGGGCTCAATCCCAGGACCCTGAGATCATGACCTGAGTCAAAGGCAGAGGCCCAACACACTGAGCTACCTAGGTGCCCCCAGGCTCTCAGTGTCTTAAAATAATTATTATTTTTTTTCTCCTGGCTCATAGTAGAAGTTGATCACAGGACATCAGAAAAGCTCTCGGCTGGACAAAATTACTCAGAGAACCAAACTCAGCAAGAAGCCAGCACCTTCTAGAACACTGGCAGTCACTGCTTTAGAAAGAAGAAAAAGTACCAACAACTAAATGCTTTAGGGAAGTAAAACACATCACTCCCCATCCCAACCCATGGGCCAGAAGTGGCCACGTACCCCATCCAGCCACAGGGCCAGGAATCGGGAGAACCACAAAGATGTGATTAGGGGCATTCATGAACACCAGGCCTACAAAACATCTGTGCCCAGCGACAGAAAAGGTGTCTCTATTTATTGAGCTCAAGGGTATCCCAGTGAGGAACTTGACAGATGGATGTAGCCAGAAATGTGCAAATCCATCCAAGAAAGGAATAAACCATTTCTTGATTTCTAATAACAATACTAGTTGGGAAAATCATTTGAAGGAAGGCTGCTTCTCTCAGCTAAATGGGAAAACTAAATAATAATAATAATAATAAATAGTAATAATAAAGTCCTGATTCTTCATCTCCCAGAACAGAAGTGAGAAAGGATATCAGAAGAGAACTGAGGGTCACAACACAAAATCGGTGACTGAGTTGTAAACAGCCATTCAGTCAACATGCATTTTTAAAGTACCTGCTGTGTACAGAGCGTTATCCTAAAACCCTGCTCCTACCCTCAGCTCAGAGCCCTACCTCAGTCCACTCACACACAACAGACAATTTACTCCTGGATGTTGAGGGACCAGAATTCCTCCTCTTCCCCAGGTGAAACTATTTGGTGCCCCCTGGTAAACTCTCTGACATAGTGGGCTTGAAGTGGCAGCAAGATGCACTCAGAAAATGATTAAATCCAAATCTTGACTCTGTGCAAGGTATTTAACTATGCAAACCAATGATAATAGTGGCTTCCGCTCACCAGGCTGCTGTGATGAGGTGATGTGTGAAAAAGCCTAACACGCAGTAGGTGTTCAATAAATGCTCTTTCCCTTGCTTTAACACAGCATCTCCAAGTGTAAAATATGTGCCACAGGCAAGATTCCAGATGTGCAAAGCGTGTTTATGACCTCAGATTTCATTTTACAAGACTTCTATCTGGACCTTTATAGCAACTTCGATAGAGAAGGTGTTAGACTTTTTTTTCTCACAGAATTTCTTTTGCATATTGTACCTCCTTCAAAGGCCAAATCGTTAGTTATAAAGCAACCCCTTCTAGAGGCTTGCCTCATATCATGTGACAATTAGACAGCTCAAAAACAGAGCTCAAACATAATTCAGCTAGTGATGAGTTTGAGGGGTTTATCAGTCGACCAAACACCAACACCAGGAAAACGGACAGCCTGTTACTGATGCACAGGCCTGTCCTTTGAGTCAGGTAAGAACAAAAGCGTTTGCCATAAGGACCTAATTTATCATTGGAAAAGATAGCAAATATGTTATTAATGAACGAATAAATCACTCTCAGGCAAGCAATGACTTCATTTTCTCTCGGGGGTACTCAGCATAATATTTTTCCTGCAAAACGTACCCGTAGGCCAGCTCACGAGAGTCTTGGGGGAGAGGCTAGAAGGCATTTCTCTGCAGGCCTCGAGCCCTGCACTGCGAGCAGAGCCGCAGATACCCAGCATCCCGCAGGACAAAACCCTGTCTGCAGGCAGGGGAGTCCGTCTGCCATAGACTGAGGCTTGTGCCCTGTCCCCCAGAATTCATACACTAAATCCCATCACCCAGCGTGTTGGTACTTGGAGATGAGGCCTTTGGGAGGTGCTTAGGTCATGAGGGTGGAGCCCTCACGAATGGGATTAGTGCCCTACAGAGACAATCCTTGCCCCTTTCGCTGTGAGGGGACACAGCAAGAAGACAGCCGTCTATGAATCAGGAAGCAGGCTTTCACCAGACCCTGAATCTGCCAGTGTCTTGGTGTTGACTTCCAGCCTCCAGAACTACGAGAAATAACATTTCTGTGGTTGGTAAGCTACCCAGTCTATGGTGTTCTGTTACGGTGGCCTGAACTATACCTCATGGGGTATAGCTGGGAAGTCAGGCTCTTCTCTTGGACCTTCGACCGCCTCTAACTGTGAGAAAAACACGTCAAAATACCAGTGACCCCATACCGGGTGGTACTCGGGCTTCCTAGGAAACATGTACCCTGGGGATTGAGCCACGGGCTGCCCAGAGAGCAGAAGCAAGCAAGGAGAGGGAGGCAAGGGAGTGGAGAGAAGAAGAGGAAGGCAGCTGGGACAGGGAGCAGGGGCGCCCCAGGAAGATGCTCTGAAAGAACCACGAAACTGACACAGGAGTCACAGTGAAACTGCTCCGAGCGCGCATGAGGGCAATGGGGTGAAACAGACCACCCCGTAATTCTAACTTGTCTATGGTACTTTGGAAAAATCACTTTGCTTCTTTGAGCCTCTGCCGCCTCATATGTTAAAGAGGGATACTGTTCATCCATCTCAGAGAGTTGGAATGAAGATTAAATTAGATGGTATACATGAAACCACAAAGCCCGGATAAATGCCAGGCTTTCATTATGATTATGAAAGTTTCACTTGTCCTTTCACTGAGCATTTACTGGCTGCCTTCTCTATGGCAAGACCTACGCTCCGTGCCCATGACACAAAGACGAACGTCAAAAAAACAAGATCGAAACGCCAGCATCTAGGCACTCTGAATCTAGAGGGGCAGAAAGACAGAAAATACTGTGGCAATATTACAATGCTAGGATCAGCAAGGTTTTTTTTTTATTTTCTGCTAAGACCAAAATGTAAATATTTTAGGCTCTATAGCAACTACTCTGCAACCACAGACAGTATGCAAATGAATAAATGTGGGCCATGTTCCCAAAAATGATGGTAGGAGGCAGGGTCAGAAACGTAAACAGGACTGGATTTTGCAGAGGCTTGGAGGTCAGGCTAAGGACGTGGATTTTCTCCGAGGAGGGAGAGGACAAAATAACCGTCCCCCCGTGGTGTACGGTGGCATCGTCCAAAGTCCTTTCTTCAGGAACTGGAGACAGTGAGGAGGCCCATCAGAAAGGCTCCCATGCCCTCTGACTCTCTCTCCGGGATAGTCTCAATATGCATGTTAAAGGTTCTCAGAGTTCTCTCTCTCTCACTCTCACACCTATTTAATTTTATTAAACTTTTTACATTTGCCCGATCACAAGGCCCTTTTTCCAAAGAACACCCAACATAATCCCCAGGACCCAGTGTTCTCTGATGGATACACTTTGGGAAGCAGTAGTCAGTGGGTGAGAAACAGCCTCCTTAGCAGCTCATTCACAGCCACTGGCCTCACCATCAGCTGTACCCAAACGCTCTAGACTCAACCGACACGACATCCCTCATTTTCCCTATGAATCTCATGCTATGTCATGCCTCCTTACATTTACACGTTCTGTTCAACATGCGTGGAATGTTCTTATCTTCGCTGACTTCCTGTTGAACTAAGCGATCTTAAAATCCAGCTCAAAAATGTCCTCTTCGGGGGGCGCCTGGGTGGCTCAGTGGTTTAGGCCTCTGCCTTCAGCTCAGGTCATGATCTCAGGGTCCTGGGATCGAGCCCCACATCGGGCTCTCTGCTCAACAGGGAGCCTGCTTCCCCCTGTCTCTCTCTGCCTGCCTCTCTGCCTACTTGCGATCACTCTCTATCAAATAAATAAATAAAAATCTTTAAAAAAAAAAAAATGTCCTCTTCGGTGAAGTGCAGAAAAACACCTCTCCCTGAGCCCATTCTGCCTTAAACAAGACCACATGCATACACACGTATGCACAGGCATGCACACATGTACGGACACACAAACACAGGGCACTATTCCCTTCTCCGTATAACTTCACATCTTGTGTTTAATTCTGTTACTGTCCATCTCATATCATATTGTAAGTCTGTGTCTACCTACTTGTGTCCTCTATTAACAAAGACCACTCCAGCGCCTGCTCAGTACTAAATACTATATGGATATGTTTAAAAGGATAAATTCATTCATTCATTCATTCATTCATTCATTTCATCTGTGAGAAAAGCATACTATGCATTCCACCCCTTTTGAGGTCCTAACTCCCCCATTCTTTTGTGGGAAGGCAAAGGCTATTTAAATGGGGGAAAAACCAAGTTAACATAAGAAGTCATTTCTAGGGGCACCTGGGTAGCTCAGTGGGTTAAGCCTCTGTCTTCAGTTCAGGTCATGATCTCAGGGTCCTTACGATCAAACCCCGCATCGGGCTCTCTGCTCAGCAGGGAGCCTGCTTCCCCCTCTCTCTCTGCCTGCCTCTCTGCCTACTTGTGATCTCTCTCTCACCATCAAATAAATAAATAAAATCTTAAAAAAAAAAAAAAAGTCCTTTCTAGTCTTTGATCCTATGTTGAAAGACACAGGCTTCGTTAATTCGAGGTACTGCACATGCAGCTGCAAAATTTTGGTGAACTGACCTCCTCCTCTTCTCCTTGCTCTCAGCATGAGAGAACATCACTGCAGGGGAGTTGAGGGGCACTTAGGTGGCTCATTCAGTTGAGTGTCTGACTCTTGGTTTCAGCTCAGGTCGCGATGTCAGGATTGTGAGATCAAGCCCTGCGTCAGCTCCATGCTCAGCACGGGGGGGGGGGGGGTGGCTGTGGGGAGTCTGCTTGAGGGTCCCTCTCTGCCACCCCCACCCCGGTCCCAATCCCTCTTTTTCTCTCTAAAATAAATAAATAATTTTTTTTTAAATTAAAGAAAAAAATAAAAGGGAGTCAGGTGTGTCTCTGCCTTCCCACCATTCAGTACCAAAGTCAGCGTGAGAGAGGGGCAGCGAGATGTAGATCTCACGATGACCAAAACCAGTGCAAAACCAGTGCTTCTCCAGCTGGAGTGGGTATCAGAAGCCCCGGAGGACTTGTTAAAACATGGTTGTTAGGCCCCACCCCAAAGTGGCAATTCAGGAGGTCTTGGGTGGGGCTGATAATCTGCATTTTAACAGTTCCCAGGGGATGATGGTGCTGCTGGTCCAGGAGCCCCCCTCGAAGAACGACTGATCCACGGTTCGCTGACTGCTTCCCAAAGCCATAACCATACTGGCAATGTAGCTGTGCACGCTGCCTGATTGCTCTTCTCGGAGATGGCAACAAGGACCAGAGCTAGATTTGGATCCCAAAGACCAGCTCTGTGAAAAGTGGCAGATCACAGAACCTCAGAACTACTTAGCTTCTTCCATCCAAAAATGGCAATGACAAGCCCATCGCTGCCTACCCTCACTGGTTTGCTGTGGCAATATGGTGCAGAAATGACCTACACGTCTTTCTATATCCTAGAAAGCCCTCAAGAATCAGAAACTTGATCAGGAAAAAATAAACATATGTGAACGGTACAAAAAAATTTTTTTAGGTGTGTGGGCAGGGGAGGGTAATTCAGAGGAAGAGTTCAAAGATTAGTTTCTCCACATTAATCAAAAAAGTTTTCATACATGAGCATATAGCCATAGCTTTAGTCGCTGAAGTGTTCATCTGTTCCTTTTTATTACTGAGTAGTATTCCAAAGCATAGATGATAGATGTGCCATGGAATTTGTTAAATCATTCAGTCATTGAACGAAGCAGCATTTTTCTTTTTAAAGACAAGGCTTTACATCTCACGTTTAGGTGTTTAATCCCTTTTGAGTCTATTTTTGTATATGGTGTAAGAAAGTGGTCCAGTTTCATTCTTCTGCATGTTGCTGTCCAGTTTTCACTCACATGTGGAATTTAAGAAACAAAACAAAGGAAAAAAGAGACAAACAATAAAACAGAATCTTAAATCCTGAGAACAAACTGGTGGTTGCCAGAGGGCAGGCAGGTGGGGGAATGGGTGAAACAGACAAGGAGCAGTAAGCATGCTCAACGTGATGAGCACGGAGGAGTGTATGCAACCATTGGATCACACTGTCTACCCAAAACTACTATAACACTGTATGTTAGTTGTACTGGAATTTAAAATTTTTTAATTTTTAAAAAAGACATAGAAAGTAAGAAAGTTCAAGTGGTATTCAGGAAACAATGAACATTTTTTAACTTATTCTACCTTGTTCCAAAAATTATTTTGGAGACAGGGACCAAAAGTTGATCCACTTGGTTAGAGGAGTTGGTAAACTTGTCTCCTAAAAGACCATACAGTAACTATTTTAAATTTTGTGTACCAGTCTCTATCACAACTATTCAGCTCTGCTGCACCGAAGTATCCATAGACAGCATGGGAATGAATGGGAATGACTCTGTTTCAATAAAACTTTACTTCCCAAAAAAAAAAAACGGGTCCAGGACTTAATTTGCTGATCCCTATTTAGAATAATAATGGAAGACAGAGTTGAAAAGGCAGGTTCGGATTGTAAAGAGCCCGAAATGCCGATGAGTTTACAATTTGTTTAGTAACCATTCAGAAGTCCCCAGAGCCTTTCTGAGCAGGTATTGGGTGGAGAAAGGAACATTTTAATCATAATCATTGTGAAATGCTTGGAAGATTAATCTGGAAATGATGGGTAAAATGAATTCATGGTGTGAGCAAAGGAAAATGGGAGGAGAGAAGCTGAATGACTACTGCAATTGTCCAAGCTAAAAAGAAAAAGGTCCTGAATGGGGCAGTTGTAATTGGACATAAGAGGAAAGAATGGAAATAAAATAAACTTTACAGAGCAGAGTTGACAGGTTTTGGAAACTGACTGGATACCATAGCAAAACAGAGAAAGCAAAAAATATCTCCGAGTTTTAAGTACACACTGTGGAATGAAGCAGACCTGAGCTTGACTTGTTTGTGCTAACATTTAGTTGAGCAAATTATGAAATTTCAGTTTTAGTCCCCTCGTCTGTGAAAGGAGTAAGGGCAGTGTCTTCCTCAGAGTGCGGTTGGGCAGGTGGGATGGAATAATACAGGTAAAGCCCTTAGCACCATAACTGGTATTTAGCAAGTATTCATTAAACATCAGTGATCATAACATTGATTCTGCCAGAAAAATCCCTCTCCAATCCCCGCCCCTGTTCTAGTAACAATTTTACTACCTATTCTTTTCACTTTAAATATCAAGAGAACTGCATGATATCCCATCGTGGGAAGCTTCCACGCTTTAACCAATCCACCATTGTCAGACATCTTGTTTGTTTCCAGTATTTTGCTATTTTGTAAATCACTTAGGGTGTTTTCAACTCCAAGGGAAAGAAACTTTAAATCAAACCAATTTTTTTTTTTTTTTTCAACAAAGGAAATTTGCTGGGAGAGAAAGAAGGCTGCTGTGGAGAAAGGAACAAATCTTATCAATTGTCTCCCGCTAATTCTTCCCCCCCCCCCCCTGCCTGGTTTATATTACATACACCTCTGCCTGCTTGTGTGCTTTCTCTCTCTCTTTCTGACAAATAAATAGAATTTTTTTAAAAAAAAGAAGAAGAACAAGAGTTGCCAACTTCCCAACCTGAAATAAATGACCCATCTTAGCCCAGGACACCTCCCCACTGCTTAGCCACTTACACATTTTAGGTCAATTACTTGTAGTAACAGCCTACTCTTGATACCAAATTATGGGTCAGGAAGGACTGCAAATAACTTTGAGTTGCAAACAACAATAACAATAAAAATAAAAACAAAAGAACTCCACTCAAAATGACTTACGTGCGCATTATTTGACACAGCTAGAATAGTTGAAGGGGGTAACTTCCACGGGTAAACCAGATATTTGTTACAGGCTCATCCTCTCTATTTCTCAGTTCGTCACTTGCCTGTTTATGTCCTGTGCCCGTTTCCATTGCAATATTTGACTTTTTCTTTTGATTTGTAAAAGTCCTTTATAGAATAAGAATTTCAACTCTTTTACATGTTGTGATGAGCAGTGGGTGTTCTATGCAACTAATGAATCATGGAACGTTCCATCAAAAATATGATGTACTTTATGCTGGCTAACTGAATGTAATAATTTAAAAAAAAAGAATTTCAACTATTTTTTCTACCATACATGTTGAAAACATTTTCCCACTTCGATAGCTCCTCTTCAACTCTGATATTTTTGATATATGGAAGTTTATACTTTTATTCATATATTATAAAATTTATCAATCTTTTCCTTTGGAGTTCTATATTTAGCTAATTTGCTTAGCAAGCCCTTTCTTCCCTAAGGCTGAATAATGTGTTTTCCTCTAAAATATTTATGGTTTAATAACATAAGAAATATTTAAATTGATTTATTTGAAATTTATTTTGGTGTTAAGTGGTGTTAAGAGATGGGAATTTGACGTTTTTTCCTAAATGGTAACTAGGTACATCCCCTCTCTTCTCTGGAAATCAGTGTCACTTGTGCTATACACTAAGCTATTGTGTAAAGCTGATTTAGCCTCTTGAGTTCCCATTCCATTTCATTCATATGTCAGTCTACTTAGGGTCACTTTTACTACTACACATGGGCCACTGTTACTATTTTAACTATCATAGCATGATAGTTTTATTATCAGGCATGGAAATTTCCTGCACATATCCCTTCTTTTTTTTTTTTTTTTAAAGATTTTATTTATTTGACAGAAAGAGATCACAAGTAGAAAGAGAGAGAGAGAGGAGGAAGCAGTCTCCCTGCCTAGCAGAGAGCCCAATGTGGGACTCGATCCCAGGACTCTGAGATCATGACCTGAGCTGAAGGGACAGGCTTAACCCACTGAGCCACCCAGGCAGCCCCATATCTCTTGTTTCTAAGCCTCTTGGTTATTCTGATTTTTTTTCTCTCAGATGATCTTTGCACTTGTTTTTGATAGGTTCCCCCCAAAATCCCATTAGAATTTGGTTGGAATGGAAATAAAAGTTGACATTAATTATGGAGAGAACTCGCAGTTTTATAATTTTTATCCTCTGCAACGGGTATTTCCAATATTATATCTGGTGTTTTTTTCTCATTTTATTATATTGACCAGAATTAAATTACCAGGAAAATGTAATATATATTAGTGATAGCAACCATCTTGATATCTTATTGTTGACTTTAATGGGAATGCTTCAAATATTAGGATGAACCATATGAAAGTGCCATTTTTTAGACTTTTCTCCCCCACTCCAAAAAAAAAAAAAAAAAAAACCAATGTCAGCAATTCCCTATCTTTAAATCTATTATTTGGCCATTTCATAAAATATTGGAATTTTGTTTCAAATAAGAACTCATATGATTAAACAAATATTTTTGAATGCTTACATGTGACAGACATGGAATTAGGCTGTGGCTATGTAACCCTAAGCAAGACAAATGCAGTTTCTGCCCTCTTGGAGTTAATATTACCATGGAAAAGCAGAGAGAATTCAGCTAACAAAAAAAAAAAAAAAAAAAAAAAAAATTAACGAACTAATTAAAACAGTAAAAGAGCTCAGAGGAATTATTACGTGCTAGAAGCTGGAGTGGGGGCACAGTTCAGACAGGGCAATCAGGATCAGTCCTTTTAAGGCAGGACACTGAAGCCGAAAGCCAAAGGCTGAGACACAGCCACCCCCCGGGACGGGCTCTGAGGCTCACTCCAGCAGACACAGCTAGGAGCAGGCTCTGTAATGAGACGTGGCGGGTGAGCTCTAGAATTCATCGGGAAACCATACGGCCGGAATGCCACAAAGTGGGTCCCCAAGCCACAGGCCAAGCCTGAGCTGGTGACAACAGGAAGGAAGAGAGTTTTGAATCAGAGGTGGACTGAGATTTAGGCTTGGATGGGGCTTTCAAGACTGCAGGTGACCAACAAATGACAGGGTCTGTTCCAAGTTGGGACACTGGGTAGGAGAAGGGGTGATGGAGCCCCTTTAGAGGCACTGGTGAGGGAAAAATAAAACCTAAGCGTACACCACTGCCTTCCGCCGTCCTGTAAACCAGTTCCACAGGCTGCAGAGGCAAGGCAAGGACAGACCTGCGGAGGTGGTAACGTTTATTGTGGAAACCAAAAGAAAGCAGTAATGCTTTTTAAGCAAAGACTTGGTTCTCCAAAATCAGAGAAAGCATCACAGGACTAAGACAGAAGGGGAGGCACGGATTTGCCTCTCGGTGGCGGTCACCCATGGCTGGGTCTGCATTATTTGTACATTCTTTAGAATCCTGCAGAACGTGCCAATGA
Source organism: Mustela nivalis (assembly GCF_964662115.1). Classification (NCBI taxonomy): domain Eukaryota; kingdom Metazoa; phylum Chordata; class Mammalia; order Carnivora; family Mustelidae; genus Mustela; species Mustela nivalis. The sequence goes on from NC_139032.1 coordinate 70,225,263, forward strand.
AACAAAATACATTTTCAGAGCTACCTGCAGGCTGGTAAGTGACTGAACAGCTGTCCCACTGGGTGGCTGTCATATTTCAGAAAAGACGAACAAGTTGCATATAAAGCTGGCTACAAGACCAGGGGCAGAGAAAAGCCAGAGCTGGGTTCCAGCCAAGCCTCTAAAGACTAGGGGGAATTGTGCTGGGGAAAGCCCACATGACAGTGGCCATTCTAGCAGGTAGTTAAGGCCTAAGCACAGGAGCCAAGAGAGTAAGGCTCAGGAAATGGTGGGAGTCCCAGATGAACATACATATGGTATGCTAGGAAGAGGGAGAATGTGACAGGGGCAGGGGGCACTAGAAAGCCCACGCTGGAGAGGTTGATACCATACGGTGGAAGCGGCATGGAGAGGTCATCACATCCTCGTCCCCAGGAGGCAACTGGACCCCAGGCCAGAAAAAAGGCTCTAGACCTTGCAAGAGGCTTACAGGACCAGGCAGCTCATTTGAACCAGAGTATGAGACATAGAAAGAGATCTCCAAGGGGTTGGGGCTGTTTCCTCAGGAGATTCCCAACCGATTCCTTTCCTCAAAGGAATCTAAGGGTGGGCCAGTTGCAAGAAGGCAAGTCCATGAGTCTAGCCTGGGAGAAGGTAAGGAAGCAGAGGCACAGCCGGGGCGGGGTCTACTGGGCCTCGCGGGATTTCTTTAGCCTGATGACAGCAGCCCTAAGACCTCACCCCTTTCCCTTTCCATAAGGAGGCTCTCCTCCCCCAGCCTTTCCCTGCTTCTGCCTGGGCATGTTAAAACTCTGACGTGAGTTACTAGCAACGTAACTTGCTACTCGCATGTAACGATGTAACAGAAGAACAAGGAAACACTGTGAGCGTCACACAAGAGACTCGGGACCAATGGGCCACTTGTTGCCACGGTAACCACAATCAAAACAAAGACTCTAGCTTTCCTGCAGCTCTTGTTTAATGATGCTTGTGTTACACAGAGCGTAATCCCACAGTGCATTATAAACAGAGTTGCTAGTATCCAACATCATCTATGACGGAGAAAATAAACTTCTAACTGGACAAAGTACATTTCTCAGGATGTAGGCGCAGCTCAGGCCAAAAAAGCAAACAAACAAAAAAACACGGAATCTCCGCTCAGCTTGAAGTCACTGTTTTATCCCGATGTCCATTTTTCCTCTCCACCCCAGTTCTTAGAGAGAGATACCTTTATGAACTCCTGAGACACATGATGAATTTGCTTATAAACCCAAATATGCATATCCCTACCCCTATGGGTAAACAGGACAGAACTGTAATGATTGCTATGAAATATTCACATTCAGAGTGGATTTAATAAGTTTCTTTTATGTGAGCAGGGCAATATATAATCCAGGCTTATCTCTTTGAACCAGATTGTTCCTTTCTAAATGCCTGATGCAAATGTGAAACACAACCTTCCCTCCCCTTTTCTAGAGACCCTCTCCCCTAGCTGGGAAGCGGGGCTGAGACTCTAGGCCCATTGCTGCCACCTACTGGCTGGGAAGCCAACACACAGCTCCCTGGCCTTGGGTTTCCTAGTTTCTCCAAGGCCTGCCTGTGGAAAATTCATAGTGACGCTGGGATAGAGCACAAGTTCACCATCTCTCTTCTCTGTTTCAAAAACTGTTCCCCTTTCCATTTCCCATCCAGCTCTCACAACAAGAGAGCAATCTGGATAAGAGAAAATAAGCACACAGGGAAGCCAACTTCAGTTTTCTTTTCCACTCTGACTCATCATTTGGGCCAAAGGCCCAACACCAACTTACCCTAGTTCCCACGTCTCATTCCATATTCACATAGAGAGTCTGATAAGTTGCGGATCAGACGATGACTTGACCACCCCACGATCAGGTGTCCGCCCCTGGACCAATCAGCTCTGGCCCCGGGTGAGGATTATCTTGTACCAATATGGCTAGCCAGTCTGAACCCAGGGGCCGTTCCCAGAGAATGGAAGTGAAGTAGGGTTCTCAGAAAACCATTCTTGGGGCACCTGCGTGGCACAGTTGGTTATGCACCCAACTCTTGGTTTCGGCTCAGATCGTGATCTCAGAGTCATGAGACAGAGCCCTGAGTTGGGCTCTGCTCTGCTCAGCGCAGAGCCTGCTTCAGATTCTCTCCTGCTTCCTCTCCCGCTTGTGCTCTTTCTCTCTTTCATAAACAAGTAAGTCTAAAAGAAGAAGAAGGAGAGAGAGAGAGAGAGAGAGAGAGAGAGAGAGAGAGAAAGAAAGAAAGAAAACCGCATACTTCTGTGGGCTCGGACACAGCTTAACCCTCAGCTGTCACTTTCTTTCACTATGTGTGCAATTCCCAGGACTTTAGCATGGAAATGGTGTCATACAGAGAGCTGTAATCAAGTGTGTCTCCTTGGTGGCTGCACCTTGTTCTGGCTGTGCAACCACAAGCAACCACCCGCAACCACCCAGCCTCTCTCTGACTTCTTCCCCCACCCTAGAAAATGAATCTACCTTGTGGGATTTTCACAACAAAAGAAGTGCACATATATAAGCTATTAGTACAGGGCCTGGTACAAAGTCAATGCAAAATCACTATCAGTTGCTATTATCACCATCCTTATCACTACCATCATCATCACCCTAGAGGCAGGAAAGCCATTTCCCAGCTTCAAGTTGAGCACCAAATTTACTCCCAACCAACTTCTGCCCTCCCCGTCCTATTTCTTACATCAAAAATATTTCACGGGTCATGAATTGAAATACTTGCTGTTACTACCCAGGATCGGAGTCCTCCCATCTAGCATGGTGAATGGAACAGATGTCAGTTCTGACCAAATCTCACCAGAACCTGGATAGGCCAGAGATGCAGAAGGACATTATCTGAGATGGGGGGAGGGGCAGGGGGAACATGTTCTCTGGCTTTATAACTCCTGGATGCTGGAACAGGATTCCTCAGAATGACGTGAAAGCTAAATAAATCAGCAAAATGGAATTTTCAAGGTAACTTGATCCCGTGCCAATGAGTCTATTTGGGAGGAAAAGATTCCCAAAGAGCAGGAGTGTCTCTTCAACAAACCTTCAAAAAAAGAAGCTCCTTATTGTGATTTTGTGGGTTTGGATGACATTGCAAAGCAGTATGGGCTGCTCACATCCTCACGATCTTTCTAAAAACCAAATAATTGGGAAAGGAATCGATGGCCAAGGTTACCGGCGCCTTCTTTCTAGTTGCATTTGTGGAAGGAACTTTGCCAGCAGATGCAACTGAGTAACACTTCAAAGGAGTTTATGATCTAAATTAGAGCAAGAGTAAGGGAGGGAAGGATGGAAGACACAAAGGCAAGTCCACTGCCCTGGATCCTGGAGAACTGACTCGCAATACACCAGTTCAGAAACCCCGGGAAGGTCACCCTACCTCTACGTAACTGGGGAGAACTGAATCAGATCAGTGATTGTCAAGCACCTCCACCTAGCCCTGCAGTCCCTCTGTAAATTCAGAGGCCACTGCAGGCTTGGTGGGGAAGATATTAAGAAGCCCAAGTAAGGGTGAGCCTCTGGGTCCCACCACTACCACGATGACTCCTTCAGCTAGATAGTCTCCGCCCTTTTGATGATCCAGATAAGATTCTGTTGAGAAAAATCCTTCATGCTGAAGCAAGAAAAGGAACTAGATGATCTCCAAATCCATTCCAGCTCTCACAGTCTGTGGTTCTGGACGGAGGAAACAGGATCACTTCAAGAAGAGGCTGGAAGGGAGGGTTAACATGAGATCATGGAGAGCCCTGCACACAGTGCTAGAGCATTTGTGCTTTACCCAGCAGGGAACCACCACAGGGGAATGATAGGACCAGGTGAGTATGAGTGGAGGCAGCACTGAGCTGGGGGGGGGGGGGGGGGGAGTGTTATTCGAACACCATCCAAACAGGAAGCAGCTATCAGTGTTTTATCAGAAAAATAGGAAAGAAAAATGAATGCAAGAGGGGGCAGCATCCTTCACTCACCAGCATCCCCCATCCTGTTTTGGGTTTGTCTTCCAACTGCATTCCCATCCTCAAAAAGCTGAGTAAACATGACTCCTTTCACTCACAGAAAATGTCTCGGACAGTCGCCTTATACCACATGAGCACAATGACGCCAGGGTAACAGGTGTGCCACCTTCAGCTAACTAATAAAGGCCAGAATACTGCTCCACCATCAGATCAAGTCAATGGTTGGCCACCTGTCTAACTTCCCCATGACCCAGATGCTCCCAAGCTCCCAGCTATGCACCTGCACCTCCCTGACCAGCTTTGAAGAGGGACTTCCAGAAGGTCTCTGTCCCAGCAGCTTCCTGGCTCAGCAGACCTGCTCCTGCCATCACCTCCATCAGGGCAGGGAATCCCCACACACAGCCCAGTGGACTTGTTGAAGATGGAAAAGCCACATCCAGGCCTCTGATTTACGATGTGGCACGAACTCAACACTTTCCTCATGTTCTTGAGTCCAACACAAATGAGCAAAAGCAGATATGTAAAACTGGCACTAAGAGACTATGTTGCACCTTTAAAGACATCTCTGCTGTCTGGCAGCCCGGTATGGGGAGCTCATTGAGAAGCAAGATACCACTTCCTTGACTGTGGCTGTGAACCTAGTTCTGGAAAGAGCTGTCAGCCCACACCCCTGGCGCCAGGCTTCTCCTATCACTCCCTGCAGGTGGCCGAGCCCTTGTCAGGGCGTGCGTAGGTGCTAGTCCTCTGCTAGGGACACCCTTCCCCCGGATTCTTTTTAGGTGCATTCAAATCATACATACATTCAAATCATTTTTGAGCTAATTCAACAGAGTAATGAGTAGATAACCATGGCTTCTTGCAACCCAGATTCTGTAAATCAACTCTGTTCCAAATATTAGTGGCAAAGTTTTGGGAACCAGAGAATCAAAAGGCAGGATTTTCGATAGTCCTCAAGTCCCACGCATTTTGAATTTGAAGAAACAGACCCATCGAGCGGAAATGCCCTTTCCAAAGTCATGCAAGAATAACCCTACAACCAATGCTAGCAAGTACTGACGCTCGGGGTCTAGGGGCTGCGTCAAGTGTTTCGTGTGCATGAGCACGGTTGATCTTGCGATGACCGTATGAGGTTGATGCTGTTACTAGCCTCATTCTACAGATGGGAAAATGACTAATCCAAGTTATATAAGCATGATGATGTCAGATAAAATTCTAGATGGGAGATCCCTGAAGGGGGGGTGGCCAGGGAGGCAGAGAGAAAAGGTACAGTGGAGGATTGTCTCCAGGAATGAGCCAATCACTTCTCCTCTCTGAGCCTCAGTTACTCAATCTACGAATTGAGAACAATTCCCTTAGCCACAAAGCACTATGCAAGTCAAAGAGAAACGGGTGTTTTTATAAAATAAAAAGATTTCTTGTTATTTTCTATTTAAAAGACTATATTCTTAAGTTTAAAAAAATTATAAAAAAAAAATACTGGAGGAAAAAAGCATGAAGAAAGTACACATCATCCATTCCATTGTCCAGAAATTATTAGCATCTTAATGCGAATACCACAAGAAATCTGTTTGTGTTTCTATGCGTATGCATATAATTCCTAATAAATGGGATCATCCTCTTCATGCTGTTTTGTGATCTATTCCTTTCACTCAAGTTCTACTTGGTGAAAAAATCAAGAAAGTTCTATTTTTAGGAGGCCATTCTTCGGAGCTTGGATCAGCTCTGTGGAAAGAACCAGGTGGTTTACTTATCATCCTCTTAATGGCTTAGGAACCTAGTCCTCCGAGGACCAGGAGTGCCTCCTCACTCACCACCTGCAGCGCCCTGTGCCCTGCACACAGGCCGTGTGCCCTGCAACACACGACAGCTGCAAGCCAGCCTGCTCTGGTCTCCAGGCGAGCCCCCCCAGCACAGTGACAACGTCCAGGGAAGGGAGCACTTATGTGATCTGCACGGAGGCAATGTGTGTGCTGGCCTTTGAGAAAGGCTGACGCTAGCCCTGGAGACCGTGGATCCAGAGGGCCTGCTTCGGGTCACACTGGAACCAGAGAGGGCAAGCACAGTTGGCACCATCCATCTGTCGCATCTGTGCCAGATCGATGCCCCGTGCCCCAGGGCACAGGGTCAAACCACAGCATGCAAAGAGCAGACTCTGACAATGGGTGCTAAGCCAGTTCTGCTCTCATGCACAGAGTGCTCGTGGTGCTTCCATTCGTTTCCTCTAAGCAACTTTTAGGAAAATACCCAAGTGATAAGAAGTTGAGCAAAGCTTCAGCCCAAACGCTTTGCTCATGTGCCGCCTAGGAGAACTGGAGGCTCCCAGCCCAGCTTCCTAGGAGGCGGTCTCTGGTGGTCTCTGTATTTAGCCAAAGTTCATTGCAGAGTGAATTCATTCCCTATTGCTGCACAATAAATTACCCCAAAATTTAGTGGCTAAAAACAAGTGTTTCGTATCTCCCAAGTGTCTGAGGGTCAGGAATCTTGAGTGCAGCTTAGCAGGACACTCTCATTCAAGGTTGCTGACAAAGCCAGGGCTGCCCCTGTCTCAAGGTGTAACTGGACTGGAGAAGCTGCTCTCAAGCTCGCCCACGTGGCTGCTGGTAAGCTTCAGTTCCTTGCCAACCGGCCCTCTCGGTTGGGCCGCCTCGTAACACAGCAGCTCACTTGCCCCCCACACCAGGGAAGCTGGGCAGGGGGGTGGGGTGGAGAGAAGGAGAGGCGAAAAGTCCAAAGGGGAGGGGAGAGGAAAGAAGGGTGGATATATTCTTTTTGTAACCCAATCTCAGGAATGACGTCACATCACTTTTGCTGTATTCTCGTCACCAGAAATGAGTCACTAGGTCTAGCCCACACTCAAGGCAAGGGGATTACAGAAAGGCACCAGCCCCCGACCTCTCGCCTGGAACAAGGACAGGACGGCTAGCATCCTGCCGGCCACCCTGGCTGGTGAGGATGAGGGCCACACCCTAGAGATGGTGGATCGGAAAACAGGAAGAAGCCCGAGTCCCCGTGAGTTCACCACATCATCACTGCCTCTCCACTTAAAAGAATAAAACCCTAAGTGTTGAAGTCACGTTCAACTCGAGTTTCCCTCACATGTGGGTGAGTCTAATCTCACCAGAGATAGGTTGCTAGCTCTAACCTCAATTAAGGGTTCGCATTCAGTCCCGCATCTGTATCTTTTACAGATGGAACATCAAAACCCAGAGGTAAAGTGAGTCACCCAGCACTACTCAGCTAGAGACTGGCAGGCATGAGACCCACACTCCTGGTCTCCACATTTACCCGAGCCAGTTCTGAGTGTCCCCAAAATTTGTTGAACACTCAGAGCTCTGTTTGGGATATTCCTGGCAGCTGGGAAAGTTCTGATTCCCTCAGGCTATGTATTTGTACCAGAACATTCTCTGCTCTGTTTCTCTGCTTACCAAGTAAACAAGTGAAATAGAAGAGGAAAAATATTTTGGACGAATGGATGAATTGCAGTTCAAAAACTTTTGTCTTACGCGCACTCAAGCCAGTAGCCACGGAAACCCTCATGTCATTTCTCAGCCTCTCTGAGCACCACTCCTTACTTCTGTAGGCACTGAGGTGGCGTGATTTTTTTCAAAGGACTTTGGTACACATGTCCATAACCTGGAAACGATCATGTTTTCATTACAGGGCTGTCTCAGATGGCTTGGCTCTTTAGAAAGACCCTTCTACCCCACCTGCGAGAAGAACTGTTAGCAGAGCCACCCAAGACAGAATTATGGTAGATATACTGTTAAACATTTTTATGTTGTAGAAGACAGGCTTAATGTCCTTGCCCAGCCGCATCCCTTGCTCCAGGAACGCCTATGCTCAGTGCCACTGCAGGACTGGGCCTAAGCCACCACGTACGAACCGTGTGATTCCCATTTCCTGCTTCCATGGTCTCAAGGTAGCTGAGACTCGGCTTGTCACCTGACCCAGGGAGGCCAATGTAGCAGTTCAGAATCTTTCTCTTGGGAACTTGAAATAAAAAATGCAGAGACTGCCATTAATTGATCAGAGGTGGTTATATTAAAAGATCATACAACGGGACACCCGATTAAGCACGTGCCTTTGGCTCAGGTCAGGATCTCAGGGTCCTGGGATGAGGCCTGCATCAGGCTCTCTGCTCAGTAAGGAGTCTGCTTCTCCCTCTGCCTCCGCCATTCCCTCTGCTTGTGTTCTCTTGCTCTTGCTCTGTCAAATAAATAAATAAAATCTTTTTTAAAAAAGTCATATAGCTTTAGAGCTGGAGGTACCCTTCTTGGCCTTTTACATAATTAGAAGGAAACAGGGGCGCCTGGGTCTCAGTGGGTAAAAGCCTCTGCCTTTGGCTCAGGTCATGATCTCGGGGTCCTGGAATCGAGCCCCGCATCGGGCTCTCTGCTCAGCAGGGAGTCTGCTTCCCCTTCTCTCTCTGCCTGCCTCTCTGCCTACTTGTGATCTCTGTCAAATAAATAAATAAAATCTTTAAAAAAAAAAAAAAAAGAAGAAGAAGAAAAAGGAAACAGTCTACAAAGAAGAGTGAGATTGGCTCAGATAGGAAAAAAAAAAAAGGGGGAAGGAAGAAAGAAAAGAACTCATGTAGTCCCAGAGAGAGAAAAAGATAGTAGCCACTTCAATTTCTTCTTTTATTGACTTATAAATGACAGGTCATAAATTACTTGCAGGTGCATGATATAGTGAGTTTATGTTTTTATACACTATGAAATGATCTCCTTGGTAAGTCTAGTCACCACCTGTCCCTTTACTAAGTTATTACAATATTATTATGTACCCTATACTGTACATAATATCCCTGTGGCTTATTTATAACTGGAATTTTGTACTTCTTAAGCCCTTCCACGTATTCTGCTTGTTACTCCATCCCCCTGCCACTGCCAGCAACAATCAGTTTGTTCTCTGAATCTAGTTGCCTGTTTCTGTGCGTTTTGTTTGTTCATTTTTTGTTTTTTAGATTCCCATATAAGTGAAATCGCATGGTACTGGTCTTTCTCTGACTTATTTCACTTAGCATAATAACTTATAGGTCCATCTACATTGTCACAAATGACAAGATTTCATTCTTTTTTATGGCTGAGTAATATCCCTGCTTGTGTGTGTGTGTGTGTATGTGTGTGTGTGTGTACACACGTGTGTATACCTCTTTTACCCATTCTATTGATGGACACTTAGATTGCTTCCATATCTTGGCTACTATAAATAATGCTGCAATGACATAGGGGAACAAGTACCTTTTCAAATTAGTGTTTTTGTTTTCTTTGGACAAATACCCAGAAATGGAATTGCTCGGTCATCTGGTAGATCTGTTTCTAATTTTTTGAGGCGCCTCCACAGTGTTTTCCATAGTGACTGCACTCATTCACACTCCTACCAACAGGGCACAAGCCACCTTAATTTTTCATGGCTTCCCAGTTCCCGGCTCCAATTTTCACAGGCAAGGCTGTGCTCCGTTCCCGTGTCCTGCCTCGGGATTCATTCAGGACTGAGAGTCTGAATTTCTGCTCTCTGCTTGCCACAAAGATGCACCCTTGCTTTAGAAATCTTTTCCACCGACATTATCTTGATTGCCCTTCAAGTCCAGGAAGACCAGGAGACCAGGAATGGCGACCCTCACTCTTCTTTTACAGATAGGGAAACTGAGGCCCAAAGAGTGGAGGGAAATGACCCAAGGCCACTCATCCAGCTAGCAGAATCGGAACTCAGGTCTTCTGACTCAAGGTGTGGTGTTTTCCCCGCTGTTTCATGCGATCAAGACTAACAGAAATTCAGAGTGAGGTTGACTGGAACTCCCATAATTCCCTTGGGCACTCCAGGTTTCCAGAAGAGACCAGTAGCTGTGGATCCTCAATGGTGAGAGGAACAAGCCAGATCATGAAGCCCATTTTATTTATTTATTTTTTAAGATTTTATTTATTTATCGGGGTGGGGGGAGAGCGAGCACAGGCAGACAGAGTGGCAGCAGAGGCAGAGGGAGAAGCAGGCTCCCTGCTGAGCAAGGAGCCTGATGTGGGACTCGATCCCAGGATGCTGGGATCATGACCTGAGCCAAAGGCAGCTGCTTAACCAACTGAGCCACCCAGGCATCCCATGAAGCCCATTTTATTTTAATAATTCTGTTTGACCTCTTGGACTGCAAATTAACCACCTAGAGGATCCAGGCCACTGAATTAGAGAAAAGAGGAAAACAAGCCAGTGTGTTACAGGTGGGAACGGAGGAGACCGGAGCAAACTGCCGCGTTCGTGACAAACTGGTAAAGGTGTGTGGCTGTTCGGCTCATCCGCTGGGAAGGCAGATCCTCTAGGACCGGATCTTCCCAAGTGTTACGAAAACATAGACATCAGACTTTTTTTTTTTTTTTTTTTTTTTTTAAGATTTATTTATTTATTTATTTGACAGAGATCACAGGTAGGCAGAGAGGCAGGCAGGGGGCGGGGGGAGAAGCAGGCTCTCTGCTGAGCAGAGAGCCCGATGTGGGCTTCAATCCCAGGACCCTGAGATCATGACCTGAGCCGAAGGCAGAGGCTTTAACCCACTGAGCCACCCAGGCGCCCCAACTTCTGACTTTTTATGTTTAATTTCCTAATTGTGAAAACATGCATTAGCCAAACCAATTGCACTCATGCTGGCTAGATACAACCCCTGCACTGCCAACGTGCCACCTCTGCTCTAGATTACAAGCCCCTGAGGATGAGGCCGTGCATCATTCGTCTGTACATCTCTAATACCAAGCACAGAGGAGGCACTCAGGGGACCTGATTCATAAAATGGCTTAGAGGAAAAGCATGTCATTCTGGTCTCTACTCAGGTGACGCCTCCTCAGAGAGATCTTTTCTCACAACCTCTGGCTATCCCCCAATGTCTATTCTCCTATTTCCTCTACAAAAAAGACCCCTGATTTTTAGCCAGGTGCAGAATAAAGCCTGGAATAAAGAAGACCCTCCTCAGCCTTTCTTGCAGCTCTGTGTGGCCATCTGAGTCTTATCTGACCAACAGAATGAGAACAAAGGTAATGTGCACAACTTCCAGGAAAAAACTCTGAAACCCCGCTCTTTCTCTTTCCGCCTTCCTACTGGAATGTAGATGTGATGGCTGGAGCTGAAGCAGCCACACACCACCATGATGTGCAAGCCACATATTGAGGATGATGGACCAAGAAGATAAAAAGAGCTAGACTGTTTGATTTTGCATGAGAAAAAACATTGTATACTTCTACCTTCTTCCATCTATTGTTTTAGGGATTTTCTAAAAGGACAAATCCTCCCTTTCTTGCCTCTCCTCCTGTTTACTTTAACACTCAATATACCTACCATAATAACACATATTTGTTTGTTTTATTTATTCCTTTTGTTCTGTACTAGATTATAAGCTCCATGAAGGCAGTGGCTTTGTTTTGCTTACAGCTGCTTCTCAGTGTGTAGAATCTGACATATGGTAGGTAGGTGCCTAAAAAAATAGTTCTTGAATGTATAAATTTAGTAGATTAGATTAGGTTAAAAGGGAAACTGCATCAAAGGACAGCCTAAACCCAGTTTAAATACCTAATACCAACCTAAACCCCAGTCGCCATCAGCCAAATGTGTTCAATACATCCAACACATTACCCCAGAGGTTTTGGTAAAATGCAAACAAGGGGAAAAACTTCAACCATCCCAAGGACTTGTCCCAAATTTACAAAGATTATGAAAAAGGAGGAAAAAATTCCCTAAACACATTTCCACTTCCGAAGTCAGCACTTTCCCAACAGCTGTCCCATTTTGAGTCTGTGACAGCCAGACCTGGGGTCCAGGTGGGGCTCCGGGGCAGTGGCAGTGCGAAGAGAGCCCACGCATCCAGCCCAGCATGGCTGGAGGGAGCCACTCCGGCTCTGGGTTCGAGGCTGGCCTCCTGGATTCTAAAGAACATACATTCTTAATTGTTCAAGCCACATTTCAGGAGTTGCTGCCTCCCTCACAGGAAGATAAGCCTCTTTTCAAACAATGAAGCCACTGCGCAAGGCCTGGCCCAGGCAAGTGAAAGCCCAGAAGACGTGACCCAGACCACCAAGAAAGGTGGCAAGGCCCAAGGCACTGTGTGGCTCCTTCTCAAATCAGTAGCAGTGACTTTCCTAATTAACAGAGCAAGTCTCCAGGGAACTGAGGAATGCCCTCCTCCCGGGCCCCCTTCCAGAAGAGGTAGGAAGCTCAGTTATAAAGACTCCAGAGTCACAACACTGGCTCAGAGGCCCAAGCCTAGAGCAGGCGCACAGAGCCAGGACCTTTCCTGAAAGAATACTGGGGTAGAGCAAGGGGGCGGGGGGGAAAGCAAGATTGTGTGTGCTAAAATGCCACATTATAGACTCAAAATAAACACCTGGCAGAACACCTCCACATCTGGAGCACGTCACAAGACTCAATTACATTTGGCCAGGCCAAGTGCCCCACAGCTGCTACAGAGTAAAGACGGATAATCAAAAACAGCAGGTTGCCATGGCGCAAAATTGGTCGCTGCTGAACAACGTGTGTGTTTGTCTTTGTAGCTGAAGGACTAGGAGTGAGCTCTGTCTTTGAGGCAACAGGAAGGCGATTTCTCAAGACAACCAAATGAGCGGAAATAAAGGATAAAAGGTACGAGCTGATTGAGCACCTCCCCTGTGCCAGGCGCCACGTGTGCATCTTTTTCTGTTCCTCCCTGCCACCATCCCATGAAAACAGGCGCTATTAACCCCTCTGTCCAGACAGAGCGATGGAGACTCAGTCACAAGCCCAGAGTCCCACAGCAGAGCCAAGTGGCCAGGCCAACATTCAGCCTAGGTCTGACTCCAGATCCTGTCCTCTTTTCCTCCTACCACCCGATCCCGGTCTAGACCTGTAAGTGCAGATGTCGCCGGAAGATGCCTGGGCACGGGGGCGAAGAGAGCCAACGAGCCCACAGACATGGGGAAGGTGCTGGTCCCCAAATCATTTGCTGCAAAAGGGCAATCTTTGAAAACACACACCCACTCACACACACAAGTATGTATTATACATTCATCATCTGGTAAAGAAGGGGTCTCAAGGCTTTGTGAAAATCAGCAAATAGTTCTCTGACCGAATTGTGAAGGCTTTAGAAGGTGGGGTATGATTGCGCATTTGTTGGGGGGTGGGGGGCAGGACCGAGAAGGGTCTCTGGCCTTCAGGACCAAAGCGGATGTCTGGTTGGAGAAGGAATAATGCTCCCTACCACAGCAGCATGGGCTGAAAGGAATCGCTCTGACTCTGTTCTCTCCAGCTACACCCCATCAGCCAGGTCATTCTTAGGCCTCTGACTGCGACCCTCTTCCGCAGGTTGGATTGGGTCTCCAAAAAGAAACGTCCACATCAAATCCCTGGAACCTGTAAACGTTGCCTTATTTGAGAAAAGGGTCTTCGCAGATACAATTACACTGAGAATCTCGAGATGAGATCACCCTGAATTATCTGGGTGGGCTGAACTCCAATGACAAGTATGCTTACAAGAAAAAGGCAGAGGGAGACGGAAACACACAGAGAAGGCAGGGAATGCAGTAAGGCGGCCTCGGGGAATGGCAACAGCCACCAGAAGCTGGAAGAGGCAAAGAAGCGAGTGTCCCCTGGAGCCTCTGAGGGAAATACAGCCCTGCCAACAACTTGCCTGCAGACCGCTGGCTACAGAGCTGTAGGGGAGTAAGTTTCTATTGCTGTCAGCCACCCAGTTGTTTGGTAAGTTGTTACATCAGCCCCAGGAAATTAACAGAACCCTTTTCAGAGTTTCCGCTCTGCCCCAGCAGGACAGGGTGACCACACACGGGCACACAAGCCAGTTCTGGGCACCACCCTAAAGTGTCCACCAGTTTCCTTTTCTCTTGTTGTGCCCCCCTTTATCCGACTTGGGCCTCTGTTGACTGGCAATCATGTCGCTGTGTCCCCCACCACCGTACTGCCAGCCCCCACCAGCAAGGGCCAGTGAATCCTGGCAGAGGCTTTGTCCCTTGATGCTCCCAAAGCTGCCAGCCCTGCTTCGTGCCGCTGCAAATACTTCTTCAACTGACGCTGCCACCTCAGGGAGCGGCGGCTGCCATCCATGGGAAAGCCTTGGGAAAATCCCCCAACGGCGCCTGATCACCTAGCACCGGCCTCGACAGGATTCCTCCTCCCAAGGGGCAGAGGGGAAACTAATAAATCCAAGGTTAAGCCCTCTTCTTCTAAGATACCTGCAGGTCTATACAGAAGGAAAAGGGGTCCCATCCATTAAACCCACACACAGAGACATCATCCTCTGGTGTCAGAAGGGTGCTGTTTGCTCTTCTGAAATGTTAGCTTCCATAAATGAAGCTTAAAGAGAAACTTGTCCCTATGTCCTAAATGAAGCAAAACAGTCTAATTGAATTTCATCTTGAGTCTACAATTTGCACACCAAAGTGAGTAATAAAAAGGGTCAGTGGAGGCCCCCTGTCTTTGCTGGAAGGCAGTGTTGGCCAAGAAAGACCTGGCGGTGAGGAGAACCCCTCACTCTTGGTCCAACCCCATCAGCTCTGGGGCCCAGGACCCTTCAGGCAATGAAGACCCCTACTGCCAAGCATGATATTGCTGGACCATTGAATCTGATGGTGAATTAAGCCTGGGTGATACTCTGTACCAATCTCTGTCTTCAGTGACCCCAAATCTCCATCCCATCCACATCAAGCAAAACCCAAGAGTCAGGCCCAGAGAAAAGAGGTATCCCCCGTGAAAAGGCACCATAGCGCTCTAGCTAAAGACTCGACCTCTACCCACTGATGTCAGCCGCTCAGCCAAGACCCTTACTAAGATAACCAGAGCCCTGTGCTGCCCCCTGCCAACTGGGAGAAGGCCTCTCTCCTACTCCGTGCACCACGTTCTATTGCACTGATTCTCAAGTTACACGCTCTTGGACTTAGCGTCCCAGAATTGTTTTATTTTATTTTAACTGAATTACTGAAATATAACTGATATGCCAAAAACTGCACACTTACTGTATACAATTTGATAGGTTTAGACACATGCATGCACCTGTGATGCCATCACCGTAATCAGGGTCAAAAACATATTCATCATCACCTCTGAAAGTTTCCTTGCATCCCTTTGTGGGTGTGTAGTAAGAATGCTTAACATGGGATCTACCCTCTTAACCAGTGTTCAAGTGGTACAGTACTGTTAACGCCAGGCACTATGCTATAGAGCAGACCTCTAGAACTTACTCATCTTGCACGGATGAAACTTTATACCCATTGAGCAACAACTCCCCACTGCCTTCTCCCCTCTGCCCCTGGCACCACTCTACCACCCACTCTCTGCTTCTATGACTCCGACTAATGTAGATACCTCATATAAGCGGAATCACATGGTATCCGTCCTTCTGGAACTGGCTTATTTCATCTAGTATAATGTCCCCTGGGTTTATCCATGTTGTCACAATAGGAGGGTTTCCTTCTTTTTTAAGGCTGAATAATACTGTAGGCGTTCCCCACATCATTTTTCTTTAATTCTGACCAAAGCCAACTTTAATTTTTTATCTTCACTCTTAAAAGGTCATCTGACGGCCACCAGTTTTCCATTCCTAGTCCTGGTTACTAGCTTATAAGTCTTAAGGTAACCTCCTCTCATTTACCTAACGTTCAATTTCCATCAGTTTTAATATACACCAGGGTAAACACCGTTAGGGACTGCTTTGTGAAATTCAGTATTCTACAGATCCCGTGGCGTCATGGGATGGAACCAGAAGCCTCCACATTTTCTGTAAACTTCAGTGGACTATGGAGACCAAGACAATTTTGCTTAGGTTAAGCAGGATTTAGTTTTCACTTGTAAGAGAACCTTCTTGTGGTGAGTTTATTCAATTCTCCTAAAAATGGGGGCATTCTTTTAAATTATTCCATCAGATTCAGTGGTTAACACAAATGGAATACTGGATGCAGCCTAAAAAATGTATAGCACATCTTCTTTATATATCTGTCAATGGACACTTGGATGGTTTCCATACCTTGGCTATGATAAATAATGCTGCAGGGAACATGGGAGTGCAGATACCTCTTCGAGATCCAGCTTTCAACACAATATTATTTTATACCTACGAAAACAGGAGAATTATTTTTACACATAGCACTCTCTCATCTCAGAACCAAGACAGGAATGCGCAAGGGCTGATGTTGAAGAGAAATCTGAATGAGAGCCGGGTAAGGGTCACCCCTGCTCTCAAGGGTGCTTGCTCTGGACCAAGCTATGCACCTGATTCCTTCTCCCCTTGGATGAACCTTCTGCAGAAGGCCCCGTGGTAGATGATGAGAACAGATTATGGGGGCATACCCCCCAACTCTCTATCTGGCTTTGAATCTCACAGGTTACTTGCTACATGTGTTCTCAAAAGTCCCACACAGTCTCTACATGAAAACAGGAAACTCATCCTCAATTCTGAGAGCCCTTTTCTTTTGCCTAAAGGTATGAAGAGGAGGTATTTACTAAGCAGCTATTACATGCCATCCATGGCAAAGACGTCATCTCACTTCATCATTACCAGCTGTGCAGGACAGGTTTCATTACTCCAGCTCTACGTGCTTCCACCGTGACCCATTCTCTAACTGGGGACAAGATTGCAAGAGGCCGGAAACAGATCATGAAAAATATTATGGCCAATAAACATTTAGCTGCTGTAACAAGTCCTGGGCAGGGTGTGTCACAGGCTGGAAGTTTTCGTTCTTTCTCAAAACATGAAGTCCACAAATTAGAGGGCACCCTGTCTGGGCCATCACGTCAGCATCCGCTTTTCTGGACTCTTTTCTTTAATAAGCAAGCTATTTCTCCTCAGGAGAGAGCTCTTTGAATCCAACACAAAAGCCGAGTCTGGCATGTTCTCTGAGCATTTAAGACTCAGCAATCCAGTGATTGATGGGGTGGGGAGGGGGCGTGGAGGATGATAACTGAGAACTCACGGGTGTTGAAAGTTTAGCAAGGCTCTGCAGCCAGAACTCAACCAAAATAATAATACTGCTGGTTCTGGGTGTTTGTTTCAAAGTCTGACACAGATCCAGTTAGACTGCAGGGAGTCCGAAGATGCTATCAAACCCGCCGTAAGAACAAGACCAAACCAGGTATGCTACAAAATCATGGTTTTGTAGAAACACATCAGAGAGGCAGTAACATAAAGAAATCCAAATGAACGAAATTCCAGGAAGTGGGAAACTTATCCTGGGGGCGAAGACGGAGACCCACTATCGACAGGGAGGAGGGACCCCGCTGAACGTTAACCAGCTGTTATTGCCTAGGTGTAGAGGGCAGCAGCAGATCAGAATGTCAGGGGTGCCAGTCACAGAGTAAGCCTGATGCCCCCAACCATCCCCTTGCCACAGGCTTTCACTGAGTACATGGGGATGCTTTCTAAAGGCTTGAAGTGTGGCGGAAGAGCTGAGAAAGATCCCCTAAGAAGCACAGAAGACCTGAGGAAAATTCCTCTGAGCCTCTCGAGGACTTTACAAGTGCTCAGCAGTGGTCTTCCAAAAATACGGGGCAGGCAAAACATCTAGGAGTAAATCTAATGAAAAATGCACAATATGGCCACGCTGAAACCTACAAAGCACTTAATTAAATAAGTCAATATCAGGTTCATGGATTCAAAAAGGCAACAGTGTCAGGTGTCCATACCTCCAAGCTGATGCTAAATAAAAAGATAACAATCAATTTTCTAGCTGACAAGTTGGTTCTAAAATGTATATGAAAGGCAAAGCCCTACAATGGCCAACACAACCTTTAAAAAACAAAAGCAAAGCTGGAAGGTTTATACTATGTGATTACAAGGCTCACCAGAAAGCTATTGTGATCAAAATAGCATAGTACTGGTATAAGATAGACAAGTAGATCAACGGAACAAAATAGAGTATCCAGAAATAGACCCACACGTATAGTATCAATGGACTTTTTACAAGGTACTAGGTCACTTTGATAAGAAAAGTTTTTTTCAACACATGGTGCTGATACACTGGATATCCATGTAGAAAAAATTAATATATAAAGAGCCCTTACAAAGTAACAACAACAACAAAAAAATTAAAATGAGCAAAAGACTTGAATAAATATTTTACAAAAGCAAATATACAAATGGTCAATAAGCACCAAAAAAAAAAAAAAAACAAAGGCTTAATATCATTAGTTATCAGACTAATCAGACAAGGGGACTTTTACACCCTTCACAAAAACCAACTCAAAATGGATCACAGACCTAAGTACAAAGTGAAAAACGATAAAACTCCTAGGCGGTAATATGGGAGAAAATCTAGATGACCTTGGGCATGATGACACCATAGACAGACACGAAGACCAAATACACATTTTTTTATTGTAAATCACAGTATCACAGGGGATCTGGGGGATCCCATGAACTCCCCGAAATTTTATGCAGGATCTTGAGTATATACATGCTTGGGGCAGGGCAGGGAAGAGGGTGTCCTTAGCTTTCATCAAATTTCCAAAGAGGCTTGTAGCCTTTTTTAGTATTAGGTTACAAGCTCTAGCCTCTATACTCTCCCCCATCCTTGGCAATTCCCCATGATTTCAACTCCTCCTTCCGTTCCAGTGACCCTCATTCTAGTAATTTTGGACAAGTTACTGAACCTCACTAAAGTCTTCACCTTTAAAATGAGAGAAGATGGGGCGCCTGGCTGGCTCAGTCGGTAGAATATGCGACTCTTGATCTCAGGGTCGTGAGTCCAAGCCTGTGCTGGGCAGAGAGCTTAAAGAACAGAGAGAGATAATAAGCTAATAAAATCTATCACACAGGGTTGTTGTGAGCATTGAATGCCATCATTCTATACGCAAACTACATACACACCTGCTACGTAACAGACCAGGGGTCAGCTGACTTTTTCTGTACGGAGCCAGATGACCCATATTATTCCCTTGAGAAACATTCTTTCTTGCCACTACCACCTACCTCTTTCTACCTCTGACTCCGAAATCCCTCTTCAAGTCTCACTTCCAGCATCTCTACCTGCCTGAAGGGAAACTTCACTTGAATGTTCTCAGAAATGCATCAAGAATGGAAATAACCATTTCTCTTATCAGCTGAATCGTTCTCACTAAACCTAACACCCAGCCTGTTTGCATGCCCCAGACATGTCAGCACTCCCATGCTTTTTTGCTTCTCTGGCAACTCCCCTGGGTTCCCTTTCACCATCTACCTGTCAACCAGCTGTTGAACTCTTATTTATCCTTCAAGACCCCAGGCAAATGTCACCACTTGTCGACCGCATTTCCCAACATTCAGCCCACTACCAGCAGCAGTAGCCGTGGGAGATGGATTGTGCCTTCATGGAATGTGTTATGGTTATTTGAGCACATATCTGCTCCTCCAACTAGAACGAGAGCTCCTTGGAGGCAATATTTTTTAAGTCAAAATTAAGGCAGAAATTAGGCCAAATTAATGAAAACTTCATACGACAGGGCCAGTATTACAGAGAGGCAGTTGAAGTAAGTCAGGCAAGTTTGGGATCAGATCCTATTTTATTTAAAATTTTATGGGACACCAGTTAAAGATCTGCCTTCAGCTCAGGTCATGATCCCAGGGTCCTGAGATTAAGCCCCTTGTCTGGCTCCCTGCCCAGTGGGGAGTCTGCTTCTCCCTCTACCTGCCACTTCCCCTGCTTGTGCTCTATCTCTCTGACAAATAAATAAAATCATAAAAAATAAAATAAAATAAATCATAAATTTTTTGCATTAATGTTGCTTTTTTTTAAATATTGCATTAAAATATTATTTATCTTGATTACTAAGTTTGTTGGTAGCCTTTTAAATTTAAACCAAAGGTAAGTGCCTCACTCCCCTCATCCTTGTCCTGGCCCTAAATTAGTAACCAGCAGCTCTGAGATTGAAATCCAGATTTTTCTGCTCCCAAAGCCATTCTTCCAAAAGTCAAAAAGACAAAACAATGTTCAACCTCTCAAGAAGCATCACAGATAGCAACAAGTAGATGGGACAAATGGCACCGTCCTCCAGGGGCGTGACTGGAAGGGGCTGTGCACAAGAGGAGTGAGTGGCTAATCTTGCCTGAATACATCAGCAAAGAATCCATGACAGAGGAAAGGTGTGAACTTCAGGGGTTTCCCTGAAAGGGATTACTTTGCTTCTGTGAGAAAGCAGCAGCTTCTACAGTAAATTCTGGACAGTTTTTCATCTCTGTACAAACTACATTATGACAGTCTCCCCACTGATTCTCAGTGACACGTGGCAGATGCCCGGTAAGTGGGGGTGGAACGTCTAAGAGGACAGACCAATGAACAGAAGGCAATGGCTGAACACCACAGCACCCCCCCACATTCGCCTCACAAATGAAAGGAGCACAAAGGCTCCAAGCACTGGGGTGCTGCAGCCTGGTGACATTTGTGGACAGACGACAGGGACAATCTTCCCAACCTCATTCCTGAGAGGCATACTGACAGACTGTCTGACCCCAGGGGCCTCACCTGCGGACTGAGATGCCTGGGCAAGTGCACACACGTGGGCCCAACAACACCGCCTTTCAGCAGTGCACAGAATGTGCCTCCAGACAGTATCAGCTATGAAGAGCCTCCAGTGTCCACTGGGCAGACAGATGGCACTGGCCTGGGAAAAGTCTAGCTCTGTGCCCACAGCAATAAAAATACCATCCCGGCCACAGTGGGCGGGGCTGGAGACACACCAGCGGAGGAGGCGGCACGTGATGAGGGCTGAACAAGACACTACTGTCAGCTCAGACCACAGCCAAGGACAAATGCAGAAGCCAGTACCTCTTCCCGGAAGAAGACAGCCCAGGCCCAGAGAGAGTGTGATGTTCCGCAGAGTCAATACATGACCTGGACAACTAGCTCCCTTTCCTCATCTATTAAATGGGGGGTAAAATTTCCTACCTCCTAGTTCTAAGAAGCAAAAGAGTTTAGGGATAGGAAGCCCGGCTGGCTCAGTCAGTCAAGTGTCTGCCTTTGGCTCAGATCATGATCCCAAGGTCCGGGGATCAAGCCTGCTTCTCCTTCTACCCCTCCCCCTGCTCATGCTCCCTTTCTCTCTCTCTCTTTCTCTCATGCCTTCTCTCTCTCTCAGATAAATAAATAAAATCTTAAAAAGAAAAAATAAAAGAGTTTAGGGATAAAAATGCTCCCGCCGGTGCTCGGCCCACAGAAAGTATTTAATTAACATTAGTTCTATTCTCAATCTATCTTTCCCATCCATCTACTTATCCCCAGAGTTTCCTTGGAGCTAAAAGTAATGGCTACATGGTAAAATACAGGAAAGGCCACTCGTGCTGCTTCGCAGCGTTCCAAGGCGAGACCCAGCCCCGTCATTTACTGGCTGCTACTTTCTGCAATTGACCAGATCCCCCCGCCCTGTTTCTCCATCCACATAGCAAGGATAATAACAGCGGTGAGCACTGATGGCTCTTGGAAAAGCAAAAAATGTATTCCGAGTTTGCTCGTCTGCTTAATGGTTGGGTCCGCTTCTTTGAGCCTCCAGCGGGCCAGGTGCTGTGTATCCAGAGTTCGTGTGGTGCTGCAACAATTCTCTGAGGGGGAAACTGGGCTCACAGAGGTGAAGTGATGGTCAAAGTACCAAAGTCAGAGGGGACAGAGCAAGATTTGAACCCCGGATGTGTCTGCCTCCGAAGCCTCGGGTTCTTCAGTGACGAGCAAATGAGGAACATGTTGAACGAGGCAGCAAGTTCTGTATTTGTAACAGTAAAAGGCAATCATTTTGAACGCCCTGCCCAGTGAGTCACAGAGGAGATGATATTTGAGCTCCGTCTTTAGAGGAGACGCTGGTGGGGTCTCCAGCCCAGCAAACGTTGGCCTGACCACCGTGCCCATCCCCCAGCCGCCATGTCAGGGGCTAAGGGCTCAAGGGCTCACAGCCTCACACTTCTGAGAAAACCACCTGCGCAGACAGAAGCCACTGGGCCTGACAGAGCCTCTCCCCCACCCCACAGAAACCAGCAGGAACCCTCAGTCAGTGCCTGACTGCTTCAGCATAGACAGGGCTGGCCCCCTGCTTCATGGGCACTCTTCACGCTCCAGAGCTGCCCCGTGGGATCAGGCTGGGGCGAGGCTTTAGCTGGAAACTCCTCTTTGATTGGCTCCATCCCTGCCTTATGTTGTTACCCTCACCTCCTCACAGGATCTTCCTCTGAGAGCACTTCCTCAGTAAACCACATGCGAAACTACCCCCATCTCAGGCTCTGCTTCAAGGAACCTGACCCAGGACAGTCTTAGGAATGAGGGGCAATGTGTTTTAATGAAGAAAAAAGGAAAGGACATTTCATTAAGAAAGAATGTCTTGGATTAAAAAAAAAAAATTATAAAGCTCCTGCTTTGTATCAGGCCCAGCAGTCTGCGCCGAGAGAAAATACACAATCAAAAATGCTCCCAGCTTCAAGGGGGAAGTAGGGCTCACAGAGTTCTGTGACAACAGAGGGGTTGTGTGAGGAGGGATGTACTCAGGATTGCACTTGAGGGAGACGCTCCTTGTCTCAGCAGGTCCACGGGAGATTAATCAAAATCGAAGAGGGAGAGACTAGAGGCAGGAACATGGCACGTGAGAATGTGTTATCATCCAAATGACTTAATTAGAGGGAGGACACATAATTGGAAAGGCAAACAGCGTAACATTAAGGAAAAAAATCAAGTAACTAAAAATGGGAAACACGTATTAGTAATAGTTTTCGAATTTCAATGTAATCTGTTCCTGATGACACTCTAGGGCTCAGGGATATAAATGATTCCAAACCCAATTCCACTGGGAACCCCCCGGGGGCAAGGCCCTGGGCTACATGCTCATCCCGGTCCAGGAGGAACCCACAGCCTGGGGGGCGGGAGACCATGGCACAGATGCCTCAAGGATCCAAACCTAAGCCAGCCACCACCTTTTTCTTTTAATGTCAGGTCTCCCCTAGCTCCATCTGTAGTATTTCTCACTTAATGGACTCTAATCCAATGTGTCATTGATAAATAATGTAATTTGGGCAAGACCAGGGAGTCCCGGCAATCCAGGGTTTTTGTAAAAGCCGCTGCAGTTTGAAGAAGGACTCCAAGTTCAGAGGGACCTGGAATCCAATCCGGGTTGTGCTTCCTGCCGGAGGCAAATCCTTTAACCTCTTTGAGCATCATTTTCTCATCCGAAAACTGAGGATGTTTCTTCCAAAGTATTTGAGAGAATTCAATAGGACAAGAGAAATAAAGCACGTAGTACAGTGCCTGGCTCAAAGCAGATGCTCAGTAAGTGGTCACAAATTTATTACCACGATTTCAATCCTGCTTCAGTCATTCCAAAATGTGGACCAAGGGGAGATACTGATCTCCAGCCAGCTTCCTCCTCAGACCTTTCCTCTCCTGATTTGCCAATCACCGCATCACTTGAAGAGCTACTGTTAAAAACAGACGTTACCATGTGTCATGAGAGCTGCTATGTGGTTTCGGGACGATTATTGGCTCAGGCAGATCAAGTGGCATCTGAAAAATGCATACGAAATATGTATCCTGGCGCAATACTCTGAGAAGCAAACCTTTGTTCTCCCCACCATCTTATTTTCAAAGCAAAGAGGTGACATCTGTCTGTGCTCCACATGCCTGGGATGCCAGAGAGACACAGCCAATGGGTGTACCCCACAACGGAAGGACCCAGCGTCTCGGCTATACCCAAAGGCCTAGAATGTCGGGATACGGGGCAAACACCTACTCAGTCACCGTTCAAGATCTCCTCTAGGCCTGCTGCATGGAAGGACAGAAACCAAGGAGGCCATTACTGCAGTCCCCTACTCCCATCAGGATTCTAAGATCTGAAACCTCAGTATCTCTGCTAGTGTAGCTCAAGGAGTTGTGTCTGAAATCTCAGGGCCATGGACCATTCTCCTAAATTCCAGAAGGTCCTCTGGACTCCATTCACTGTCACCCTGTAAAGTAGTGAGCTCCCCACTGAAGGAGGAATGCAAATAGTTCCTAGGATATTACTAAGAATATATGCAATCCTGATCAAAATTCTAATGATACTTTTTACAGAAATAGAATAAGTAATCCTAAAATTTGTATAGAACTAAAAAGACCCTGGGCACCTGGGTGACTCAGCTGGTTAAGCTACTGCCTTCGGCTCAGATCAAGGTCCTGGAGTCCCAGGATCAAGTCCCGCATTGGGCTCTCAGCTCTGCAGGGAGTCTGCTTCTCCCTCTGACCTTCTCCCCTCTCATGCTCTCTCTCACTCTCTCTCAAATAAATAAATAAAATCTTAAAAAAAAAACAAAAAACTAAAAAGGCTCTGAATAGCCAAAGCAATCTTGAAAAGGAGGAACAAAGCTAGAGGCATCATGCTCTCTGACTTTAAAATATTTTATAAAGCGTAATTAAAACAGTATGACACTGACATGGACACATAGATGAATGGAAGAGAACAGAGAGCCCAGAAATAAATCCAAGCATGTATGGTCAACTAATTTATGATAAAGGAGCTAAGAACATACAATGGAGAAAGGACAGTCTCTCCAATAAATGATGTTGGAAAAACTTCACAGTTACATTTTTTTAAAGATTCAATTAATTATTTTAGAGAGAGTGAGTTAAGGGGGAGGGGTAGAGGGAGATGGAGAGAATCCACAAGTAGACTTTCTGCTGAGCAACGGAGCCCAACACAAGGCTGGAGCCCAGAACCCTGAGATCATGACCTGAGCTGAAATCAAGAGCCAGCCACCCAACCAACTGAGCCACCCAGGGGCCCCTGCACAGCTACATTTAAAAGAATGAAACTCAGGGCACATGGGTGGTTCAGTTGGCTAAGCGCCTCAGTCTTGATTTCTGCTCATGTCATGATCTCAGGGTAGTGAGACTGAGTCCATGTCAGGCCACACTCAGCAAGGAGTCTGCTTGAGGGTTCTCTCTCTCCCTCTCCCTCTGCTCTTCACCCCACTCACTCACTCACTCTCTCTTTTTCTCAAATAAATAACATAAATGAAAGAGATCACAACTAGCACCAAAGAAATACCAACAGCTATAAGAACATATTATAAGCAACTCTACGCCAGCAAATTAGACAAATCTGGAAGAAATGGATGCATTCTTATAGACTAAAAACTACCAACGCTGAACCAAGAAGAAACAGAAAACGTGAACAGACCCATAACCAGTAAGAAAATCTCCCAACAAACAAGAGCCCAGGGCCAGAAGGCTTCCCAGGGGAATTCTACTAAACCAAATATTTAAAGAATATATACCTATTCTCCTGAAACTGTCCCCAAAAAATAGAAATGGAAGGATAACTTCCAAACTCATTTTATGAGGCCAGCATTATCTTGATCCCAAAACCAGACAAAGACCCCATCAAAAAAGGAGAATTGCAGACCAATATCCCTGATGAACACAGATGCAAAAACTCTCACCAAAATACTAGCCAATAGAATCCAACAGTACATTAAGAGGATTATTCACCATGACCAAGTGGGATTTATTCCTGGGCTGCAAGTTGGTTCAACACCCACAAATCAAAGTGATACAATACATTAATAAAAGAAGGAGCAAGAACCACATGATACTCTCAACAGACGCTAAAAAAGCATTTGACAAAGTATAGCATCCTTTCTTGATCAAAGTGTAGGGACAGAGAACACATACCTCAATATCATCAAAACCATCTATGAAAAACCCACAGTGAATATCATTCTCAATGAGGAAAAACAGAGAGCTTTTCCCCTAAAGTCAGGAAAGCAGCAGGGATGTCCACTATCACCACTGCTATTCAACATAGTACTAGAAGTCCTAGCCTCAGCAATCAGATAACAAAAAGAAATAAAAGCCATCCGAATCAGCAAACAAGTCAAACTCTCACCCTTTGCAGATGATATGATACTTTATGTGCAAAACCCAAAAGACCCCACTCCAAATCTGCTAGAACTTGTAAAGGAATTCAGTAAAGTATCAGGATATAAAATCAATGCAAAGAAATCAGTTGCATTTCTATACACCAACAGAAGAAAGAGAAATTAAGGAGTCAACCCCATTCACAATTACACCCACAACCATAAGATACGTAGGAATAAATCTAACCAAAGAGGCAAAGAATCTGTACTCAGAAAATGACAGAATATCATGAAAGATATTGAGGAAAATGCAAAGAAATGGAAAAATGTTCCATGCTCATGGATTAGAAGAACAAATGTGAAAATGTTTATGCTACCTAGAGCAATCTACACATTTAATGCAATCCCTATCAAAATACCATCAACTTTTTTCAAAGAAATGGAACAAATAATCCTAAAATTTGTATGGAACCAGAAAAGACCCCGAATAGCCAGAGGAATGTTGAGAAAGAAAACCAAAATTGGTGGCATCACAATGCCAGACTTCAAGCTCTATTACAAAGCTGTCATCATCAAGACAGTATGGTACTGACACGAAAACAGACACATAGATCAGTGGAACAGAACAGAGAGCCCAGAAATAGACCCTCAACTCTATGGTCAACTAATCTTTGATGAAGCAGGAAAAAATGTCCAGTGGAAAAAACACAGTCTCTTCAACAAATGGTGTTGGGAAAATTGGATAGCCACATGCAGAAAAATGAACCTGGACCATTTCCTTAACACCACACACAAAAATAGACTACAAATGGATGAAATACCTCAATGTGAGGCAGGAACCTATCAAAATCCTTGAGAATAACACAGGCAACAACCTCTTTGACCCCAGCCACAGCAACTTCTTCCTAGACACATCGCCAAAGGCAATGTGAACTACTGGGACTTCATCAAGATAAAAGCCTTTTGCACAGCAAGGGAAACAGTCAACAAACCCAAAAGACAACTGAGGGAATGGGAGAAGATTTGCAAATGATGTATCAGATAAAGGACTAGTATCCAAAATCTATAAAGAATTTACCAAACTCAATACCCAAATAACAAATAATCCAATCAAGAAATGGGCAGAAGACAGGAACAGACATTTCTGCAAAGAACACAACCAAATGGCCAACAGACATATGAAAAAGTGCTCAACATCACCCAGCATCAGGGAAATACAAATCAAAGCCACAGTGAGATACCACCTCACGCCAGTCAGAATGGCTAAAATTAACCAGTCAGAAAATGACAGATATTGGAGAGGATGTGGAGAAAGGGGAATACTCCTACACTGTTGGTGGGAATGCAAGCTGGTGCAACCACTCTGGAAAACAGCATGGAGGTTCCTCAAAAAGTTGAAAATAGAGCTACCCTATGACCCAGCAATTGCACTACTCAGTATTTACCCTAAAGATACAAATGTAGTGATCCGAAGGGACACCTGCACCCCAATATTTATAGCAGCAATGTCCACAACAGCCAAACTATGGAAAGAGCCCAGATATCCATCAAGAGATGAATGGATAAAGAAGATGTGGTTGTGTGTGTATGTGTGTGTGTGTGTGTGTGTATACAATGGAATATTATGCAGCCATCAAAAAACATACAATCTTGCCATTTGCGACAACATGGATGGAACTAGAGGGTAATATGCTAAGTGAAATAATTCAATCAGAGAAAGACAATTACCCTATGCTTTCAATGATATGAGGAATTCAAAAAACAAGACAGAGGATCATAGGGGGAAGGGAGGTAAAAATGGAATAAGACAAAACCAGAAAGGAAGACTAAACTGAAGAGACTCAATCTCAGGAAACAATCTGAGGGTTGCTGGAGTGGAGTGTGGTGGGAGGGGCAGGGAGGTTGGGTGCCGGGCATGGGGGAGGGGATGTGCTGTGGTGAGTGCTGTGAACTGTTTAAGACTGAGGAATCACAGACCCATACCCCTGAAACCATAATACATTATATGTTAATATAAATAAATAAATAAGGCCATTGGGTATTAATTTTTCTCAACCTTTTGTCAAGTGAGCCCGTCTTCCTGTTTCCCGTACCCACAATATTCCACTTTGTGATTTTTGTCATATGTACATCATCTGCACGGTTTATGTATTTGGTTAAAATTGCCTCACTTCCTCACTTTTTTCTTCCTTGAAATTGATTTTAAAAGGAAACTTGATAGAATTACCGTGAATGGAAACCGCTATCACTTGCCAGAACAGGAGGCAGCCATAAAAGTAAATACGACAAAAAGAACAATGCTTTTAATTGTGTCTGGGAAGTGCTGTCTCTTGAGGACTGGCTGCCTGAGATTGGCTGTTCCTGAAGCACAGAGATTCCTAAGTGTCGTTAACAAGAACATCCCAGCACCCACTTGAGACCTTCCCCTGACTCATCAAAAAAGACTGAAAGAAACCTTAAAAGGGAAGAACTTCTCATTACAGAACTTGATGTTAACGTCCTAACCTTATCACCTAAATGATCTCACTATACCTATGGTTTAGGAAACACTTGATCATTTCTAAGGTCTTCTCCCGCACTGATATTTCATTTGGCCCCACTGTAGCGGAAAGGAAATCATAATGAGTGGAAAATATGAGTTACAGACTATTCGGAGAGAAATTACTTTCAACATCTAAACATCTTCAGAACATTTTCCAATTAGAGACCTTGAATATACATTAATAAACAAATAGAAATCATTCGTAATCATTTATTTTCAAATAAACGCTTCTAAATAATTTGGCAATCCCTAAAAAGTCTTTCAACCCCTTAAGTCATTTAAACACTATTCCCCCCAAATCTTGTTTACATTATCAACGTGCTTAATGAAGCGTTTTGTCAGGCCATACGCAAAGATAAATTTAACCAGAGCCTATGTCATCAAATTAACACAACTTCCAAATCAGTAAAGTTCAGACGAATCATGACATCAGGGACATTATTATGAAAACAACATGCAAATGGATGTTTTGGCTGTTTGTTCATTAGAATGAATCTGTTAGATTCACACTGCAAAAGTTTCTTCATAGGATTCTCCAAGGCACTCAGCTCCTTGAAACCATTTAAATGTGATAATATTATTTGGACAGATAGGAAGTAAGAGAGGGGAAAGCACCTCAAATGTCTCTGAATGACCTCAGAACAACTGACATGTTTAGCCTCTGGACCGCAGTTCTTTTCTAAGTATTTGCCTTTTTGCTTTTGCTAATTCTTTAAGTGATCTTGGGCCATGTCCTTTCTCTTTCTGGAATTAATTTCCAATAGTTAAGAAAAAAGGGAGGGGGATATCGGGCCAGAGCAGAAGTCAGCAAACTCTTTCTGTAAATGACCAGATAGTAAATATTTTCGGCTTTCTACACCACATGGTCTCTGTTGCAACTACTCGCTCAGCCTTTGTAGCAAGAGAGCAGCCGCAGGCAATATGTAAACAAGGGAGTAGGGCTGTGTCCCAATGTGACTTTATTTACAAAAACAGGTGGTGGACCAGATTTGGCTCACAGGCCTAGAGCCTGCCTTTCCTAGACGAGAGGACCCCTAACTTCTAGCACTGATATGGCCCTTTCACCTAAAAGGAAGGAAGCTGCCCAAGGCCTCTCATTGGACAGAATCAGAATTGAAACCCAGGTCTCTGAATTCTAAGTTCAAGGATCATTCCTCCACGGCAGACCGTCTCCCTAACCAACAAACCTCTTTTTTTTTTTTTTAAGATTTTACTTATTTATCTGATAGGCAAAGAGGCAGGCAGAGAGAGAGGAGGAAGAAGGTTCCCCGCTGGGCAGAGAGCTGGATGTGGGGCTCGATCCCAGGACCCTGAGATCATGACCTGAGCTGAAGGCAGAGGCTTTAATCCACTGAACCACCCAGGCGCCCAATAAACCTCTTGCTCTAAGACAAAGTATTATAGGCCTTCACAGAGAATGGAAGAACTTACCATTTAGGGCATAATTAGTTTAAAATTGCTGTAGCAGGCAGTCCTCGGGTTCTACAACAAAGGTGGCATTAACGTCTCCCCAGTCCCCCCAAAACTGATCAGATTGAAAGAGCAAAATTCAAGAAGGTTGTTGTGGGAACAGATACGGATATCCATCAAAGGCCTACAGCGAAAAGGAAATACTTCCTCTCCACCCCATGTGTGCGTGGTATTATATGGCTTATAACAAAGCATTTTCATGTCTGTTATCTGACTTCATGTTCACCAGTATTTCTGTGAGACAGGACTCATTGCTCTCTATTTGTGACCAAAAAACCTGAATCCCCACGCTACAGGCACTTAGTAATTGACAGCAGAGCCAGGAGACAACGGTCTATTTGCCAGCCCATTGATACGGCAGGGGACAGGTAGTTGAAATAAGCCATTTTGTCCCAGCCCTCAGGGAGCTCACGGTCCAGTATGCGGGGTGAGAGGCTACAACCAGAAAAAGAAATGATTGACTAAGTCATTACAGACACTGACAGGTGCTAAGAAAACAAACATGGCACAGTCACGCCGATCATAATAGCAGGATCAGGAGTAAAACTCAAGTCCGGTGATTACACAGCCATACCTGGCCTCTCTCATTACTACTCCAGTGAAATAGCAGAGACCCAGTTCTGTCCTACGGGGAAGGCCTCCTGCCCCGCACTGGTCCCTTGGGAGCTGAGATCCCTATGGAGGGGGTCCCAGCTCTACTCAAGGTGGAGGTAGCTGCTACCTAGGCTAGCCAAGGAGGGCGTTCAGTCCTAAAAGCTGCATGCCCTCTCTACCCATCAGGAGTCTCCATCAGAAGCTCCCAGCCACTCCGGTGAGCTAAGCACCTTCCTTGCCCTCCGTCCCCGGGTTCTTTCCCGACTCTACAAAAAAGAACTCCAAAGCTCAGAGAACTGAAATGACCAGCCAGGAAATCACACAAACGGCAGGTGGCAGAGTCCTAAGTCAAACACGAATCAGCTTGATTCAAAATCCGCAATGTCATCACTTCAGGAGGCTGCTTCTCCTTAAGAACAGAAGCATTTGGGGTAGTGCATGGCATTCTAGAGACTTCAAGTCTTAATAATAAGGTAGGATAGAATAGGGTAGGGACGGGCAGGGTGGGGTGGAACAGAACAGACAGAACAGAACAGTGTTTTCCCTCAGATAACACAGAAATCAGGCTCACTGACAAGCCGCAGTTGAACACATTCTATCAGTTTTCCTGCTTTCTGCTTTTCTTCCTAAGCTTTAGCTCCATTCACCCACCCCTCAGAGGTGCTCTGAGAACCTCCCTAGAGATGCTTAAACACCTAACTCAATAGCATTTAGCCTCTCAAAAGGAATTCCACTGAGAGCCACCAGTTACTGAATACCTACTATGGCACTATGCAAGGTATTTTCCTAACACTGTCTACTTTAATCTTCGCAAAACCTCTACCAGGTGGTCAACATCAGCCCTACGGCAGACAAGGAAACTGAGGTCCAGACAATGAGGTTCCCACAGCCATGGAGAAAAGGCCAGAGCAGGGATTTGACCCTGGACTTCACTTCTAAAGCTGTCAGGCCACTTCTCAAGAAATGGAAGTGGGGAAGGGGTGCCTGGGTGGCTCAACGGGTTAAGCCTCTGCCTTGGGCTGAGGTCATGGTCTCAGAGTCCTGGGATCGAGCCCTGCATCGGGCTCTCTGCTCAGCAGGGAGCCTGCTTTCCGCCTCTCTCTGCCTGCCTCTCTGCCTACTTGCAATCTCTCTGTCAAAAAATAAATAAAATCTTTTTAAAAATTAAAAAAAAAAAATCAATGTGGGTTGCTTTGCAAGGAGTGAGTGTAACCTGGTCCTTGCCCAGGAGCCCCTCTGGACCAGCATCCGGTGACCCACCTGGGAGAGGTGCACACCAGCGCTATTCCAGATGTGGTCCCCCAACCAGCAGCAGCAGCGTCCCCTGGGGGCTGGTTAGAATTCACATTCTCTGGCCCCACCCAGACCTACTGATTCAGAAGAGCTGGGGACAGAGCCTGCGACTTGACATTGGCAAGCTCTCCCACGCGCCCCCATCAAACACGGAGAACTTCTGCTGGATGTGGCATCTCGTGCCATCCGTGGCGGCCAGTACCGTGAGCCAGCCGCAGACTGAAAACATTAGACCCAGAAAAGGAATGCATCTTCCTCCAAGGACTCAAGTCCCTTGTGGAATGGAGCACTGAACCCAGAAAGTCTCACTGGAAGTTCTGTTCCCACAGCTAGGCACTCACCCATCCTCTGCAGCGAGAAGGAACAGACGCCGACACTGAAACAGGCAAATCAGATGTCCGGCAAAGACAGTCCTGCCTCAGGAAACGCGGGGCCCGATTTCGCTTGCCCTCACTGCTCCCTCAACTCGCTAAGGGAATTCTGTCTCTGGTCAGTTAGTGAATCCAACCCTCCCAACAAACCAGGGCTTGCTTTTCTCTTTGTGGTTCTTAACTGTTCGCTTGCGTGCTTTCTCACAGTGATACTGAAGACAAAAGTCCTCTTGTCGGTTTCCATCTTGGCAGTCCTTCTGCTTTTGAGTTTGGTGATTGCCTTGGGACTGATGCTACAAAGCCTGGATCACAGATGCTTGAAGAATATTTATTGACTCCAAGGGGGAGAAAAAGTTGTGAAATAAAGTAGTTCTTTAAACCCAGTTCTACTACTAATAATGTCTTGCCTTGTTTTTCTTAAATCAACCTTATATGTGTGGTCAGAAAATTTCTGACTTTGCTTTCTTCTGGAAACATCTTAACGATGGAAAGCAGTGGCCCATAATCTCAGCACACTAACAGAATTAGTTTCATTTTTGCCCATTCCATTTCAGGCCTTGTTTTCATATTCCTATGCAATTTCGCATGGTGGTAATCACACAGTAGAAGTGATACTTCAGGCTTGTGTTTCTCCTGGTTAAAGTTCCAGCATATGTGAGTTTAGGTATGATCTTCAGGAGGATCATTTTACATTTCTGGACAATGGACTCATGAGTTGGCATGCCACCCTGAGTCAAGAAGTATTTAATGGACTCCTACTGTATGCCAGATGTAGCTCCAGGTCCCCAGGAATCTAACAGGGACCAAGATGAGGTCCTTGCTCTCAAGACTGCAATAGCACACAACTCCAGGGGATACCATTTATGTCTCGGTGTATGCGAATGCACAGCCTGTATGGCCCACAGCGGGGCATTGCTTGCTTGGGGCAGATTCCATTAGTTCCTTTAGGGGGTCGGTGAACGGGATTAAGGCCAGGAGCAGGCCTAGGGATACACACAGATTCACTGCTTGGTGCTATAGATTACCAGTCTGTTCTCCTAAGGCATTGTACTGATTTTCACTACTCCTGGTAGACAGCAAACATGCTGTTTTCAACAGAAACTCATCAAGCACTGAGTGTCAACATTTTTTTTAAAAGCTTGCCAACTAAGTTAGTTCAGAACAGTCCCTGAAGAGAAGCCACAGACTTAAATAGGCTTGCTCCCTGATGATCGTACACTTCCTCCAAGCACGTCCTTTCGTTTCTAAGATGATGCTGTCAGATGATGAAGGTTAAAATGGGACATTGATATGTTTCAATGATCTTCCTAGAGCTAAAGGCAGAAGAAGGCTTTCTCACTGGGTTTAAGTTTTCCTTATGCGCTCACTTGGTCCCTTGTGGTGGACATAAGAAGGAAGGAGAAAGGGTGAACAGCCTCCTCCAACAATCCTGACCATCTCCTCCTCCTCAAGTCTGAGAGGCAGCACACTGCTCCTCGGGAGCTGGCTCTCTCCACTCCCATCACTGGCTCCTCCACAACCTTCTCCAGGCCCTCAGCAGCCTCCACCCCCAGCCCAGACACTTCCTCCTTGGGCAGGTCTTCCCTGACCCCTGACTGAAAGGCAGGACTGGATGTTCCCCTCACCTCGCTCCTTGCCGGATGAGGCTTCAGCTGAAGCCCTTTGCCCTACGTGTAGTGAACTTGACTTTTCACCTGGGTCTTCCCTATCAGACCATGGAGGCCTGGACCTATCCTTGGCCTCCATGTATCCCCAGCAGTGACATATGCCTAGATCATGATGGACGCTCAGTAGATGTTTACATGGCCCAATGGAGCAGAGGGTCAGAAAGAGGATAAATATTCTGGCAGATTGACAACAAAAGATAAGAAGCCCTGGTCTCAGAGTGCCTGGGTGGCCTCAGTGGGTTAAGCCTCTGCCTTCAGCTAAGGTCATGATCTTAGGGTCCTGGGACTGATCCCCACACTGGGCCCTCTGCTCAGCAGGGAGCCTGCTTCCCGCTCTCTCTCTCTGCCTGCCTCTCTACCTACTTGTGATCTCTCCCTCTCTGTCAAATAAGTAAATAAAATTTAAAAAAAAAAAAAAGAAGAAGAAGAAGCAGCAGCAGCAGCAGCCGTGGTCACCAGTTTGATACTATCCTCGGCAATCTGGCCCTTCAGGAATCCCCAATGAGGTCTAGATTCTGACCTCCCTTTTCTCAGAAGCTCAGGGACATTAGCAATTAGCTAATTTTGTTTATTTTTCCTACATAATCCCAATCACTCTTTTCTTTTTATGTTCAATTATCCTTAATTCAGACTCTGCTATAGCTCACTGATGTTCTTCAAGTTCTCACATTATTCTGCCTCATTTTTTTAAACCCTACCTAAACCCCCATTTCAGGACAGAGAAGCATGTTTCATTGCCCTTGGACTTCAAAATGAAAGAAATAAAAATAGTCTCATATTCTATGAACACCTTACAGGAATACTTTCTTCTCAAGCCTGAAACCCACCCTGGGCAGCGGGTGATATTATTATCCCTTTCACAAGAAGGACAGTAGGGCTCAGAGAGGTTCAGCTACCTGCCTAAAGTCACACAGCCAGTAAACAGCAGGCAGGACTTAAACCCACACAGGTGTGGGTTCCATCCTCTGTACTCCTGCTGCACTCAACCCCAAATGCCTCACGTGTATCAGAAAATGGAGCTCTTTTCCTAGGCTGGCCATGTGCTTCCATGCGAATACTCAAAACCATTGCTTTCACACGGCACACTGCCCTGCTTAGCAAATAGAAGTAGATGTTGATGCTGTCCCAATGTCACAGGACCATAAAAAGGAGAACCCTGGGCCCCAAAGCCAGACAGGGAAGCCAGGGTTGTTGATGTATTCTTGTATTGCTCATCAGAACAGCTTGTTCCAAGGCATAATGTCTACTTTGAGAAGCCCGAACATGGCTCCAAGGGCTACGTTGCTACAATACCCATATATCACAGTGACATTCAAATTTATGACATCTCTGTCTGCTCTCCATCACCAGAACCCACAGACCTCAGGTGAGCTGGAGAATGGGGCTTGTGAGCGTGTCCTCTAGATTTGAAAGTGGAACAATGTCAGCGCTGGGAGGGCGTTAGGAAGTACTCAGCCCCATCCTCTCAGTTTACCCATGAAGAAACTAAGACCCAAGGTCCTAGCCCCACCCTGACCCCCGTCTCCCCATCTGGGGGTAGCTGGGACTCACGCCTCCATGAAGGCTCTTCTTCTTCTTCCTTTTTTTTTTTTTTAAGATTTTATTTATTTATTTGAGAGAACGAAAGAAAGAGGATGAGCAGGGGGAGGGGCAGAAGGAGAGGGAGAAGCACACTCCCCACTGAACAGGGAGCCTGACACCGGGCCCCAGCCCAGGCTCTGAGATCACGAGCTGAGCTGAAGGCAGAAGCTTAACTGACTGAGCCACCCATGAAGGCTCTTCCTAACATAACTATCTCTGAGGCTCAAACCCAGCTCTCTGACCCGAAGTTTACTGCTACAGCTCAAGGAACACAGCCGGAGACAATGAACAAAAATGGAACTGGGAATGCTTCTTCTAAAGGCAGGAAAGAGGAGCCACAGCACATTTGGGGCCACGGACGGACATTCTTAGTTGCATAAAAGATAATGGATCAAGACCAGTTTCACTTCCCTTCCCATAAACTGTCCAAACTGTCAGACCAAGACACAAGGTATTGGCTGAGGGTATTAAGTGGACATAAAACAAAACGAAGGCTAAACTCTGGGTAGCCAACTAACAAGGCTCATCCCCCAAATGGAGATCAGCAAAAAAAAAAAAAAAAAAAAGAAGAAGGATTCCACATTTTACAAGACAGCACCACTGTCTTAATTTTATGACAGTAATTTGAATAGGAAAGGAATGCAGGAGCAGGCCATTCATCAACTCTTAAATAATAAACGTAAAGTTGCAGAAGGTGAACTGCACATACTGCTGGCTTAGAATAGAAAAGATCCAAAAAAAAAAAAAAAAAAAATCAATCATGGAGCTCGCACGCCTCCTAGTGGCAATACGAGGGATTACTACAGGGGAGGATTCCTCTTCATCCACTCAGGGCCATTAGGCCTGTCCAGGATTTGCTCTGACTCTCATTAGAGCCATTTTATAGACAATGAAGCAGCTCAAAGAGCTTAAATCACTTGTCCAGAGTTACCAAGCCAGTAAGGATTCCAAACAAGACCTGGGGAATTCCCAGTGCAGGGCTCCTTCCTCAACATCACACCGAGTACAAAGTGCTGAAGACACAGAGATGATTACCATCCAGCCCCGTGGGGCTGTTTGATCTTACTGTGTTCCCAAATTTTAACTAGGCAGGCCGACTCCTATTAAATAATCAGACGCAGAGTCCTAAGTGCTGTTTGCAGAGAGGCAGGAACTGAGCGAGCACAGGAGGTAGGCTCAGGGTACCCGTCCCCGCCCCCCCTGACCCCAGGGCGCCCTGGACAAGGAGCCCAGTGAGCAGGGAGCTGGTGCGTGAGCCCCTCTGCTTCTTCACGCTCCCGGCTTCAGAACGGCTTCCCATCAGCCTGGCAACTGGGTAAGAAACAAGGCCCCGGGTTGAGGAACTGCAAAAACAGACATCATTAACCAGCCGCAACCTTCAAACGCTCCAAGTCAAGGCCGAGTCGAAAGAGAGTTAACGAGGCTTCCAATTTGTCTTTTAAGGGGTTTGACATGTCAGGTTAAGGAAGATAGGAACCCTGTGGGAAGGCAGTGCAGAGAAAGTCAGACTATTATTTTGGCTTGTTGATAGGAGTGACAGGTTAAAGAAATGACCATGGCCAAAAAAGACCCAAGCGTCTATTTTTGCAAGGTACCAGAGGGCCGTTTTCCGCCTGGCACCAGCAGCAAACCATCCCACAAGAGAGAAGACCAGTCACGGATTCCTTCAGGTGCCAGCTAACCTTCCGTCACATATATATAACTTATATGGCGGGGGGGGGGGGGGGAGGGAGAATCTTCTTTTGTTGATGTTTATAAATACCGTTCATAGAAATAACGTACTTTGGACACTATTTTGAAAACTGCTTTTTTTAAAACCTGTATTGCAAATAATTTCTCACATTACTTAAATATTCCTCTCTCTCATTTTCTGATAATTGCCTAGTGCTCCCGTTTGTAGATATAACTAATTTTAAAAGTTATTTTTAAAATAGAAAATAAAATTCATGTGGCTTCAAATTTTTATTATAAAAATATTTTGTAAAAATTCCCTAAATAAGGCTCTGCTACATGTTCATTCTCTACATTTACATCTGTGTGTGACTCGTTTTTCCAAGTCATTTAGCCAGTATCTTTTATTCATGTAAGGCAGAGGTTAAGGGTAGGAACTTTGGTGTCAGCTCTGGGTTGAAATCCCAACTCTGCAATGTACAAACCAGGGTACTTCCTTCCCTTGTCTGTAATAAATGGGTAATGATAGTGCCTGCCTTCTGTGGCAAGAAGTAAATAACACACGGAGTAGATAGTGTTCAATAAGTGTTAAACGGTTGTACTTTTCCCTATTAATTCAAAACACTACCTTTATCCCACTCTACATCTGTACACATACTTGTCTTTTTCTGAGGTTTCTATTCTGTTCCATTGCTCTGCCTGATTACTCCTGCACCTTTTAATTACTTTATTCTATAAATGGTTTCAGTAAAACTGGGATATGCCTCTCCTTGTTACTCTTATTTATTTTTTTAAAGACTTTATTTATTTACTTGAAAGAGTGAGAGAGCGAGCATGAGAGGGGAGAGGGTCAGAGGGAGAAGCAGACTCCCCCACGGAGCTGGGAGCCCGATGCAGGACTCCATCCCCGGACTCCAGGATCACGACCTGAGCCAAAAGCAGTTGCTTAACCAACTGAGCCACCCAGGTGCCTTCCTTGTTACTCCTTTTTACATTTCTGAGCTTTTCTCACATTTATTCTCCGAAAATATTTGAGGACCGTATTTGTCAAGGTCAAAAAAAACTTCTAGTTTTTAATCAAAATTTTATTAAAGGGGCACCTGGGTGTCTCAGTCTGCCCTCAGCTCAGGTCATGATCTCAGGGTCCTGGGACCAAGCCCTGTCTTGCCTCAGAATGACAGACAGCTCTTCGGGGAGCCTGCTTCTCTCTCTCCCTCTGCCTGCCACTCCCCCTGCTTGT
The DNA here is from genome assembly GCF_964662115.1 of Mustela nivalis. Taxonomy (NCBI): domain Eukaryota; kingdom Metazoa; phylum Chordata; class Mammalia; order Carnivora; family Mustelidae; genus Mustela; species Mustela nivalis. Next base: position 70,263,449 of record NC_139032.1, read on the forward strand.
GCTGTGTTGAACAAATGAATAAAATCTTTTTTAAAAATTTTATTAAAGTTATAGTCCTCTTGTTCATCGAAAATCCTCAAACCAAGTCATCAGAGAATATCTCATTTACTCCAGTCTTTCCTGCTTCTCTGGAACATGTCATAGTTTTCTCACATAGGCCCTGCATGTTTCTCAAATGTATCCCTTTTCTGAAATCTTTTTTGTATTGCTCTTGTGTTCAGGACCCATGCCATTATGTTTTCTAGCTCTTCCTGCTGGTATTCATTCACTCATGTATGCACTCAGAAATATCCAGGGAGCACTCTGTGTCAGGCACTGGATAAAGGGCTTCGAACACATTTGTGAACTAAAGACACACACACACTCTGTCTCTCTCATACACACACACACCTGCCTGTGGAGCTTACATTCTAGTGGCAGGAAGACAGAAAACAAAACCAAACATGATCGACACAGGTAATGTAATATTTCAAAAGAGGTTAAGTACTATCGGGGGTCGGGGGGAGGCAGAGTAATCAGAATCAAGAGTTTTGGGTAGAGCGCAATTTTAAATTGGGTGGTTAGAGTAGGCCTCACTGATGTATCTTTGAGAAAGGATGCAAAGCAGGTGAGGTAGAGCTGCCCACGCCAGTGCCCTAAACAGAAGCGGCAGCCAGTGCAAAGGCCCTGAGGGTAAGCATGGCCCGCATGGAAGAGCAAGGAAGCCATGTACCAGGAAAGCCAGTGATTTCTGCATAGTGCTTTAAGGACATGACTCAGTACCCACACTGTTCATGGAATCTTGGAAACAGCAGCATCTGCAAAGACATCCTTGAACCTCGAGAGTCTCGGTGCCTTCGGAGGCACTGCCTTCCACACCTCAATTGAACCTTGTGACTCTGAACCAGGGACCCCTCTCTTTGCCCTCAAATTCAACATTTCTCAGTGTGTGGATGCCATGGGTCTTTGGAGCAGCACAATTCTCCACTGTACCGCAGTACAATTAGAATCCCTGCCCCCTGCCTGTTAATTATGGGCGACACTCTTTGTCATTGTGACAATCAGAGCAACTCCAAACATTTTCCACATACCTCCCAGCTGAGAACCCCACATGGGACTCTCAGGAACCATTATCTTAGGCAAGTCTCGCTATCGGAGTTTTGCCGGCCTATTCGTGGAAAGGCATACTATGTTGGTGACTCAGTGGGGAGCCCTGTGCTTCACATACCCGCCAGATTGGCAGGAAAACTGACATTCTACCCTGAAAAGAAGAACACGTAAAGAAACATGTTTGTTCAACGTAACACAGCTGGTAAGGTATCAACACAGAAGCTCAGATCTTCTGGCTCCTTTTACACATACATACGAGAACTGAACTACCAGCAATCCTAAAATTCACTCAGCTCATTTCAATCTCAATAAATCCTTTTCACATAAAGAGGGAGACAAAGGAGGGGGGGGGGAATAGGCCTGATTCTATGTAATTTAACATTAATAATAATACGGCATTAATAATAGCTAATGGTTGGGGCACCTGGGTGGCTCAGTGGGTTAAGCCTCTACCTTGAGCTCAGGTCATGATCTCAGGGTCCTGGGATCGAGGCCCGTATCGGGCTCTCTGCTTGACAGGGAGCCTGCTTCCCTCTCTCTCTCGGCCTGCTGCTCTGCCTACTTGTGATCTCTCTATCAGATAAATAAACAAAATCATTTAAAAAAAATAATAGCTAATGTTTATTAAGTGTAAACTGCATTTCCTACTTACACTTTTACAACAGGTATAGTTATGGCCACTCTTAAAACATCGGCAACTAAGCTTAGAAAAGTCACAGAGAGAGAGAGAAAGGCGGGGGTAGGGTTTGATCTCCATAACTTATCTCTCAGCCATGAAACCATGAGGCTACAGCACAATTATTCACACTTCCTTAAGCTTCCATAGCAGCAATTAACAGATCGAACAGAGTTAACAAACTGGATTACTTTCTAATGGACTTTCATACTCCAATCCAAAGTCTCTTTTTAGAAAGTCTTCTGGGGGCACTGGTGTGGTTCAGTCAGTTAAGCCTCCAGCTCTTGGTTTCAGTTCAGGCAATGATCTCAGGGCCCTGAGATCAAGCCCCGCTTTGGGCTCTGTGCTTTGCATCGAGTCTGCTTGTCCCTCTCCCTCTGCTTCTCCCCATGTATTCCCTCTCCCTCTCTCTCTCTCTCAAATAATTAAAATCTTTAAAAATTTTAATTTAAAAAAAATAATAAATAAATAAAAATTAAAAAGATTTCTGTACAACAAATCAGCCAGTCTAAATGACAGAATCCCAGAGTGGGGTCTAAGAGCTAAATTATCCCCTAATGACCATTAGGAAAGTGTTTAGTTGAGAGTCAATGGTTGCCTTTTGGTAACTATTAGCATCTACGTTCTTTTAAAAGCACATCGAACTTAAAGCGTTTTGCATGTCAAGTCACAGAGGTTTCATAGGTGTCCAGTGGGTTCTGACGAACACTGCGGGGGAGCTGTACTAGGAAACAGCGCCATATGCTTTACACATCCCTGGAAACACGGTACACATCTGGATCTTAGCAACCAGGGACGCATTCTTGCCAATAGCCACCACTTTTTGCCAAACTCGCAATATTTGAAAAGATTTTAAACCACTCTGAAAGAGGTCCAAATGTACCTTTTTCTACTAAGCCGCTGAAGACATTTAATAGCTGGAATAAATCATAAAAATAAAATGTTCAAGTGGAAGAGTCAGAGGAGAAATAGCCCAGGAGTTATTAAGAGCCAAAGGGACTAAGAAGATCACTTAGCCCAATCTTACCTCAGACTTATCTGACAAAGGGAAATTTTTTTTTAATAACCATGTGATGATTGTTTTTTAAATGATTACACAACTTGGGGCCACTGGGTGGCTCGGTCAGGTAAGCAGCCAACTCTTGGTTTCGGCTCAGGTCATGACCTCAGAGTCGTGAGATCGAGCTTCCACTGGAGCGCCATACTCAGTGTGGAGTCTCCTTGAGATTCTCTCTCTCTGCCCCTCCCCCCACTTCCACTCGCTCTCTCAAATAAATAAATAAATAAATAAATCTTTTTTTTTTTTAAAGATTTTATTTATTTATTTGACAGACAGAGATCACAAGTAGGCAGAGAGGCAGGCAGAGAGAGAGAGAGGAGGTAGCAGGCTCCCTGCCGAGCAGAGAGCCCAACGTGGGGCTCAATCCCAGGACCCTAGGATCATGACCTGAGCCGAAGGCAGAGGCTTTAACCCACTGAGCCACCCAGGCGCCCCAATAAATAAATCTTTAAATGATTACACAACTTGTTAGCAGCAAAACAGATAGCTTAATATGTTTATCTGTTTGTTCGTGTATTTGTAATTTTATCCCCAAAACACTTCCATGAAAATTGGGATTAAAACAGAAAGATATCAGCTGGTAAAGAGAAGGGAATAAATATGAAAATCCATAGCTAACTGGGCTAACAGAGTTATTATAATAAAATATTACATTTAACCTTCCTTATTTCTACCATCCAAAGCCAAAAAAGGAAAGGTTATCAACTCTTAATGCCTTCTGAAGGAAGACTAATTGATTTCCCTTTTTCAGGCAAGATAAGCATTTTCCTGATACTAATTTCTGGAAGGAATTTATCATTTGGCATGTCATGTGAGGGACACTGAATGTCATTCCCAATGATTCTCCTCTGCATTCCCAGGGAGCTTCCTCCACACTGATTCTACTGAACATACACAGATTTCTTCCAGTGGTCATTTCTCATATTGACCATGAATAAAAGTCAAAGGCATGACATTAAACTGTTACTTGGTGACCCTTTTTCCTTGCAGGTGGCTGAGTTATTGCAGTCCAGGTATGCATGGTGATGCTGACTGGTTTTCACCGCTCTGAGGAGAGAGCTTAGAGTATAGGGATGAACCAAAGAAATGTCATTCAAATTTACTTCCTCCAGGCGCCTGGGTGGCTCAGCTGGTTAAGCATCTGCCTTGGGTTCAGGTTGTGGTCCCAGGGTCCTGGGATCCAGCCCTGCATTGGCCTTCCTCCTCAGCAGAAAGCCTGTTTCTCCTACTCCCCCTGCCTATCACTCCCCCTGCTTATATGCTCTCTCACTCTCTCTCACTGTCAGATAAATAAATAAAATCTTAAAAAAAAAAAAAAAAAGAAGGAATTACTTTCTCAAACTGCAATAGCCCTGGCCTAGCTCTGGACAAGGACTAGATCAGTTCTCAGTGAAATACACTCCCTACTGAGACCCAAAAGTGTAGCGACTCCTTTGGTGGCTGTGTTTAACAAAACAGAATGGAAAAAGAAAGTGACAAAAGATTCTGAGAACTTCTGACACAGTGGCAGTAATATTCAGTAATGGCCCCTAGTCACTCAGCTCTCCCCTTCCATAGTCCCCTCGACTCCAGGGTTGGCCATGTAACTTGCTTTGACCAGTGAGATTTGCCCTCAGCCTATCCTATGCACAAAGCCAGACTAGCTTCCTGGGGAATGAGAGATCACATGGAGTAGAGGAGAGCTTTCCCCGCCGAACAGTTTGCCAGTCACCAGACATGTGAGTGAGGTCAGCCGGTACCATCCAGCTCCCGCCATCTGGTCAGAACTGCTAACTGCAGTCAACAACCAACTCATGAACAATAATAAAACAGTTGTTGTTTTAAGGCGCTAAGTTTTGGGGTGGTATTTATACAGCAATGTGAACTGAAATGGACACCCATTATAAGCAAATTCTGAAGGGAGGAAGAGATATTGGTCATTTTAATTTCTAGACTGTATTGGTCATTTTAATTTCTAGACTGAGTGGTCCTATGGCCTCAGTATAGGAGTGAATAATGTCCCCACAACGTGCGGAAATGCTGTACAGAATACAAATGCATTTTCCCACAGAAACTCTGACCTAGATGATGATGGACTTCCTAAGCTGGTCCATAAAGGTATATTTAACCACTATGAGATATTGTTTAAGAAATACATCAAGGTATAAAAATGTTAAGTAATTACTATAATTAAAGTAGAAGTGCAATTGAATAAGCAAATTTAAAATCTGAATGATGGTGCTTGACAAAAAGAAGTTCATTTTTAGATTTTTTTTTTCTTAATTACCTAAGCCAGTGGTTTCTGTGGTAAATGGGATCTTATGTAGCACCCAGTGATCTCCTCTCCTGGTATTTGTCCCACTGTGTAATCTGCTCTCTCTTTAGTGCTGGCTGGACCTAGTGAGTTGCTTCTAATGAGCAAAGTGATAGAATGTCATTTCCATGATAAGGTTGCAAAAGACTGACTCCCATCTTGCTGGAAGTCTACTGACTTCCTCTCTCTTTTGCCTTCTCTCTATTGCCCGCCCAGCTAACACACTTTGATGCAGCAAGCTGTCCCACTGGAAAGGGTCACATGGCAAGGAAAGGATAGTGGCCTTCACCTAATAGCCATTAAGAACTAACTGAAGCTCTTAACCCAACAGCCTATGAGAGAGTGAATTATGCCAAAAACCATCTGAGTGACCTTAAAAGCAGAGCCTTTCCCAATAGACCAATGGAATGAGATCACAGCCCCAGAAAACACCTTGAGAGCAGCCTTTTGAGAGATCCAAAAGCAGAGGGTCTAGGTAAGCCATACCTGGATTCCTGGCCCCAAAAAAGTATTATATAACAGATGTGTGTTACATTAAGCTGCTAAATTTTGAGGTAATTTGCTACATAGCAAAAGAGTACATATTTTGGTCTCTAAATCTGTATGAACATCAAAATCACATGGGGAGTTTTTATGTTTTTTAGTCATATTTAATTTTAAACTGTTTTTTTTAATTTTACAAGTAAAAACACCCTAAATTATTTAAAATTTGTTCCCCCAAAAATCACTTTCCTCTCCAAAAAAAAAGCACTCTACCCATTTGAAGCATATCCTTCTACATCTTTTTTATGTAAGTACTTATAATGTAATAGTATCATACCATATGTATTATTCATTAACTTGTGCTTTCACATAACCCTATGTCCTAGAGACCTTTTCATGTTGGTCAACTTCGACCTATTACATTTATTTTTTAACTACCTCAGAGTATTCCATGAAATGAATGAACCATAATTCATTTAATCATTTTCCTACCAAGAAACATTTGTGTTTTTTTACTATAAATGTTTTAGGGCTACCTGGGTGGCTTAGTCAGTTAAGCATCTGACTCTTGATCCCAGCTCAGGTCTTAATCTCGGGGTCATTAGTTCAAGCCCCACATTGGGCTCCACACTGTGTGTGAAGCTTACTTAAAAATAATAATAATGATGCCTTAGTAAACAAATAGAAACAAAATGTTCTCCAAAAGGGCTATATCAAATTAGTTATTGATGCAAGATAATAGTGCATATTATACTTTATATATTAATTACCACTAACATAATAGTATATAATAATATAAACTTATCAACTTTACCCATACAATAGATAATATGTCTTTGTTATTCTTGCCAATCTGATGGATGAAAAATTTTATTTCATTTTTAATCATGTTTTATTACAATCTAATAACATTGGGAAAAAAGCATGTGGATTTCATTTCCTGCACACAAGTGAATCATGAACATAAGCACTTTCATACATGCCTTCCAGGATGTAGGGATTTTTTAAATTTATGGATAAAATAAAGAGAGATTTTTCTGAGGCAACAGACATGTGTCAGAAGATACAGAAGAAGGAAAAGGGTTATACTTAAAAATGGGTGCAGAAGTAAATTAAACCAACCAACAAGACAGAAGAAAGACAAATTAAGGAGTTGATCCCATTTATAATTACACCCAAAACCATAAGATACCTGGGAATAAACCTAACTAAAGAGGCAAAGAATCTGTACTCAGAAAACTATAAAGTACTCTTGAAAGAAATAGAGGAAGACACAAAGAAATGGAAAAATGTTCCAAGCTCATGGATTGGAAGAACAAATATTGGGAAAATGTCTGTGCTACCTAAAACAATCTACATGGTTAATGCAATCCCTATCAAAATACCATTCATTGTTTTCAAAGAAATGGAACAAATAATCTTAAAATTTATATGGAACCAGAAAAGACCTCAAATAGCCAGAGGAATATTGAAAAAGAAAGACAAAGTTGATGGCATCACAATTCCGGACTTCAAGCTCTATTACAAAGTGGTCATCATCAAAATAGTATGGTACTGGCACAAAAATAGACACACAGATCAATGGTACAGAATAGAGAGCCCAGAAATAGACCCTCAACTTTATGGTCAACTAATCTTCAACAAAGCAGGAAAGAATATCCAACGGAAAAAAGACAGTCTCTTCAACAAATGGTTTTGGGGAAATTGGACAGCCACATGCAGAAAAATGAACCTGGACCATTTCCTTATACCACACACTAAAATAGACTACAAATGGATGAAAGACCTCAATGTGAGAAAAGTACCCATCAAAACCCTTGAGGAGAACACAGGCAGCAACCTCTTCAACCTCAACTGCAGCAACTTCGTCCTAGAAACATCACCAAAGGCAAGGAGAGCAAGGGCAAAAATGAACTATTGAGACTTTATCAAGATAAAAAGCTTTTGCACAGCAAAGGAAACAGTCAATAAAACCAAAAGACAACTGACAGAATGGGAGAAGATATTTGCAAACGGCATATCAGATAAAGAGCTAGTATCCAAAATCTATAAAGAACTTATCAAACTCAACACCCAAAAAAACAAATAATCCAATCAAGAAATGGGCAGAGGACATGAACAGACATTTCTGCAAAGAAGACATACAGATGGCCAACAGACACATGAAAAAGTGCTCCACATCACTCGGCATCAGGGAAATACAAATCAAAACTACAATCAGATACCACTTCACACCTGACAGAATGGCTAAAATTTACAAGTCAGGAAAGGACAGATGCTGGCGAAGATGCAGAGAAAGGAGAACCCTCCTACACTGTTGGTGGGAATGCAAGCTGGTACAGCCACTCTGGAAAACAGCATGGAGATTCCTCAAAAAGTTGAAAATAGGGCTACCCTATGACCCAGCAATCGCACTACTGGGTATTTACCCTAAAGATACAAATGTAGTGATCTGAAGGGACACATGCATCTGAACACTTATACCAGCAATGTCCATAACAGCCAAACTATGGAAGGAACCTAGATGTCCATCAACAGATGACTCGATAAAGAAGATGTGGTATATATATAGAGAGAGAGGAATACTATGCAGCCATCAAAAGAAATGAACTCTTGCCATTTGCGATGACATGGATGGAACTAGAGGGTATTATGCTGAGCAAAATAAGTCAATCAGAGAAAGACAATTATCATATGATCTCCCTGATATGAGGAAGTTGAGGGGCAAAGTAGGGGACTTGGAGGGTAGGGAAGGAAAAAATGAAACACGATGGGATCGGGAGGGAGACAAACCATAAGAGACTCTTAATCTCACAAAACAAACTGAAGGTTGCTGGGGGGAGGGGGGCAGGGAGAAGGTGGTGGGATTATGGACATTGGGGAAGGTATATGCTATGGTGAGTGCTGTGAAGTGTGTAAACCTGGCAATTTACAGACCTGTACCCCTGGGACTAATAATACATTATATGTTAATAAAAAAATTTTTTTAAAGAAGTAAAGTAAACCAGAGACAGCAGGAGAAGAATGACAGTATTTAGCACGGGGTGCAAATGAGGTGAAGAGGCAATGAGAAGGAAAGTGGCTGGATTGATTGGGAGGAAGGTGCTGTTGGCCTGGAAGAGATATTTGTTAACTCAGGTGTTTAAAACTGTGGACTACACAAATGCCTATACTTGTTTCTTGGGCTTGTATGTGTCTGTATCAGTGATCCTTGAATCGATTCCTCTGAAGAAATTACGTGCTCAAAGAAAACCCAGCAAGAGCCACTCTGTCTTTTGATCATGTGAAGGGGAAATGTAGTACAGTATTTCTAATACCACAGCCGTTCTTCAAAGAACATGCTATTCTCCTCACTTTACAGATGGGGAAAGTGAGGCTTGGAGAGATTAAGTAACTTTGCCCAACTTCACAGTCAGTAACTGGCAGTGCAAAGGCTTGAGCCCAAGCATGTCTGGTACCAACAGCCTCGCTCTTTCCACCAGATGCTGCTGTCTCCAGTCAGAAGAACTTGGCCCTGACTCTGGTTGGTCATCATTCATTTTGTGATCTTGGGAATACCACTGGGTTTCCTTCTTTTGGAAGAAAGACATAGAATCAGATCATCTATGGGGTTTCTTCCAAGTCTAACATGATTTGACTCATTTACTATCTCCTGGATTACAACATTGAGTTAGGGCCATACAGAGAGAGAGAGACAGGAAGCTTTCATCTGGAGACTAATTTTACACAGTGTGTGCGCCTTTTAGAGACATGGTTCCAGAAAGATACTTCTTATTCCTGAGAGAGAGAGAAATCATAAGTTTGGGAATGGGAATCAGAGCAGCATGGAGGCAGCTCCAGGAGACTGTTCAGAAAGCGTTAAGTTTTGGAAGACTTTGACCCTCAGTAGGATATAACATGGTTCAGTCACGCTTACGGATGAAGAGGAGAAGGGAGAAATGAAAGGACTAATTTTTTCAAAAATCAGATGAAAACTCGATCTACATTTGTTTTGACAAAGCTAGTTTTTCCATTTTTTTTTTATCTTGTTTATTTTTTTATTTTATTTATTTTTTATTTTTTTTTATTTTCATTTTTATTTTTAACAGTTTCCTGGAATGAATATGAAATCTCCCCTTACACAAAGCTGGAAACTGGAAATTAAGGATGAGAAAATGACACCATGTTTAGTGTGACAAAAAAAGAAAGGCACAGATCATCTCTTTTAGTGTGACCTTTTTTCTCATTATGAGAACAGAATATATGCATTACAGAAAATTGGGAATGGATAAAAATTAAAGATATAATCCTACCACTTCCTCCTGTATGTGGGCACCCTTCTAGTGCTCTTCCTATACACGTATTTTAAAAGCAGAACTGGGAGTCTATCACGCATGCAATGTTTCACTTAGATATTTTTAAATTCAATACTGTGAAAAGAGCAAAGAGCATTTTCTCAAGTCATTAGAAATTCTTCAAAAAATGGCATTTTTAATGGCCACATGACATTCTGCATTTTGAGTGTGCCATGATTTACTGAACCATTCTTCTGCCAGGGGACAGAAGACAACGTACCTACATGTCTAACAAAGGACAGAAGCCAGAGAACCCTGGCATCTTATGTTCCAGTTACCTATTGCTATGGAACAAACTACCTCAAAACTTATTGACTTAAAACAATGCAACATTTGTATCTTTCATGAATCTTCAGTTTGGGCGGGGCATAGGGTGGGAGGTAGCATCAGCTGAGCAGGGCCAACAGCTCGCCTCATCCTATCTGAAGGCTCTCTCATTTAATGTCTGGCAATGGAAGCTGCCTGTTACCTGAGATGTTAGCTGGTCTTGTCAGCTCCAGTCCCCACACAGAGCTTCTCCCTGTGGCCGGGGCTCCCTACAACATGGCGGTCTGGGTTCTAAGAGCTTGTATAGCTTTTTCAAACCCAGCCTCAGAAGTCATGCACCACCCCCTCTGGCACATCCCATTAGTTAGAAGTGGGTCTAAAAGGCAACCCAAATTCAAAAGGAGTTTAGGTTCCACCTTTGGAAGGGTAGTGTCAAGTAAAATGCAAACTTGTTATAAAACCACCATACTGAGCACTACCATAAAAGTCTCACACTGGAGTCCTGTCTTAAAGCCACGTTTCCTAGCCCAGGAAGCATGCATTCCTCCCCTTCTCTGCCCGTGCCAGACTTTAGGCTTGAGAGCTGAGGACATCACAGATGGGCCTATGTTGGAATTAACCATGGATGGTTCTTGAATCCGGAGCCAGAAAACAGGAAGGGTCTAGCCTCAGAGGGGTAAGATTCTCCCTCAATGGCCCCATAATAAGCCTACCACCCCGTGAAGCTCTAGGGTTTTAGTTACTACTCCTCCAGAAGCCTCTTCCAGTCCTACCAAGCTAGGTTCATGGGCCCAACTTCTGGGGCAGCCATGACAGAACTTAAACCATAAGCTCACAAGGGTATTATGCCAAATGAAATAATGAGAAACAACAAGTACCATGTGATTCACTCACACGTGGAATCTAAAAAATAAAACAAGTAAATAAACAGAAAGCAGAATAAGACTTCTAAATACAGAAAGCAAACTGATGCTTGCCAGAGGAAGGAAGGTAGAAGGATGGGCAAAAGAGGTGAAAGGGAATGAGAGATACAGGCTTCCAGTCATGGAATGAGTAAGTCAAGAAATAAAAGGCACAGCCTAGGGAATATCATCGCTATTACAACAGCACTGTATGGTGACAGATAGTCCTTACACTTGTGGTGAGCATATCATGACGTACAGAGATGCTCAATCACCATGTCATACACCCAGCATTAATGCAACATTGTGTATCAGCTATACTCATATAAAAAAAATTTTTTTAATCAGAAGACACAATAAATTAAAACAAAAAAGACCAAAACAAAACAAAAAAAAAAACAAAACAAAATGACAAAACAAAACAACAACAACAAAAACAGAAAAAAACATGATCTCATGCACCACACCTTGCTAACACCTCTCTTCACCCAGGCAATGTTCCTTGCGGTCCCAGGGCTCACCACACTAATGGTCTGATTGGTCCTAGCCAGCACTCCCTCCCAGGGACTGGTGCAGGGACCGTGTCCTTATTCCTCCCCACAAGCAGGCAGGTAGACTAAGACACCCCCGAGTCAGAGTGGTATTGAATGGGGAAATGACCATCACCTTGGACTAGCTACCACTCCCCGCCCCACACCCTTTCCCCAGACATTTCAGGCTTTGTGAGAGGGTCCTAAAGACAGCAGATTAAAGCAGGGGGTGGGACCAGCGATCTAATAGAAGGCCACAAACCTGAGGCAGGAGGCGGCTTGTAGGAGTGAGGAGGAAAATAGGCCTGGGGAAATGGGCAGACACAGGCTGAGGGGAAGAGGAACAGGAACATTTTACAGAGAAGCTAAAATCTGACCTGCATCCTGAAGGAGGAGTAGGAAATATCACATCAGAGAATGACCCTTTATGATCCCAGTTTGTTTATGAACTGCCAATCTGCTTTGAGCCATGCTAATAGTCTTTGGCCGCACTCATTTTTAAGGTCTCTCCGCCTTGGGACAGGGTAATTGTGAACTACACCTTTAAAATGTAAGCAATGTAACTGGGATTCAAACTTATAAATCCATTTGCCATAGATGATCATCCCTAGTCAAAAAAGAAAAACATTTCCTCTTAGCAGGTGACATCACAAAACTGATTGCTCTGGAAAGGAGAACCATGCTCCTACACTATCTTTTTCTATCTCTGTTACAAAGAAAGTTTTACCAATAGGTCTCTGATTCTACTAAAGGAAACCTTCAGAATATTATTTTTGGATGATTATATTTTAGATCAACTCCTTCATCCAGGATCCTGGTGAAGCTTTTTTCTTTGAACCTGGATATCACTCCCCCCCACCCCTTTTTTATTTTCAGTTTCAAGAGTTTAAGACTTCATGGTTTGGATTTCATTCCAAGTTCAGACTTCTCAGAAGCCCGGTGGGATCACAACTTGGCAAAATATATCTCTGTTCCTGAAATTAAGCAACTGTTCTAAACATCTGAGCTTCCACATTGGTGCTGTTGAAAGGGCATTTTCATATCACAAGTGGAGACTTCCTGCTGGGCCGTGGGTGGAGAGGAGAGATCGCTCGGCAGGCCCAGCTGAAATCTTTTCATCCCCGGAACCTTCTTCATCCACGCCCCCACCACCACCCCTCACCTCCTCAGATTTGCTGGGTCTGTCATTTGAGGCTAAGTCATATAGACGAAGTCAAGGTTCACCCAGGGATGCGGACAAGAAAACAAAACAAAACACACATTATTCTTGACAAAATCTTTTCCCAGGTCCTGGATATTGCCTGGCACATAGTCGGCACCTAACATAGTTTATGGAAGGAAGGAAGGGGGGAGGAAAGTAAGAGAAAAGATAAAGAGAAGGACAGAGGAAGGGAGAGAAGAGAGAGGAAGGATGAAATGGAAAGGAAAGAGATCCAGGAGTGATTTTGAATAAATACTTACATAGTTACATGCACAGTGTCTTCTAATTAATTGTAAATAGAGCCGGAGACTTACACAGCAGGTGCTGTGCTAAACTTCATCACACACACTAACACCATGAGGCAAGAACCATTATTAACCTGATTTTACAGAAGAGAAAACTAAGGTTACAGAGTCTAAGTAACTTGTCCCACAACTAACGAGTGTGGGGCCAGAATTTGGACTTCGATCTGGTAAGAGTCTGACTGACTGACTCCTTTTTACCTTTTCTTTCCTCTGCTGTGCCTCCGAAGGGCCCCAGACAACTTTGTTTCTCTTCTTCTCACTGTTTTAAAGGGTGGTGACCACCTCTGCTCATGGGCACACACAGGTTAGCCTTACTAGTGGTCAGCAAGCCCATGGCACACCAAGCTCCTGCACCAGAACCCAAGGTCCACTGTCTCACAGTCCACCCACTGACAAGGAGCCAGGCTGGCTTGGGCACATCACACTGAAGGAGAAGCCAGCCCTCTGGATAGAAGGGAAGTTCTACAAGCGGGAAGAGATATTCCAGGATCTGAAAGGACCCGGTGTGGCTCTAGTGACATGCACAGTAAGATCAGAGGGAGCCAGAGGCCACCATCGTAAAGATACTACCCAGACTGCACCCGGAGACCACTGAGGAATTTTAAGCAGATGAGCAATATGGCGCCACCTGTTTTTAAAACAATACTCTAGCTACTGGGTGGCAATGGACTGGAGCTCAGTAGGAGGCAGTTTATGCCAGAAGTCCAAAGAAAACCCCATGACAGATCGCTCAGCAAGCCTTCTGACCCCTGCTTGGTGCCAAGGACCCCAAAATGAATCAGGCCTGATCCTCGTCCTCTAAGACCCCTGTCTAGCGAGGGAGAGAGACCATGACCAGAGAACTCTGTGCTATAACAGAGGCGGTGGTGGCAGAAAGACCAGAAGTTGGATTCGTGGACACTCTACTGAGGAAGATAGATTTGTTTGAGCTGGGTCTTAAAGAATGCATACAAGCTCTGCAGGGGAAAGGCATTCCAGGCAGAGGGCACAGCATGGAGAAAAGTACGGTTGCCTAAAACCACATACTCCACTTAGGGAACTTGATAAAGTTCCGTATAAAGGGTCAGGGTGGGAGTCAGAGGAGAAGCAGTGGGGAGGAGGGGCTAGGGTCCAACAAGGGCCCAGAAGGACCTCTTACGTCATCTTGCAGGAACTGATTGTACTTTTTCCTGGGGGAATGGGGAGCCATGGAAAACTACTGATTGCCCTGATGAGAAGGGAGAAACACTGAGGGCCCATTAGAAGGGAAAAACATAAACTATCAATCTCTAATCAAAGTGATCTGCGATCCGCCAGCAATTACAATCCAGTTTGGAACAGCTGCCCTCAGTCCATGGCTTCTCACAAACGCTCAGCTCAGAGCAGTCCTCTCAGTCCTACTAGACGCCCAAGAACCGGGGGCGAGAGACTCCTGCGGGGAAACCACATAGACGCTCTGGCGCCGAGCTGACTCAGAAGAAATCTCCGAGTCCTGTGTTGCTTCTACTTCCTAAGCTCCACCCAGGGTGGCTCTACTGGGTGCAGAGCCCCTCCAGACTTGTCCCCGGCGACCCTCTTCTACGTCCCTGGAGTCGCTCGTTTCCGGCACTCTCCATGCTGTCTCCTAAGCTCAGTGTGATATGGTAAAAAGAACGCAGTTTTGTCCAGGAGACTGATGACCTAGATTCCAAAGTCCCAGTTCCAAACTTCATAACTACCCTCTGTCCCTGGCCTTCAGTTTCCCTGTTTATATTCCCACCTCCCTCAAAGAAAATGGATGAGAATGAGCTTTAGAGAATTTCGAGTACCATGAAAGTAGAAGAAATCCTCCTTTCATGCCAGAAAGTTTGTGTACTGGGTTTTACATCAACTGCCTGATGCGGAGATGTTTTCTTCAGCCCACAGTACAGGTGCTCACTAAGGAGCACTGCTGTAGAGGCTATGGGCTTTTCCAGAAGAACAGTTCTAAAGCATGGGGCTCACCATCATTGCTTTGATGTTTCTCCTTTATTTTATGGTCAAGACCACTTTAAGCCTCATGAGCAGAAGGAATAGACCCAAGTCACTTCCACCAGATCCCTTGAAACTGAGGTGGCTGTCGCTTCTTCTAGTGCCAAGGACACAGCTTTAGAGAGAGAACCCCGCCTTCCTAAGTCAGAGATGGGCCAAAGGCTATTGTGCAAAGGGAGGTCGGTTTCCTTGCAAGAAGGAGACCAGTGCCTGAGTACAAGCAGGCATTGTTTGCCCCTAGGGTCTGGCAAAGTTGAGCCTGAGTGGGCAGAGGAGTGGCCCGACAGCTCTGGCACTGTGGGGGCAGCCTCTGTGGTGGGGAGGGAAGCACGGAGCTGTGTGGGACAGTTGGGCTTACAATGTAGGCATTGTTCCCCTCCCTGCGCTACATCTGCTCCTCTGAGGGTGGAGGGCCGGGAAGAACTGAGTTGGGGAGCCTCTGCCAGGGCCCTGGGAGAGAACTGTGCACGGCCCATCTAGAAGGAAAGACAAATACTGAGTGGGGCCCACCCATAAGCCAACCTGACAAAGGCTAGAGACGCATCAGAAAAGTACTGACTTCCTCTGCTACCGCCCCTCCCCACCCCCCGTCTCTTTGATCCTTCCTCTTATTTCGGTCATTTCACACCATGCTGTGATTTGCCTACTGGTGTCATTTTTTTTTTTTTTTTTTTTTTTTTTTACTTTTTAGTATCTAAACATTTCTTTTGAACACTTCGGAATATCCCTAAGTATCTATTAGTATCATATTGCCTGTTATACTGAACTTTAAAGTCATAAAACTCGATTCTGGTAAGTTTGCCCTCAAACCTATGTACACCCTTATACCATTGGTGATTTTGCCTCCTGAAAAAGAATTTGGTGATGTGCATCGAGAAGAATGGAAATGTCTATCCCTCTCAACTAACTCATTTGAATATGCCAGGCACTAATGCTCAAACGATATCTCATCAATGCTCATTAAAGTCCTTTAAGGTATGAAACCACATAAATCAAGTTTACAGGTGAGAGAACTGTAGGTCATGGACGTGACGTAATTTGCCCAAGATCACACAGGTAATGGATCAAAGATCAATCCCAGGTCCCTGACTCTAAATTCCGTGTTCCTTCTGGAGCCAGCCTTCCCTCACCACCCAGTAATCCCACTCCAGAGGATTTCTGCTGAGGAATTTTGCAATTTCATTTTAAAATAAAATGTAAAAAATGTTCACTGGGTGGCTCAGTCAGCTGAGCATACAGGACTCTTGATTTCAGCTC
This sequence comes from Mustela nivalis, assembly GCF_964662115.1. Taxonomy (NCBI): domain Eukaryota; kingdom Metazoa; phylum Chordata; class Mammalia; order Carnivora; family Mustelidae; genus Mustela; species Mustela nivalis. Next base: position 70,279,835 of record NC_139032.1, read on the forward strand.
AGGTCATGATCTTAGGGTCCTGGGATGGAGCCCCGTGGGAGGCTCCGTCCTCAGCACTGTCTGCTTGAGATTCTCTCTCCTCCTCTCCCTCTGCCCCTCCCCCCACTTGCTCACTCTCTCTCTAAAATAAACAAAGTCTTTTTTTAAAAGTTCACTGAAGGGCACCTGGGTGGTTCAGTTGGTTAAGCAACTGTCTTTGGCTCAGGTCATGATCCTGGAGTCCCGGGATCAAGTCCCATATCAGGCTCTCTGCTCGGCAGGGAGTCTGCTTCTCCCTCTGACCCTCCTCCTTCTCAAGCTCTCTCTCTCATTCTCTCTCTCTCTCAAATAAATAAAATCTAAAAAAAAAAAATTTTTTTTCACTGAATTATCAAAAATGACACCAGAAATGGGAAACAATCTAAATATCTAATTACAGTAGAATAATTAAGCAAACCGTTGTAAACCCACTAGAAACACTATCACTCAACCATTAGAAATGACAATTTCAGGGGCGCCTGGGTGGCTCAGTGGGTTAAGCCGCTGCCTTCGGCTCAGGTCATGATCTCAGGGTCCTGGGATCGAGTCCCGCATCGGGCTCTCTGCTCAGCAGGGAGCCTGCTTCCTTCTCTCTCTCTCTCTGCCTGCCTCTCAGTGTACTTGTAATTTCTCTCTGTCAAATAAATAAATAAAATCTTTAAAAAAAAAAAAAAAAGAAAAAAAGAAATGACAATTTCATAGATTATAGAAACATGGAAACTTTTTATAACTGAAAAATGTGTATCTCATTTTGCACACTGTGGAGAAGTTTATCTATGTAAATAAGGACAGTCAGAAAGATAAAATGGACAAATCATTTGCAGGAAATAGAATTCCGGGTGTATTTTTTTCTTTACAATGGTTTTTTTAGCTCCATGATGCCTTAACAATAAGTAGGTTTAGGGCGCCTGGGTGGCTCAGTGGGTTGATGCCTCTGCCTTCAGCTCCGGTCATGATCTCAGGGTCCTGGGATCGAGCCCCACATCGGGTTCTCTGCTCAGCAGGGAGCCTGCCTCCTCCTCTCTCTCTGCCTGCTGCTCTGCCTACTTGTGATTTCTGTCAAATAAATAAAATCTTAAAAAAAAAATAAGCAGGTTTATAATACCCCTGCTGACTTTTGTCTTTTTTTCTTTTCTTTAGAGAGAGAGAGTGAAGGTGTGAGTGTGGGTGGGGACAGAGGGAGAGAGAGATTCTCAGGCAGAGATTGAACCGAAGAACCTTGTGGTGCGTGAAACAATGACCCTTGAGGCAGTGGTGTGCGAAAGTCAGCTCTTACTGGACCATGAGAACCAACGGTTAAATTCAGAGGAACTTCGTGACTTGTTGTTAAACACAGCTATTATAAAAAAATAATTAAGTAAAATACTTTAACAGTTAAATAGTTTATATTAAAATTCAGCAGTGGGGATGCCTGGGTGGCTCAGTGGGTTAAGCCTCTGCCTTCAGCTCAGGTCATGATCTCAGGGTCCTGGGATCGAGCCTGCTTCCCACTCTCTCTCTGCCTGCCTCTCTGCCTACTTGTGATCACTGTCTGTGAGATAAACACATAATCTTCACAAAAATGAAATCCAATAGTGAAAATGTCCCCAATTAGCCACTTCCTAGTTACTTTACTACATTGTACTGTCATGTCTGCCAGGGGTCAGCAAACGTTTTCTGCAAGGGGACAAATACTAAATATTCAGGCTTTGAGGGTCACAGACAGTCTGTCGTATATTGTTTGTCTTTTGAACCACGCTTTTAAAAGTTGGAAACCCTTTGGTGAGTGCTGTGAAGTGTGTAAACCTGGCGATTCACAGACCTGTACCCCTGGGGATAAAAATATATGTTTATAAAAAATAAAATTTTTTTTTAAAAAAGTTGGAAACCAATCTTGGCTCATGGGCTGCACGATTCAGATGCAGCCTCTAGGCCATAACTGGCCAATCACGGACCTACGAGCCTGAGGTGATTTACACCTACGTCACTCAGACGGCGGAGATACTATAGAATTGTGGGCTCCTGCACATCTCTGCCCAAGGCCGTTTTCAGTGCCATCCCATTAGTAGCTTAAAATCAGCTATGGTGAAAGTATTTACACTACGAAAATGGGCCAACGCTGCAAATCAAGGCTTCTCTTCCTGGAAGCTGGTTGTTGAAAGTTTCCCAGCACACGACTGTCCTGAGGTTACTGCGGAAGAGAATCACAGAGAACTGAAGTGCTTTACCAGCTCACCCAGGAGATCCAGACAGAGAAGCCAAAAGGTAAAGGGCAAATGCAGTCCGTGGAGTCCGAGGAGGAGGAGGACAGGAATACCCAGCCGGCCGCGTCTGGCCGTGGCTTAACTAACAGGTGGTCTTTTGTGACCAGGCTCAGGATTCAGGCTTCCTTTTCTGTAACTGAGACGTATCCTATTTTTCCCTTCTCTCACTTTGAAAATGCTATTTCTGGCTCTGCCGCTGCCCTGGGTGGTAACAAAGCCTCTGAGGTCTGCCTGGAAGTAGCCAGGGACAGAGACTGTAGCAAGCGTTCACAGCTATGAGGGAGACGAGCGAATGCCAAAGGGCAAGGCGGTTTTACGCGGGGCAGCCACCTCTGCTGTTCTGGTGTGGACTTGGGGCTTCTCTTAAAATAGAACGATAAACGTGCAGGTCTAGACTAAGCAGCAATTTTGGTTTTAGGGAAAGCTGATACCCAGCAGGATGAGGATAACCCTGAGAAAGCTTGTTTTTGGCAATTTGGGCTCAATTAACCAGGAAAAGTGCCTGGCCGAAAACACACACACACCCACACACACACACACAACACCAGGAGTACACCTTCAGGGTATTTATGAGATGACCCTCCTACAAATTCCCAGACTATAAGCTCTGCCTTTGGGGAGATGAGGTGAAATCTTGACAGTTCTGGAAGAAGTCACCTCTGTGCCCTATTCCTCTCTCCACGTCCCAGGATAAAGCCACCCTGGGCATTTATACTGCCTCTCATCTACCTGCTTTGCCCGCCCTTCATGATCATAAGGAAAACTAATGGAAACCAGAAAAAACAGTATCTTTGCCCAATTCCCAGTTGCCCGAGTCGGATAGTACAAAATGCTGGGGAAATGGAGGGAAGGAGAGAGCAAGGTCTGGTAGGGGTGGTGCAAGAGATCTTCACCCACAGGCAGGCCGACGCCAAGACTGCACACCAGATCAAGTACAACGCACGGCACATGCTGTCTGGGAATCACGGGGATAACCTCTGTCCACCAAGACGGAGACTGCCAAGATGAAATGGAACTTCAGACAAATTCAGGCTGAGATCTAGCCCTCAAAGGCCAAAGGGCTCTCCACGAGGCTGCCATCACTGATGGGGACAGTGCAGGCCATCAAGGACACCAACGCCAAGCCGGCTGAGCTGGAGGGTGCCCTCCAGTAAGCCAAGTAGGACATGGCACAGCAGCTGCGTGAGGACCAGGAGCTCGTGAACATCAGCTGGGCCCGAACATCAAGATCACCACGCACCACACTGACGGAGGGGGAGGAAAGCTGGCTGGAGTCTGGGATCCAGGACTTGAGTCTCCACACCCAGACCATCAGCAGCTACTCTGGTGGACTGAGCTCAGTCGATGGGCATCTCGTGAGCCCCGGCCTCAACTACACTGAGCTTCTTCCAGTCCAGCTTCACCACTGTCAGGGGCTCCAGCTCCTTCAGCTGCTCAGCTTCTCCAAGGCCATGGTTGTAAAGAAGATTGAGACCGGCAGTGGGAAGCTCGTGTCTGAGTCGTCTGATGTCTCGTCCAAGTAAACAGCCATTGTGGTCCCTCCCAGTCTCTTCTTACCTGTGGCAGCCAGGGAGCTTTTGAGGGAATGTGCAGGGGAGTGGCTGGGAATAGGAGACCCACCTCAGGCTCGTTCTGAGCCCTCAGTCTACCCTTGGGAGTAGTCTACTTCCCTGGGGAGCCTCTCTTGCCCATGCCCCCAACTAAAAGTCAATTTCAGTGTCTTTTCCCAAATAAAACTTGAGCTGGTTCTGCAAAAATAAATAAATAAATAAATAAATAAAGGCTCAAACTCATTAGTCATGAAATAAATTCAAATTAAAAACCACAGTGAGAGATAGAAAGCCACAAGAGAACACACCTCCTAACCCAACAATGAGAGAAAACCAGACAACCTATAAAATCTTAAGTTTCAAGTTTCCTTGAGCCCATCAGAGTACTGAGATTACAAAGCAAATCAGGAGATCTGAATTCCTATGAATGATAAGCCCTACCACAGAGAGACATTACACAAGAACTGTTTCAACTTTGTCAGAGCCTCTTTGGAGGAACAGGGTAAGAAGAAAAGACCTTGCACTATAACAAATTCTTAAAAGTAAAGTTGAGTTGGCATGAAGTTAAGAATCCACGGGAACCCCATACAGAAGAGAGGTTCATATTCCCAAGCTCTTTTCCATAATCTCCACTAGGTACTCAGGAGAAAGACTGAGGCAGGCAGGACAGCTGAGAGAGCCCTCTTTGGCCTGCAGGCATGCAACCCCATCCATTTTCCAGAACCTTCTCTCTCTCTTTTTTTTTTTTCCCCAGATGCTACTTACTTGACAGAGAGGGACAGCAACAGAGGCCACACAAGCAGGGGGAGTGGAAGGAGGAGAAGCAGGCTCCCCGCTGAGCAGGGAGCCCGATGCGGGGCTCGATCCCAGGACCCTGGGATCATGACCTGAGCTGAAGTCAGATGCTTAACAAATGAGCCACCCAGGTGACCCAGAACCTTCTCTTATATGAAGTCAAAACCTTAAGCCACAAGGGGAATGACAGGCAACCGCAACTCCACCCCGACTCTGGAGGCCCAAGCTGAGATGTCTGTTTGCAGAAGGGACAGACATAGCCATCTGCCTCTGGGGAAGAAGTAGGAAATCTTCCTATCCCCATGGTAACCCTTGCATTGAATAACAAGCAAGGACCTTCTTCTCCTGGTGGGGAAGAGCAGAAAACCCTCTTGCAACCAGTTCTCAATAAGGAGCTACCACTACACACCCAACCGGAATGACTACAATTAATTAGACTGATGATGCCAAAAACTGGCAAGTTTGCAGAACAACAAGGACTCCCCTATGCTCCTGGGAAGGGTCTAAACTGATGCAACCACTTTAGAGAAGTATCTGTTAGCACCGACCAAAGCTACACACATGTATATCCTATGACCACTTCTAGGTACTAATCTGAGCGAAATGAGTACAGAGGTGAGCAAAAGACATACAAAAGAGATTAATAAAGACATTCATGGCTGATCTACTTGAAACAACCCAAACCATAAACAAGCCAATAATCACCAACAGTACCATGTATAAACTGTGTAACTGTGGTTTTTCCCCACACACCAGAATAAATACTACACAGCAAAGATAATGAGCCACTACTACTGGCAACGTGAATCAATCTAATCAACATGATGCACAAAAGAAGCCAATTATAGTGAACCCAAGAATTCATCTATATGAAGTTTAAAAACAGGAAAAACCAATATATGGGATGGAAATCAGACAGCAAGTATCCTTTGGAGGACAGTAAGTGGACAGGCGGTAGTGGGGGTAGGGGGAGGCACTGGGAGTCCTGGCAATGTTTTACTTCTTATTCTAGTTCTGGATATATGGGCGAGTGCATGTTGTGACATTTCATTGAGCTGTACCTTTGTGATTTGACCCCTTTTCCATTTGAACATTACATTTCAACTGAAGAGAAAAGTTTAAGGAAAGGTAACTGGTATGAAATGTTGACCAAGTCAGCCCTGCAGAAGTGGCGAGAAAGGAGCCTGAAGGCAGGAGAGGGGAAGAGCCAGAGCACGGAAGGGCCCGGAGTTCCAGACCAAAGGGCTGATCCTTCGTTGCACAGGCAAAGGAGGGCCACCAATTGTTTTTTGCTTTGTTGTTTGAGATAACTGTAGAATCATATGCAGTTGTAAGAAACAGTATAGAGGGGGCGCCTGGGTGGCTCAGTGGGTTAAAGCCTCTGCCTTCGGCTCATGATCTCAGGGTCCTGGGATCGAGCCCCGCATCAGGCTCTCCGCTCAGCAGGAAGCCTGCTTCCTCCTCTCTCTCTCTGCCTACTTGTGATCGCTGTCTGTCAAATAAATAAATAAAATCTTTAAAAAAAAAAAAAAAAAGAAACATTATAGAGAAATTCAATATATCCTCCATCCAGTTTCCCCCACTGTAGACATCTTCTAGACATATAGCCCAGAATCACAATTAATAAAGGGGCACTGATACAATCCACCCGTGTTACTCAATTTTCAGCACGTATGCACCCACTCGTGTGTATGTGTGTTTTGTTCTCGGCAATTGTATCACGTGTGCTTATTCACGTGGCTGCCACCACAGTCCAGAAACAGAGCAGCTCCATCACGAGGCTCTCCACTCATGGTTGCACGAACGGTAATACATGTTGACCATGGGATATTGCTCAGCGACGAGAAGGAACGAACTCTTGTTACACAGAGGAATTGCGCCCCGTGCAAAAGCCCACCTCCAACCAGTTGCAGACGGCGCGGTTCCATTTATAGGGCATTCTTGAAATGACCAAACGACAGAGATGAACAGATGAGTAGCTGCCAGGCAAGGGAGCTGGGGGGTGGGGGTGGCTATAAAAGGGAAGCACTACCAGTTTGTTGAGCCGAGGAGGGACAGGAACAGCCAGGCCAGTGCATCTCACTCATTCTAAGTGCTTCAGCTCTGACTTTCCAAGACTTTAATCGCCACCCCCCCCCCGCCATTCCACCTCTACCCCTACCCCACTGCCACCCTCAGTCTCTAGCTCTTGCTGATCCAATACCTACTCACTTAGCAGTGGCTTAGGCTTTGATTAAAGGGTCCTGTTGACCACGGGACCTCCCCACTGGCAGCCCAGTCGCGTTTCCTGTCCAGGTAGTGCAGGCACTCACCCCTCCACACGGTGACTCCTTTTTGGTTCTCCTGCAGACCTCCGAGAGGAGCTCAGAGTCTCTGCACAAGCTTTCCGCATTAGCGGTCTCGTGAATTTGGGAGGGTCTTAGATTCTTTTCCCCCTCTTGTTCCTGCTTCTTCCCTGAATATTATTCTATTAAACTTTCAAAAACAAGTATGTTGTTGTGGGGGGCTGGGAGGAGAGGTTAGTCTGACATCACTCTGTTACTCTGACATGAGACCCACAGGATGCCTACGGGCACACGGTAAAATCTGACCTAATCCCGTTACAAAGGAAAATTAAAAAGGCAGAGGATCTCCTAAGCATGAAGAGGCAACTCCCTTCTGCACTAACGAGAGGCACTCTGGGTCCCCGAAGCCAAGTAAGGAGAGAACGTGCATTTCACAGCCACAAGCAGGGAGAAAATCCACGTACTACAGAAGAGAGAGGCACGCCAGGCCTCAGCAGCAACCAAGCACTAAGACGAACTTGAACTCTGTGAGCCAGGCCCTGCACGCTGGGCTGGGGACACCTTCCCTGCAGTAAGGAGACAATGTAAGATAGCAGGAGGGAGGGGCTTCTTGGAGGAAGCCCTGTGAGCTGGGTCTAAAGGGTGAGTAGCTTGCCAGGTAGTAAGGGGGAGGGGAGGGCGGTATACCAAGTAAAGGGAACAGCATGAGGAAAGGCACAGGCTCGGAGTAGACAGATGAGACTGGAAAGTATGGTGTGCAGAGGAAGTAGGGAACACAGAGACAGGAGAAGTAAGGGGCCACTGATCAAGAAGGATCAGGAAAGGCATCAGCTTTTAAGTGATGGGTAAGCAGTACAAGTCGTTTTTTTTTTTTTTAATATTTATTTATTTTGGAGAAAGAGAGCATGTAGGGGGAGGAGCAGAGAGGCAGAGAGAGAGAGAATTGGAAGCAGGCTCCACACTGAGCAGGGAGCCCAATGCGGACCAATCCCAGGACCCTGACATCGTGACCTGAGGCAACACTTGAGAGTCGACCCCTTCACAGAGCCACGCAGGGGCCCCAACAGTACAAGTTTTGAAAGCAGAGGAATGACTCCGTAGCTTAGCAAGATTACTCAAATGGCCCCACGCAAGCAGGTAAGTGACAGGGCTGAGACTCCCGTCCCAGAGATCAGTGAGAAACCCACCGCCTTCCCCCATCCTCCTCACTAAGACCAAGCCAAAGAGATGATCCAACTTCCCAGGAGGCTTACACGCTGAGGTGCTTTGAGGGCAAGCACTGCCTTCTCTTGCTGGGACAAGACTTTTCAAAACAAGGATCAGGCTTCTGCTGGTTGAAAAAATAAAAGAGCACTGAGCGTGGTTGAAGAGGAGGAGGGGCTCCCAGCACAAGCCTGCAAGATTCAGGCCTTCTCGAACCCATGTGCGAGCCACCAGTGCGCTGCCGGCCACCGCACGAGAGATCCAGTACGGCGTCGAGGCTGGAGCGTCGGGGTGCCCGCACACACCTGGCTGATGAGGGGAGGCAGGCCGATGTGTGCAGGGCAGTGAGCTAAGGCGCCTCCTGGGAAGGAACATACCCTAAGGGTAAGAAACAGCCTGTTTAGCTGTAGGAAACTTAAGGATGGGAACACTCTGAGCTCAGCCAGGTATCTGCCCTTCTCACTCGTCTCTTGACGCAGCCCCCAGTGGGATCGGGTCAGACGTCTCTGTTGAGCAAAAGACTGGAAACGAACATGAAACACTTGGGAGTTCACGCAGCTCTGCCTGGGGACCCTCGCACAGAGTGTAGTTAAAGGAGAGGAGACTCTTCCTCCACAGGCTTCTGGCATCTGAGGACTGGGGGCAGCAGCCAGGGAAGAACTGCGGGAGAAGTCACAGCCGCCTCCAGACGGGCACAGAACGGGGTCCCTGGCCATGCCCGCCTCACAGCGGCGATGTCCACCACGGCAGGGGTCACACCGGGCAGAGCGCTCCGCGGTGGCACAGCAGGGACACTGAAAGCACTGGATAGGCTCGGAGCTCATCACAAACACACCCCGAGAGCGGCTGGGGGCCTGGACGGAGCCACTGCACAGGCAGTCAGGGATCCAATGAGGCTAATTTGCATCCCAGTGTGAAGGCATGACAGCCTCACCAAAGCGCTCGTCTGTCAAGTTCGGAATGAGGGTTGTTCATACAAGAGACTATCAGCACTCGCAGGGCTGCCCAGTGGCAACGCAGCATTTAAACTTAACTAGTGGGGGGGGGGGGGGGCTGGGTGGTGCAGTCTGCCGGGCGTCCCACCTCAGGCTCTGCGCTCAGCGTGGAGTCTGCTTGAGACCCTCTTCCTCTCCCTCTGTGCCTGCCACCCACGTGTGCGCGCACTCTCTCTCTCTCTCACACACACACACACACACACACATACACACACATCTTTAACACCCAACTAGGCTGGGAAGAAAACATCTCCTCTGAGCATAACAGCTTTGAGGAACAGACATGTGTGTAACAACTCCCACATCATTCCTACTGTTCCCAGTTACGCGAGGTGCCTCCCAGGACCCGTCATTTCCCTCCAGCCCCTTCTCAGGAACCAACCCTACCTACATGCAAATGTCCAGGTAACTGGGGATTTTTCAAGCACACGGTCATGATGAAATTCTGGAAATATGAAATGCCAAGACCAGGGCCCTGGACAAGGTAACAGGAGGAACTCTTGTGTAATGGGTTACAACAGTAAAAGGAGCTTGATGGACTTGAGAAAGAAAAAAAAAAATCTAGGGGAATTATTGTAATGTGAGAGATCATACAATCTTTGTGTGAGTTTCTACATCTGAGTTGGGCATGGACCAGGATAACTGCCCTCCTTGGATGTGGTGGACGCTACGTGATCCACAAAATATCCAAAGATTACCCTGCTAAGACTCTGTGCTCCAAGTTACTTTGGAAATGCAAGGGCCCAACTTACGGAGCTGGGGCAGTCGAGATCAAGGTGGTGCTTCCTTTCCAGTCCTGAGCTGGGAGTCATATTACAAACACAGAGCTCAAATATTGCTGTGCTACATCAACAAACTGGTACAAACTGGCCTTCTTTCTGTCCCTTGAACATGCCATGGTCTTCCTGGCTTCTCAATTGTTCTCGTTTTCGGGAATGCTCTGAGCCTAGAGCTTTGCACAACCACCTAGGTAGCATGCAGGTCTCAGCTCAAATGTCACCTCACCAGGGAGTAGGGGTGCCCCCAGGGTGTTGGTAATGCACTATTTCTTGCTCTGAGTGGTAGGTAACTACACATATTCACTCTGCAGAAATTCATCAAGCTGGGACGCCTGGGTGGCTCAGTTGGTTGGGCAGCTGCCTTCGGCTCAGGTTATGATCCCAGCATCCTGGGATCGAGTCCCACATCGGGCTCCTTGCTCAGCAGGGAGCCTGCTTCTCCCTCTGCCTCTGCCTGCCATTCTGTCTGCCTGTGCTCGCTCTCCCCCCCCCTCTCTGATAAATAAATAAAATCTTTAAACAAAAAAAAAAAAAAAAAAAAAAAAAAAAATTCATCAAGCTGTACACTTAGGATGTGCATACATTTTTGCATGGATGTTACTTCAGTGACAGTTTACAAAATAAGTCACCTCCTCAGAGAAGCCTCCCTGACCATCCCATGCCCCCCCACCCTCCGCCTCTCATGTTAGCCTTATTGTCTTCATGACACGATAATCGTTTCAAATTAACTTGTCTATGTTTCTGTTTACTTATTGATTTTCTGTCTCCTTTTCTAGAACATAAGCAGCAAGAGACAACAGGGACAATATCTGTCTTGTTCCATGCTGTATCCCTATTGTCCAGAACAGTGCCTGGCAAAGAATACTCAGGAAAGAGTGATACATGAATAAATGGAGACCAACTCTCCCCCAGCCCTGTTGAGAATGAGCTGCACACTTGGAATGTCTGTGAATGAAGCAGAAAGATGTCTCCATCTGGGAGTCACAGAAACCAAGGATTCTCAAGGCCTTCGACACCATAATACATTCTGGTCAGTGAAGGATCACACATTGCTCCTGGTAGAGAAGCCAAGACCCTGCCCTGAAATCCCCGAGTCCTGGGACCCCTTGCAGGCTGTGTGATCTTGGGCTCCCTGTGACCACCACTTTGTTTTCTCATACATTTGCTCTTCCATTCATTCATTCATTCATTCAAGGTCTAGGCTGAAGAGCATTCACATGTCAGGCATCATGCCAGGTGCTGGAAGCACAATGACACACTCACACAGATGTGGTGCGTGTCCCTGTGAGGTCCGCAGCATGGAGTGATGCAGTGCAGTGTGGGAATATCGTGAGTTCCTTTGCTTCAAGAGGGAGGTTCTTCGTGCAGGAAATGAGAGCAGGAAAGTCTCCCCTCTGGTTTCTCACCTGTCTTTCTCCGTCACAGCATATCGCAACCTGGACTAGCCACGTTTCACATGCCCAAGAGCCGCACACGGCTCAGGGTCACCTTACTGGTTACCCTGCAGCTCTAGATCCTTCCTAATATCCAAGCGCAGCCTGCTAACCAGCTACATCTGTACCAGCCTGGGGACTCATGAGAAATGTCAGAACTCATTTACTTTTAGATGGTATTAAGAATAGATGGAAACTAAAAGCGACTGGTGTCTTAAGAAAAAGGTGTGCTTGTGTGTCTATCAAACAAACAACCAACTAAACAAACAAACAGAAAACAGTGGCGGTCTGCAAGGGAGCATGACTGAATTTTCCAAGGTACTAGTCACATTTTGTTGTGGGTTTATTTGCCCCTCCCCCTTTTTCTTTTTTGAGAGAGAGACAGAGTGAGAGCATGTGAGCAGGAGGGGCAGAGGGGGAGGGAGGAAGAAATTCAGCCGGGAGCCCGACACAGGGCTTAATCCCCCAGACCCCCAGAGCATAACCTGAGCTGAAATCAAGAGTTGGATGTTTAACCGACTGAGCCATCCAGGCACCCCTGGTCATGTTCTCTTTCTTAATCAGAGTACGAATTACATTAATAGATTCCATTTGTAAAATTTTGAGCTCTACACTTAGGATTTTTACGTTTTTCCCAATGTAATTATAGGTTAACCAAGAAGTGTTTCGGATCTGCGGCAAACTTGGCTCTCTCTCTGTTAGAGTCCTTCAAGGAACACCTCCACTCCTCCTGAGTGCCTCCTGTACTCCCCCATGACTGTCACACTCACAATACTCCTGCCACCAGGTGTGGTGGCTCTTTCCCCAACACCAGTCAGTTCTGTGATACCAGCCTGATGTCCTGTAATTTAACTCACTTCTGACACGGTCTACCCGGCATCAGATCCCACAGATGGAGGGCTCAGCCCCACAAGACTGGCACCCCAACACCACCACTTCAGACACGAAAAGCCAGTCCAGGCTGTGACCTGTACTTCTGACCAACAGGCTGGACATGGAAGGTTCCCACGACCCCTTCCTCAGGTTCACTTATCTGCCAGACCAGCTCATAGAATTCAGGGAAATACTTACCAGTTTATTATATTTATATATATATGGATCAGAGACCGCATATTAGAACAAAAGATGCTCCTAGTGTCTTATCACTTAGGAAATTAAAAAGGTTTAATTAATATAGTTTTTTCACTATCATTTCACAGCTACTAATATAAAATACATGACACAGGCTTCTACAAGATGTCCCTAATTGCTGGTATTTTCAGTTGGATAGCACGAAGAGTCCCCTTTGGCTACAAGACTGACCTAATGGAAATGACCTATTTTGCCAATTAACAAATTCAAATTTCTATTTATACTATCGTTGTGGACAACTGCTTACATCCTTATTTAGGTACAAAGTTCCTGATTACAATTCTCAGGGTCAAAATAATTTGCTAACCTTGGGTCCTGCTGTAATATACATAATAACAGACACATAAGCAGAGTGCAGAGAAATCAAATATTCTCACTTATTTATGGACACTGATTCTCTCATTCAGAACAAAAACATCTGCAGAAAGTTCATAAGGAATTAGGACTGAATTGACTGAGGCCAGTCAATTAACTTGCAAATTGATTCCCACCCGCCCCCCACGAAAATGGCCACAAGTTTGTCAGATTCTCATCAAAGTTTTAAGACATGAATCAATTAGGTCCATTAATGAAACTCGTTCTACTGAGCGGTGCCCACTCAATTCTATGCATGTTTCCCAGGCCCCTGATTGTGCTTATCTCTGTGCTGGTTATTAAAATAACCAAGATGAATCCAATGCCATAACCCCGCCCTACAGAGCTGCTTACCAAGCAATCCCACCTGCCAAAAGACAATTGAACTTCAAGTAATTAATGGTACGCATGATTAGTATTAACTGAGTTTTAGTAAAACAGCAGGAAGTGACTTCGTTCCTGATTTTTAAAATTTTTTTATTTATTTCTTTATTTCTACATTTCTCCCTATTTCCACATTCTATTTTCCTGAAATACTTCCAAATGAACTAAAATTAAATGTGTGCTTTTACATTTCCTGTGGAAAACAACTGGAAAAATATTTGGAAATTGCCTAAAATTTCACAAAATCCCACAAAGACTTCCCAAGATTCAAAGAAACTGCTGGAAATTTTTTTTTAAGATTTTATTTATTTACTTGGCAGACAGAAATCACAAGCAGGCAGAGAGGCAGGCAGAGAGAGAGGAAGGGAAGCAGGCTCCCCGCTGTGCAGAGAGCCCGACATGGGGCTTAATCCTAGGAACTTAGGATCATGACCTGAGCCAAAGGCAGAGGCTTTAACCCACTGAGCCACTCAGTTGCCCAGAAACAGCTGGACACTTTTAAATAAATTAATAAGCACACTTTTCTTCCCCACTAAACAGGAAATGCTTCTACTCTTACCACTTGCTCTGAGTTCATGAATCTCTTCTCCAAATTGGCTAATCATATCACAAATAGTTTCCAGGAAAATACGATAGCTATGAAAATAACCTCTACCGCCACCTTTCTCAATGGACCGTTTCCCGCAAATGAGGCGAAAATCTCATTGAATAGTGTTTTGAACATATGAGAAGAACTTGATAAGACAGAAGAGATGCTGGCTTTCGAAGCAAGGATGAGGCAAACACAGACTTGAGAGGACCACTTACCAGGTATTAGAGCTTCATTTCCAGATCTTGAGCAGAGGGTGGGAGCCCCTTCCAGGCACAAAGTGAGTAGAACCCACTCCTGACCTCAGGGAGGAACTGTCAGGAAAAGAAAGCAGGGTGCTCCCTCCACAGAGGTTTCTGCCAGGTTCTAAACCCAAAGCCTAAAAGTAACATATATGTGTATTAGGTCAACTTAAAGAGAAAAAGGAGTAGAAAGGAAGCTAGAAAATGTGCCCTTCCTGGGCGCCTGGGTGGCTCAGTGGGTTAAGCCTCTGCCTTCGGCTCAGGTCATGATCTCAGGGTCCTGGGATGGAGTCCCGCATCGGGCTCTCTGCTCAGCAGGGAGCCTGCTTCCTCCTCTCTCTCTCTCTGCCTGCCTCTCTGCCTACTTGTGATCTCTCTCTGTCAAATAAATAAATAAAATCTTTAAAAAAAAAAAAAAAGAAAATGTGCCCTTCCTAAAGGATTTTTTTAAAGGTAGTTTAAAATCTAAAATTTTTTTTAAGATTATATCTACTTGAGAGAGAACATGAACAGGGGAGGGGCAGAGGGAGAAGGAGACTCCTCACTGAGCAGGGAGTCCGATGCAGGGCTTGGTCCCAGGACCCTGAGATCATGACCTGAGCCAAAATCAAGAGGCGGACACTTAACCAACTGAGCCGCTGAAGTGCCCCTAAAATATAATTTTTTTTTAAGTACTCTATAGAGAAAAGCTTCGTACCCCATATCCAAACTCCCCTGCTTTCTTACCAATAGAACCCAATTTTTTTTTAAAAGTGAGTTATTTATTTTAGAATGAGGGAGAGGTAGAGAGAATCTCAAACAGACTCTGCCCTGAGCACAGAACCCGATATGCAGCTCGATCTCATAACCGCGAGATCATGACCTGAGCCAAAATCAAGATTCAAATGCTTAACTGACGGAGCCACCCAGGTGCCCCAGACCTCCAATTTTTATTAAGGGCAGAAATGACCCACTTAAAGACTACATTTCCCAGCCTCCCTTGCAGCTCACTGTAGTCATGTGACTATATTTTGGACAAGAGAGAGGTCCTATTAGCAAAGAGGAAAGGAGAGGCTGATAGGAGGAGAACCAAGAGTATCTGCCTCAGTCCCTAGCCTCAGGGAACCTACATATATATAGGAGGAAGACAGACAGGTGCATAACACAAGTCATGGTGTGTATTACATTCTATTGTGTACAAAGGGCTATCGGGATCCTAAATGGAAATTACCCATTCATACATTGAGGTTATTTTCCTAGTGTTGTATAAGAAAATGGATTTTAGAGCAATGCCTAGTTACCAGCTGTGTGACTTTCAGCAAATGTTTCAGCAAATGTTCTACCTCTCTAAGCCTGGGTTATCTCATATTTGAATAGAAAAACAATGGACATTGGGGAGGGTATGTGCTATGGTGAGTGCTGTGAAGTGTGTAAGCCTAATGATTCACACACCTGTACCCCTCAGGCAAATAATACAGATAATATAAAAAATAATAAATAAATAAATGAAAAATAATTTAAATTTACTAAATTTAAATAAAAGTTTAAAGCATTCAGCATCGTACAAACCCATATGGTAAATAAATCTAAACCTGACACACCTCCTTCCCACCTTTTTCTCATGTTCTCTGAAAACTAAATGCCACTGTGCAGAGCCAAAGAAGTTGAATGCCGATGGGAAAGAAGGATGGGGTCTGATAACCTGTTGATCTGCCTTCATTCACAGGACAATTTCATAAACCATTCACTTTCACGGGAATCTTAGTTTCCGCCCTCTTCACTGAAACCAGATCATTTGGAAAAGTGGGAACTTCTTCACCGTTACTAAAATACTCATTTATTGAAGTGCCTAGGTGGCTCAGTGGGTTAAGCCTCTGCCTTTGGCTCAGGTCATGATCTCAGGGTCCTGGGATTGAGCCCCACATTGGGCTCCCTGCTCGGCAGGGAGCCTGCTTCCTCCTCTCTCTCTCTCTCTTTCTCTCTCTCTCTGCATGCCTCTCTGCCTACTTGTGATATCTCTCTCTCTCTCTCTCTGTCAAATAAATAAATAAAATATTTTTAAAAATTAAAAATAAACTCATTTATTAATATGGTGTCACTCATGCCCCCCTAGGATGCTGGAGCTATCTCCTCCCCATCACCATGCCAAAACACCAAGTGGGACCAGAAAGTAGGGAGCAGGGAAGGAGGGAGCTCAAGAGCTTTGCAGTCCATTTCTATGTGTTTAGCAAGCATCCCATACTTAATTGTCTTGGTTTATGAGGAAAACCTGGCCAGAAAAATCATCCACGATCTTCAGGGAACTTGACAGTGAGGGAATAAAACCAAGTTGTTGGGCTTGGAGTGAAGGGTTTATCTGTAGTTATCTCCCTCCACCCCCAAATTATAGGCATATTCTCATAGAAAAAACACACAGAGCCTCTCTCCAGTTCTGCCCAGTACAGGATTCAAGAATACAGCAGAGACCGATTAGGCCAACGCCCCCCCCCCGCCCCCGCCATGGAATATTTCACTCTGACAATTATTTTTTTTTAAGATTTTTATTTATTTATTGAGAGAGAGGTAGTGAGAGAGAGCATGAGCGAGGAGAAATCAGAGGGAGAAGCAGACTCGCCATGGAGCTGGGAGCCCGATGCGGGACTCGATCCCAGGACTCTGGGATCATGACCTGAGCAGAAGGCAGTCGTCCAACCAACTGAGCCACCCACGCATCCCTCACTCTGACAATTATAAATCAACTTTCAACAAGTAATTTCAGGCTACTGTATAGCAACTCAAAAACGTCATGGTGCCCCCACCAGCAGGTCAACAACAGTTTTAGCAGCATCACGTTCCTTGCCCCCAAAAGAAGGGTCTATATCCTGTGTGAAGAATTTATTTCGGTGACTCAGTGATTTTCTTCCATGTTGAGTTGGCAGCCATCTGTCTGCTCCCGTCAGAGCCCCTGCCCTCCCTTCCTGATTCCACACACAACACATCCACTATTCCAACCACAGCATGTTCCAGTGCTCTGCTTCACTTTCTAGGCTTGCTCCTAAGGTTTTATTTGAAAAAATGCTAAAAATCCAAGGCTAAAACTTTTGAGAAGCATTGTTTCTTTACCCTTAATATTAAAAAACAAACAAACAAACAACAACAAAAACAAAACCTGGGGCATCTAGGTGGCTCCGTCGTTAAGCGTCTGCCTTCAACTCAGGTCATGATCCCAGGGTTCTGGTATTGAGCCCCATATCGGGCTCCCCGCACAGCAGGAAGCCTGTTTCTCCCTCTCCCACTCCCTCTGCTTGTGTTCCCTCTCTTGCTCTGTCAAATAATTAAAAACCTTTAACATATATATTTTTTTTAAATGGATGGTGGGAAAAATTAAAATATTAATACTATTGGTAAGATCACTATGGGACATACAAACTTAATATATTTGAGAAAAATGAGGGCACTTATCAAGGATACTAAAAGCATCAAATCCTTAGTCACAGTGGTACATTTGATAGTTAATTATGTTTTCAACTATGAAAACAATCCTACAAAATCAAAAAGCATGTATGAAATGTTGTTAAGATAGCATCAAAGATTGTGGCCAAAAGACAAGGTATAGGAAGACAGAGTCAAGACCAGAGGTCAAACTCAGGGTCGGACAAGATGGCCAGGCGGCCCTGCAGGATTTATCAAAGAAACCCAGCGACTGCTGGGAGAACCTGTTTCTGGCATTAAAGCAGAACCAGATGAGAGAAATGCCCCTATTTTCATGTGGTCATTGATGGCCCCCAGGACCCTTAAGGGCAAGACTTTTTTTTTAAGATTTTATTTATTTATGAGAGAGAGAGACAGAGAGAGCAAGCGAGCACACGCAGGGAGGAAAGGGAGAAACAGGCTCCCGGGCTCGATCCCAGGACCCTGGGATCATGATCTAAGCCAAAGGCAGACGCTTAATGAACTGAGCCACCAAGCACACTGAGGGAAGGACTTTTAAACTTTAACTATTCCTTCCAGAAGAATACCCAATGGCAGCCCCTAAAGCACATTTCATGGCCAAAATTTGTCATCCTAAAAAATGTGGACAATTTGAGAAAAGTATGTTTACATTTGTTGAAAGAGAAGTGGTCCCCAGCACTGCAGATCTGCTCAGCTCTGCTACTGATCCAGGCTTTGTGAAGTCCCCCCAGTCCAGATGATGCATTAGCAAATGGTGGAGTGGAGCAGTGGAACACCAACGAAGCCCAAGCCACAGAAACATCTAGAGCATAGACTAGGCTATGAGCCATGAATAATATTCAAAATCGATCTGATCATCAAGTGTGCATCACTTCTCCTCCTCTGCCAAGACGTCTTCCTTTTTTGTTTGCAATAAGTGGACACAGTCTTAGAAACATTACAGAATAAAAGCCCAAACAACTTCAGTCCTTTGGTTACTAAATACACATTGGCAGATCTAGATCTTGTCCTGATTCGCTGTTGTAAAGCATGATCAGAGGCCAGAAGTACCATTGGGATTGCTGCGAAACCTTTAAAAGCAGTGGCCCCTCTCTGCTTTTATTCATAACCCCCCCCCCACATAATGGTTTAAGTATAAAGAACTATGAATGAAGGTGGTTGTCAGGGTTAGCTGCACGGTTGTGGGTGTTTTCCTTTTTTTTTTTAGGGGAATAGGTAGTTTTATTTTAATTTTATGGGCTCCTTTCCCCCTTTTAATAGCAATCTAATAGCATTTGGTTAAAAGCAGCTAACAAGTTATTTATACTATGCTCCCTAGCCAAATCTAACTTTATTTAGACACTGTAGATGGACAAGCTTGATGAACCAAAATGGGAACGTTAAGCAAATATCACAGCCCTCACTAATAACATTGTGACTTTGCTGTCAAGTGTACAATCCTTCCTTTAAGAAAAAGCTTATGACCATTTTGTGTGGCTTATCTGGAAATTTCTGTAAATCTTATATTTTAGTAAAAAGTATTTTTTGTTATTCGAAAAAAGATAAGGTATAATATACAATGGGAAATGGGCACACTCTTCAGTAAACAGTATTAGAAAAATGGAAAAAAATGTGGACAGCCACATGCAAAAGAATGAAACTGGACCTTTACACTATACACAAAAGTTAACTCAAAATGGATTAAAGACTTGAACATTAGACCTGAAATCACAACGTTTGTACAAGAAAACATGGCCAGTAAGCTCCTCAACATTAGTCTTGGCAACAATTTTCTTAATCTGACACCAAAAGCAAAAGCAACAAAAGCGAACCTAAGCAAGAAGGACTACATCAAATTACAAAGTTTCTGCACAGCAAAGAAATATCAACAAAATGAAAAGGCAACTACTGAATGGGAAAAAATATTCACAAATCGTATGTGTAAGTTAATATCCAAAATACATAAAGAATTCCTACAACTCAATGGCAAGAAAAAGAAAGAAAAAAAAGAATTCAATTTAAAAAATAGGCCTAGGAGAGATGTCCATTGACAGATGAATGGAATATTACTCAGCGATCAGGAAGGAGGAATACTTACCATTTACATCGACATGGATAGAACTGGAGGGTATTATACTGAGTGAAATAAGTCAGTCAGAGTAAGACAGCTATCAAATGGTTTTACTCATATGTGGAATAAGAGAAACAGTGCAGAGGATCATAGGGGAAGGAGGAAAAACTGAATGAGAAGACATCAGAGAGGAAGAAAAACCATGAGAGACTCTTAACTATGGAAACAAACTGAGGGTTGCTGGACGGGAGGTGGGTGGGGGGATGGGGATTAAGGAGGGCATGTGATGTGATGAGCACTGAGTGTTGTACACAACTCATGAATTACTGAACTCTACATCTGAAACTAATGATGTACTCTACGTTGGCTAACTGAATTTAAATTAAAAAATAGTCATAGACTCGGGTGCCTGGGTAGCTCAGTGGGTTAAGCTGCTGCCTTCGACTCAGGTCATGATCTCAGGGTCCTGGGATCGAGTCCCGCATCAGGCTCTCTGCTCAGCAGGGAGCCTGCTCCCTCCTCTCTCTCTCTGCCTGCCTCTCTGCCTACTTGTGATCTCTGTCTGTCAAATAAATAAATAAAATCTTTAAAAAAAAATAAAAAAAAAAATAGTCATAGACTCTAAATAGATATTTTCCAAAAGAAGACATATACTTGGCCAACAGGTACAAGAAAAGATGTTCAGCATCACTCATCATCAGGGAAATGCAAATCAAAACACAATGAGGTATCACCTCGCACCTGTTAAAACAGCTATTGTTAAAAAAAAAAAAAAAAGAATGAAAGAAAAAGAAAAACAAGAAATAACAAGCATTAGTGAGAAATGTGGAACAAAGGGAAGCTTGTGCACTACTGGTGGGAAGGTAAATCAGTGCAGCCACTGTGGGAAACAATATGGAGCTCCCCAACAAATTAAAAATAGAACTACCGTATGATCCAGCAACTCCACTTCTGGCTATTCAACCAAAGAAAACAAAAACACTAACTCAAAAAGCTACACGCATCCCCATGTTCCCTGCAGCATTACTTCAATAGCCAAGATATGCAAACAACCCAAGTATCCATCAATGCATGAATAAAGAAACTGTGCCATGTGTATAGATAGATAGAGACAGATACATAATGGAATATTACTCAGCCATAAAAAAGAGTGAAACCTTCTCATTTGTGACAACATGAATGGACCTTGAGAGCATTGAGCCATGTGAAGTAAGTCAGACAGAGGTACTTTATAATCTCACTTTACATGAAATATATTATTTTTAAAAACATAGATACAGAGAACAGATTGGTGGTTGCCAGAGGCAGGGGTTACAGGGTGGGCAAAATAGGTGAAGGTCAAGAGGTACAAACTTCATGGGGAATGTACAGCACAGCGACTATAGTTAATAACTGTGTATTTGAAAGTTGTTAGAACAGTAAATCTTAAAAGTTATTACAAGAAAATAATTTGCATGCATGGTGGTGGATGTTAACTAGACTTACTGTGGGGAGCATCTGCAATATATATAAATATTGAATCAAAATAAAATAGAAGACAAGGAATTACTTAAGACTTTTATTTAGGCTGTTGAGTTTACAGTCCTCACCTTATATAGTTCTATTTTGCGGGTGTTGGACTCTCACATATGCTTTCAGGAATGTGGATACGTACAAAGGTGCTACCTGCAACCTAACGTCTTCCACAGCTGTGGCCAGTCATGTCCTGCACAGTGGAACGCTCCAAGCAAATAGTCAAGCCCACACAGACCCAGGAGGAGGCTGGCCAGGAAGCACCAAAATCAAGCATGGTAGAATTAGAACTTGCAGCATGGGCGGGGGGGGTGAGGGGTGGCCACAGGTGAAAGTGGAACCCAAGACACAAACTCAGGAAGCCTTGAGGGTGGGAAGGAGAGTTAGAAGGCCATGCATGCCAGACTGGCTGTGGGGACTAAGCACCGGGCGGAAGTAGGAAAGCTCCTCACAGAAACTCTGAACAAACCCCAGTGAGCAACCACAAGAGACTCTACTTGTTTGGAAGGAATAGTAATTAGCCAGTACCTGATAATCAAAGTACATTGCTCCAGAGACGCCTTCTTTGACAGAAAAGTGAAATTTGAGCTATGATCTGCACTGTTTGGTCAGGAAATACATGGTCAAGAAAACACAAATGTTCTTTCCGAGCTAATTCTAGAGTAACGCTGTCCAAGAAATACTATGTAAGCCACATGCATAGTTCTAAAATTTTCTAGTAGCCACATTTAAAAGTAAATAGAAACAGAGGAAATTAATTTTAATGTTATTTTAGCTCAATATATCCACCGTATCATCTTTTCAAAATGTAATCAATATAAATATTATTAGTAAGATGTTTCACATTACATTGACCATACTAAGTCTTCAAAATCTAACATTTTTTTAAAGATTTTATTTATTTATTTATTTGACAGAGAGAGATCACAAATAGGCAGAGAGGCAGGCAGAGAGAGAGAGGAGGAAGCAGGTTCCTTGCCAAGCAGAGAGCCCGATGTGGGGCTCGATCCCAGGACCCTGAGATCATGACCTGAGCCAAAGGCAGAGGTTTAACCCACTGAGCCACCCAGGTGCCCTGACATATTTTTTAATACTTACAGCACATCTCAATATGACTGCTGCATTTTCACTGGAAATACTTATCTGTATTTACATCATAAAATTTACAGCTGGATAAGTAGATTCACATACCCAAATTGTTTCAAATATACTTACAAGTTTGCGGGTTAACTAAAATTGGGTTTTGGGTTCTAAACCTCAATGTATTAAACAAACTTTAAAGCTCAGTTCCTCAGTAATAGCAGCCACATGTTGCTAGCGGCTCCCATAACGAACAGCACAATTCTAGACAACCGAACTGCATGTCTGGCTATTTTCATCTCAAAACCACCACTGAATGTCTACACAGGAATAGATCATAACATAACAGAAATCGTAATGCTTTGCTTTTGAAGAAGGCTTTGAGATTTATAAGATCCTATATAAAGCCAATGGAATAGGATGGATGGTCTATGGGCTTTGTCAGAAAAAAAACATGTGGGTTCCAATTCCAGCTGTGACACCTCCTATTACATCCTTCACAAGAGTCTGGCACAGCCTCAGCTCCATGTTTGTAGAAGGGGACAGATACAGTGTGTCCCATCCAACTCACGGAGCTGACCTGAAGATCAAGGAGGAAGATGAATGGAAAAATGACTGCAAGTTACAGAGATATTAGTTGTCATTATTACAGTAACTATATGAGGTAGGTATCCACCTTGTTTTTATAAAAAAGAAACATAGTCTCAGGAATGTAATTAAGTAACCCAAAGTCATAGAGCCGGGATATTGCTGAGGAAGGACCCCAAATTACATCTTCTAGATCTATATCAAATACTTTTTCCACCATTGAGACCACAGACGGCTTATATACAATCTCAACATTTAGTTCCAATCTGAGAATACTTAGAGGTAAAGTAAAGAAATCTGAATCAAGAAATGAGGATACAATACAGCTAAAGATAGTGAGAAAAGCCTAACATGTTCTAAAAAGAAATATGGACCATGACAGGAATGACAAGTTTCATCCCACCAAGTTTTAAAGACTGGTTTACTGAAGTATTTCTTGAGACTGTCAGAAAAACGCCAGAGATTTCTCAAGCGTTTTCAAATATAGGTCGCTCTCTGACCCTTAAAGAAACATTAACAGCTCCTCAGAAGACGAGTCATTTCTTGAAAAGATACAGAACCTTTCAGGATAGACCAGAATCAAAAAACACTTCTAAGCCTAGCCACACTTCCAAAGACAACTACTGTTTGAAACCTGAGGTTCAAGTAGTAAAAGGACTGCTTCTTTTAACAATGTGAGAATCTCCTTGCTTTAGTTTACTGCGCTGATTTATTTTAAAGTCAAAGGTGATGCTTTATGGGTAAATCTTTCTGTGAAAGTAGAGAATTGTCCAGTTACCAACAAGGTAACTATCTTCTAGAGGCCAGACATTATATAGGGTCCTGGCAGGGGAGGAAGCAACACGTGATAACTAATAAACCCCAGTCCCTCCTCCCACAATCCCCAATCTCAGCTGATGTCTGGATTTTAATTCATGCGTAAAGTGAAACACCAGGAGACAACCACCCAACGCTCCCACCACCAAATCTACCATCTTTCCTACAGCTAAATCCATACACACTGCCTTCCTTCCAGTTGCCGAGGATAAAGTCAGAAATAGCAAAGGCAAGACCTCTACCTTAACTTTGCTTTCCAAATCTCATACAAGTGCATCTGACGGCTGGAAGCTGAATTACATCCAGAATTCAAACGATCAGGGAGCCCGGAATCATTTTCCCTCCTATCCCATAGACAATAGAGCAGCAAATTCTGACGATTCCACCTTCAAAACAGATTCTGAATCCTACTACTGCTCACCTCCTCTACCCACAGATATCCCCCTAGTCCAAACCACCATCATCTCCACCCAGACAGCAAGAGCCTCGTAACTGGATCCTGATTCCAACGACACTCCCCTGGAATCTGTTCTCCAAACAGCAGCCAGCATGATTTTAAAAACTAAATCAGATCATTCCATGCCTCTGCCCTCACGTCTCCAATGGCTTTCCAGAGCCTCTGACACAGCAGGAGAAAGAAAGAAAGAAAGAGTCATGCTTTCTAGGAGAAATCCAAGAGCAGGAAAAGCATAACATCTACCCTCACTCTTGCCTTCTAAATCTTAGGTAAGTGCAACTGATTAGTGGAAACTAAATTACATCTAGAAGCCAAATCAAGGCAAGCTGGGATAAATGTAGCCTCTTACTATAGGAAGGCCCTGGAAAAAGAGGTTGGAATATATATGAAGGCCAATCTACCATGTTCCCACAATGTTCATTGCAGCAGCATTTACATGAGCAATGGATAAACAGAAAGCAGACTAAACGCCCAGAAGTAAAAGGCTGGTAAAATAAAGTGGACTATACCCAGCTAATAAAATAACATGCTCATTTCTTTTTAAGATTTTATTTATTTATTTGAGAGAGAGAGAGAGAGAACACGAGCACGGGGAGGGGCAGAAGGAGCCTGACATGGGACTTGATCCCAGGATGCTAGGATCATGGCTTGAGCCAAAGGCAAACACTTAACCAACTGAGCGACCCAGGTGCCACAAAATGCTTATTTTTGATGGACATTTTATCAATGAAGTGAAAAATCTTATGTCATTTAAATCCTGTCGAAAAGTAGCACAATCTGATCTCACTTTGGGGGACAACTGGGTAAATTTAAATATGGCCTATATATTATTTTTAATGGCATAGTAATGGGATTTTGATCATATAGGAAAATTTCCTGTTCTTAAGAGATGAATGCCCAAGTGTCATGAACTTTTTAATTAGTTCAAAATAATTCAGAATAAAAGCATATATAGAGAGAATTTTAACCATTGCTGAATCTAGGAAAATGACATACAGCACTCGTTGTACTACTCATTCTTTTACTTTTCTGTTGGCTCAAAATTTCTCAAAATAAAAATTCAGGGAGAAAACTGCCAGTTTGTAAGGCTGCTCTGAGTTCAGGCTGTTTTCTTTACTCAGGCCACATCTGAAAAAAATCTGTGCTCTCAGATTGCATGTATACAATGTTGTCATCTCCAGTAACCCAATATGGGTTTAGCCTGCTCTTTCTTCCTGTTCCCATTCTTGTAACATGTTCTGAGAAACTGCAACTGTTCCAGGAAACAATACACACACACACACACACACACACACACACACACACACACGAAAAATAATTAAATCGGTGATGCTAAATACATGGCACAAACACCACCAGAACCACCACCACACCAACGGCAGTCATAACTAATCAATCAGGCAGTCATAACTAATCAATCAAGGTACTCTTTCCTACTGGTGAGATAAAATCTTTGCCGTCCATTGATTAAATAGACTACCTCAGCAAAACCTTGCAATACTATGATTTTCATGAGGGTCTCCAGGGCAGCTGTGCAAAAAAACTCAAAACCTGAAAGGGGCAGTGTGGATGAATTACACAGGTGGGGTGGGGATTAAGGGGGGCACGTGTGGTGATGAGCACTGGGTGAGGTATGGAAGTGTTGAAACACTATATTGTACACCTGAAACTAGTATCATACTGTATGTTAACTAACTGGAATTAAAATAAATATTTTTAAAACTACACTAGGTATATTTAAAAAAAATAAAATAAAAACTGAAACCAAACACCTCCACTACCTCTGATTTCTCAAACCTTGGCAAAGTCTCTGAAAGTTCTCTGGCCTTCAGTTCTCCTGTCTGTAATGAACTTTCCTCACAGAGTTATCAGTGGTTAAAAGGAGACAATGGGGGGCACGTGGGTGGCTCAGTGGGTTAAGCCTCTGCCTTCAGCTCAGGTCATGGTCTCAGGGTCCTAGGATAGAGCCCTGCATTGGGCTCTCTGCTGAGCAAGGAGCCTGTTTCCCCCTCTCTCTCTGCCTGCCTCTCTTTCTACTTGTGATCTCTCTGTCAAATAAATAAATGAATAAAATCTTAAAAAAAAAAAAAAGACAATGGACACTGTGTAAATGCCAAGGCATTTACACATCAAGAGTGGCATCATGGGGTGTCTGGGTGGCTCAGTGGTTAAGCTTAAGCAGCTGCCTTCGGCTCAGGTCATGATCCCAGGGTCCTGGGATCCAGCCCCACATCAGGCTCCCTGCTCAGAGGGGAGCCTGCTTCTCCCTCTCCCACTCCCCCTGCTTGTGTTCCCTCTCTCACTCTCTCTCTGTCAAATAAATAAATAAAATCTTAAAAAAAAAAAAAAAGACTCTGATTCCCTACCTAAAGAAAACTGTAGAAGATTTACTGATACCTAAGAGTAACCCAAAAAAATCATGGTACTCACCAGAGTTTTCACCCAACACCAGAAAAAACGATACCTCCACCGAAAAAATGTTAAAGGGACATCAGGAGACAAAAACAGAACCATGTTCTCCTTGATTTCCAGAGCTGTGCTTCTTTGCAATACCTATTATTTTGCACACTGTATTATCACAATACCTGCTCACAGGGATATGATAGCCATCTCATGATTATCATACCCAAAGACAAATTCTTAGTTTCCAACGCCCAGACCTTATCTTCCCCATCTCACCACACAGGAACCCAGCCTTCCACTTGGTCCGGCCCATATCTTTAAAGTCATCCCCGAATCCTTCTTTTTACATCCTGGTTCCAAACCATCAGCAAATCCTACAAGCTCTACTTTCAAAAGTTATTCTGAATCCAACCACTTTTTACCACCATCTGGAGCCTCAATTGCGTCTCCCCTGGATTATTGTTCCTGTTTCTACTCCTGTCGCTCCACAGCCTGTTCCCAGTGCAGCAGCCCAAGTGACTGTGAATCACTTATAAGTCTACTTCTAGGTCACACAGACCCACTCAAGATCCTTTAGTGTCCCTTTTTTTGGGGGGGGGGCAGATAAAAGATGTGCTATACATACACAATGGAATGCTATTCAGCCATGAGAAAGGAGGATATCCTGCCTTCACTTTTAACTTAGAATAAAAGCCAATGTCACCTGCATGATCTCCTACAGGATCTAGCCCCTAAACCTTGTCAAATCTCCTCTTTGTACCACTTCCACTTGCTTGTCCTCATCAGGCTACACTGGGCTCCTTGCTGTTCTTCAAACAAGCTAAACTCCTCCAACTGTACAACTTTACACTTGCTGTTTCTTCTGCCTGGAATTCTCTTCTGCTTTTAGGTTTCTGCTCAAATATCCCTTATCTGAAGAGCTTCCCCTAATTGCCTAATATAAATATCAACTCCACTCCCCCTCCCCCCTTCTATTTCCTGAACCCCCTCACTTCCCCCCTTCACTAGAGCTATACCCATGTCACTCAGACCCACACATCGATTTGCTGGTTCATTGTCCGCCTTCCCCGTCCAGCACGTCAGCCATTCAAGCCTAGAACTCTGCTTGGTCCACTATTGCAGGCACTCAGTATTTTTTCAGGCAATGAATAATTTCCACTCAAGTACTTATAAGAGCTCCTAACATACAATCATTTTATATTTTTTAGAAAGATCTTCCACAGCCCCTTGTAATATTTGGAAACAAATGCTGAAATGGGGAATTGCTGGGTCCCTGCAGTCACCTCCTGATTCCTTTCAGGCCTACATCCCCTCCACCCCCCCTTCTCGTCTCTCAACAGGAACACAAGCCCTTCCCACCCTGGGAGCCTTTCCAGGAAGACAGATGGGGGAGGAGGGAGACGGGTCTCTCCTGGACAACTCGAGCTGCGCATCAGGACTTGACTCTGATCCGTGCGGGCACCAGGGCCAGATTCGGGCCGCTCCAGGCCTCTGTTCTGACCGCCAGACAAGAATGTCTGTCTCTGTTCATTTGATTTAAGCTCTGTTTAATTACTAACTTGGTAGTTTCTGTTCTCTGCTTAGCTGCTTGTCAAGTATGTGGCACTTTTGATAATTTAAGGGTTGGAATTTAGTCTATTTTTGTAATTGAACATCAGCCTGGAGCCAGAGTTTCCCTTTTATTCAGGAAGACGAAACAGACAGCACATCAAAAGCGGGCATTCTGTAATTGGGTCTTTTCTGATACATTAAAAGCAGGCCTTTGCAACACTGGTGGTTGGTATCCTCTGGAAATCTCTACTGGGCCTGTAAACATGGAGTCTAGTGCTTTCATATCATTCATTTTTGTCTGTGCCCAGCTTAGTCCAAAAAATTACTCAGCAGTGTGGGGAAGCCACATGGAGAGGTGGCCTCGGGGGTGCCCAGAGAGTATGAGGACTGGGAGCTAGAGCCTGGGCTCCAAGACTGGCCCCACAGCCTCCAAAGTCAATGACTTGAATGCTTACCTAAGGTAATTCAGCGTTCATTTGGGACCTCACAGATACCAGGCACAAGGCTCACACGAGTGAGAACAGGTCTGATGAGAAGACAGACACGGAAAGGGACCATCTCGGTCTATACACTGTTGTAACCAAGGTGTACAGAGAGCATGTAGGAAGCCTAGGGATCAGGGAGTCCGTCTACTTGGAGGGTGCACAGGTATTTTCCAGGATTCAGGAAGCAGGCTCAGAACAGACAGGACAGCCCCTGCAAGGGCCTGAGACAACCTGCATGGCACCGAAAGGGGAAAGTTCAGGCTAGGCTCTGTGTGAAGGCGGTAGTGAGGCTGAGGAGGATGTGGAGCCACAAGACAGGGAGGACAAGATACAGGAGTAAAAAATTTAAAAAAGTAAGGTCGGGCCTATTATGTTAAGGAAAAAGGTTAGGTTATGGAGAAAGTTGAAGTCACTGGGTAAAATGGGCATGCTAGAAACACGAGCTAACCGTTACTGAGCTCTTCCCAACCACACTGAAACTGCTTCCCACTTGAATCTATGGGGTTCGGGGACAATCAGCTGCCCAGGATGGTTTAGCTGGAGAAAGGTGAAGAAGGGAATTGGAAGGCAACGTACAGACTCCACAGCCCCATCCTTAGTCATCACATGGCCTGCATATAGTGAAGACTTTGCAAATATTAAATGAGCTAACGGATACGAAAGGATTCTGCAAACTGTGAAGCACTGCCCAAACAGAGCCTCTGGTGTTTATTAGTTCTGTTACAGGGATCCCCAAACGGGAGGCCTTGCTCCTTCATCAATATTTGACAGCGCAACCCTGAGCATTTTCTTCCAGCTCAGCCTAACAGGCAAGAAAGGCTGTGAGAAACCAAAATCACTCTAGATGAAAGGAAAGGAAGTCTGGGCTTGCATGAGTCATACTGAGGGATGGGAGAATGATACAATCAAATGAAGCAGCCCTTCTGAAAGCTTGGCCTGTGCTGGCACCTGCTGGTGCCCACAGTGGATATGCCAGCTTCGACAAGGATTTATCCTGTGGAGGGCGAATGCCCCAGGACAGTTAGATGTATGAACCGGGCCCTGGGGGGGTGGTGGGTAGGGGATGGGTTGCAGCTAGGCTAAAAGGCACTGGGAGACGTCTTTTCCTTACCTGAAAGGTTACTGTGCATCTGTGGGAAAAAACTTCAGCCTGGAATTCACTAATCATAACCACTACTAAGGACCTCCTATGCGCCCACACAGCTCTGAGCACCTCACACACCTTCCCCAAACCACAGCACTGCCAATCCCACCAGCTCGGCAAGACATCGTTCTCCTTGTTTTAGAAATGCAGATAGCTCCAGGTTACTTGATTTGACCAGAATCACATAACTAACCAGTAAGCGGCAACCCTAATTCAGGATCAAAGTTTAATTTAATCCATACTCTTTACAGCACCAGGTTGCTTCCCAAAAACTTAAGTCCAGAGCCTAATTCTCCCCAGTTGCTCTGTCTGAGATCCTGGCCGTATCACTTCACACAGGGAGTTTGGTTTTGATTGACTGATGGGTTTGTGCCTGCATTAACCCAGAAGTTTAACTTCTTACATTCTCTCCCACTGTGTTTGTAGAGATCCTGGAAAGGGGATGAGGTCAGAAACATAAGGAACACTGGAATGACCTTTAAAATCTGAGGACCTGGAGTGCCTGGGTGGCTCAGTCATTTAAACCTCCAGCTCTTGATTTCGGCTCAAGTTACGATCTCAGGGTCCTAGAGCCCAGCCTCAGGCTCCCCACTCTGGGGAAGAGTCTGCTTCTCTCTCTGCCCCTCTCCCTATGTCCGTCCCCCAATCTCACACACTCTCTGTCTCTCAAAGAAATCAATCTTAAAAACAACAACAATGACGATGACAACAACAACAAAAAACCCTGAGGATCTGCTACCTCATAAAATATATGTTTGGACTTCATCGCTCCAAAAAGAAATGAGAACTCCAAGGTGCCCCCTGTAAAGGTTTCCAAATTTATCAAATATGGAAACCTATGCCCCGGGTCATCAGTTAGTTAATGTTCACACCCTGAAAAATTCTCTTCACCCTGAGTGTATCCAATCAAAAACCTAGAAAATTCATTTTCTAGAACTCAGCTAAAACTTCAAGAAAACAAAAATCCTAGGTTAAACCATAGGTTACCAATATTTGACTGTTTTTTGACTTATAAAAAAATTAAAACAGTAAATTGATTTTGGTTTGACAGAATTGAGACAGGTTTTCAAAAGTTCCTCTATCACTGCAAAATGAATGAACAAGCCCATCCTGGGCCAAACATCAGCAGGCAGGCACAAGAACCACCCGGAGAATTTCTAACATGAGGATTCCTGGACCCAACTCCATATTCAGTACCAGAGTTGGGGTGGGATAGTTCGGCAATTTGCCTTTTTATTTTTTTTTTAAGATTTTATTTATTTATTTTACAGACAGAGGTCACAAGTAGGCAGAGAGGCAGGCAGAGAGAGAGGGGGAAGCAGGCTCCCCATTGAGCAGAGAGCCCGATGCGGGGCTCGATCCCAGGAGTCTGGGATCATGACCTGAGCCGAAGGCAGAGGTTTTAACCCACTGAGCCACTCAGGTGCCCCGGGAATTTGCCTTTTTAAAAGGCATTCTGGATATTCCAAGGCAGAGAGATTGCTCTAAAAAACGCTCCCCTGGAAAACTTCTGAACTGGAAGACTGTTCTGTTCCTAACTACTCAGAAGACAGCACAAAAAATGCCATACTTCTCGAAGGGAATCCTTAATCTGCTGCGAAGCAGACAAGAACCTGGTGACAGTTTCAAACCCTTCTTCCACAACTTTCCAGCTTTGGGAAGACTTTGAGGGCCCAACTTTTTTGTTTTAATGATTCCATGTGTGAGGGCTTTTTTTTTTTTTTAAAGAACACAGAGATTTTTTTTTTAAGATTTTATTTATTTATTTGACAGACAGAGATCACAAGTAGGCAGAGAGGCAGGCAGAAAGAGAGGAGGAAGCAGGCTCCCCGCTGAGCAGAGAGCCCGATGTGGGACTCGATCCCAGGATCCTGAGATCATAACCTGAGCCGAAGGCAGTGGCTTAACCCACTGAGCCACCCAGGCGCCCCGAGGGTTTTTTTTTTTAATATTGTTTATTTTGTTTTGCTGCCTAAAATTAATAATTATTGCAGAGGGCTCTAGACCACTCTTTAAATAGCAGTGTTTGGGTGATGTGCCCAGCCCCCCTCATCCCAGCGACAATCACCGCGGCGCTACTTGTTGGTTTAGAGACTATTTACGCCCATCTTCCGCATCGCAGATTCAAACCAAAGCCTCCTTATTTCCACTATGTTTGTTTTGCTGCGTAATGGTAACATTTACATGGAAATGGGTCTTTTTTCTCTATCCTATAATTTGGATTGTTTAGTTTTCCTTTTTGGACGTCTTTGATGCTGCTCAAGAGAGAAGTCCGCAGGAATCTGGAGAGAGGAAGGGAGTGGGCGGCAGGGGGCGGAGTAGGCGGCCAAGTTGTTTGCTTCTCTGTCTCCTTGGTCCCCCATCACCACTTTCTAGCTGGACTAAGCTATCTCCTTCCTGTTTCTGCTTTTCTGCCTTCTACAGCCAGGCCGAAATATGTTAGCATTTAGGGCCGGAGCTCCAGCTTTAATGCTGACTTGATAATGGGACCCTGAGCACGTCTCTTTCCTCTCAAGGCCTCCCTCCCGCTGTGAATAGTGAAGGTGTCCAACCAGAAGACCTCTAAATTCAATCACTTTCAGAAGCCCACTGGGCTGTCACTCCTCTGCACTGAGGTCATCAGAAAATAAGCCCTTGACTAGCCATATGACTTTCGGCAAATTATTTAACCCCTCCGGTAGACCATCAAAATGAGTCACACCATTCTTTTCTACTTTCAAGAAAGAAAAAAGTGGATTGTTTATACCCAAGGCATGAAAATAGCAATCAATCCATGTTCCCTCATTTGTCTGAGTTCCAAAGATTATGCCATTACTGCGTAAGACTTTTCAAAGACTTTCCAAAGCTTTTAAATCCTGTATATCCCAAACACGCCCACCACCACCTCGTCACACCCACTAGCTGCAGTGCAACCCTAAAATCTTCTCATTTTAATTTCTTCTCCCCTCTCCCCTTTATTTCTTGCTAGAGGGTTCTGTGAAAAATGTAATTCCCCTTCTAGGCAGGTTCTCTAGGAAAGCGCTTGCATATGTCCGCAGTAAGGCATACAGAAGGATGTTCACTGGAAGCTTGTTTACCATAATGAATAATAAGAAACAAAGATCCATTACCTTAAATAGCATGGTAGGCAACTCATTTAACAGAGTACTATGTTGCTGTTCAAAAGAATGAAGTGCTAATATGGGTAGATGGACAAGATATACTGTTGAATAAAAGAAGCTGCATTAGACTGGTATGCACAGTATAATATCTTTTATGTAAAAAAATAAACTATACATATTCTAATTGTATACATATCCGTGTGTGTGCGCACGCACTCTCTCACACACACACTACAAGCATTGTTTAAAACAATGTATAAGAAACAGATAACATTGCTTACTTCCAGGGAAGGAGTGGTCAAAGGGACTTTAGGCTATGTGAAATGTTGTTAATATTTTTACACCAAAAAGTCACAGATTATTTAAGAAATTTAAAATTTACTTGAAATAATACAGCCCCTAAGTATATGATAATAGCACAAAGGATGGGGGGAAAGAAAAATATCCTGTTGTAAGGCCCTTACACTATACATGAAGTGGTATAATATTATTTGAAAAGGACTTTTATTTTTTTTGGAAGACTATTTTAAAATATGTAAATGAAAGATGACTATTTTAAATCCTGTGAAATGCACAGAAAAAAATATTTTAAAAGGTTTCACAAGACAAGAGGGAAGAGAAAAGAGAATCATAAAAAATAATTCAAAAGCAAGTTGGCAAACGTGGCAAAAGGAACAAAGAACAGATGGAACAAATAAAAAACAGTTGGCAAGATGGGAGATTTAAATATAACCATATCAATAATAGCAATGGAAATGGTCTACCTACCTCAATTAAAAGGCAGAGATTGTCAGATTGGATAAAAAAGCAAGACACCATCATATGCTGTGTACAAGAAACTTACCTTAGAGATTAAGACATAACTAAGAAGTTTCAAAGATATAAGAAGATATACCATGAAAAAAAATAAAAATATATACCATGAAAACACTAATCCAAAGAAAGCTGGGGCCCTTTATGAATGAATACCAGACAAAGTAGACTTCAGGAGTATTACCACGTATAACAAGAGTCAATAATAATAAAGGAGATATTTATCAAGATAATAATAAAGGAGACAATTTGCCCACAAGACATAAGAATCCTAAGTGTACATACATCTAACAGTGGAGCTTGAATAATGCATGAAGCAAAAAGTGACAGCTCAGGAGACACACACAACACCAGGACTAGAGTTGGACAAGTCAACAATCCTCCCTCAGGAATAAAAGCAGAAAGAAAATCAGGAAGGACATGGAAGACGAAAAATACTATAAACTAACTTGACCTACTATTTATAGAGAATTCTATCCAACAGCAGAATACATATTATTTCCAAGTACACATGAAAACAGTCACCAAGAGTCACCTTTTATAAAACAGACTTCAGTGAAGTTTAAAATATTGAAATTGTACAAAGTATGTTCTCTCACCAAATGGATTTAAATTAGAAATCAACACAGAAAGGTATTTGAGGAATTCCCCAATATTTGAAAATTGAAAACATACTTCTAAGTAACCCAAAGAAAAAGTCAAATAAATTTAAAAAATAATTCCAATGGAAAATGAAGATGACGTATCAAAATGTATGGACTACAGATAGATCAGTATTTATAGGAAAATTCATAGCATTAAATTTGTATAGGGAAAGTATCCACACAACCACAGTAAACATTCTTAAAACCCAGGAGACTTTCTCTAAGATGTGTGGCAGATACCAACATAGTAACACAGTATGAGAAGGACAAGGATTGTCATGTGTCCAGGGGAAGTGGTGTTGGGAAAGGAGGCAGAGGGGTTATGGTGAGCAGACGAAGCCAATTTTCCAGAAAAAGGCTGAAACTCCAGAGAAGATTGTGCTGAGGTGAGAATGAGTGGAGCCCAAGTACAGATCAAAGAGAACACCAGCTATCAAGAGTCGGCATTTTGAACAAGGTGGAGATAACAAAAGGCCAAATGATCCAGTTTGAGCTTAACCCTAAAAGCCAGAAAAATAATAAAATCAATAAAACGAAAAGCTGTTTCTTTTTGGGGGGGGGGGGAGACAATTGATAAACCTCTAGAGAGACTGATCACAAAAGACACAAATCACCAGCATCAAGAAGGAAAGAAGACACAGTACCAGATCCACTAATATTAAAAGAAAAATAAGAAAATATTATGAACTATGGCAATAAAGTCAACAAATTGTATGAAATGGACAAATTACTTGAAAAAAAATAAATAAAGCCCCTGACCAACTGCAGCGGATGGTGAAAATTCTAGTGTTTACCTGCCTGAGGCCTCCATGTAGAAAAATCATAATCAGTAAAGATATGGAAGCACTGAACAAAATGGACATTACTGGAGTAAAAACAAAAACAAAACAAAACAAAAAAAACAAAATGAATACTAGGAGTAACAAAAGAAGCTAAAAAAAAAAAAACCAACCAGAAAGAGATCAGCAACAGAGGTTAAGTACAGAGATTAGTAAAGAGACTACGACATAGTAGGTGAGAGATGATGGTGAGAGATGATGAGGACCCCAACTACCAGGGTGGGAGTAAGAATTGAGAGGAGATGAAAAGTTGAGAACTGTTTAGCAGACAGGTGCTAAATACAGGTGACTGATTAACCATGGGAAGGATGAAGAGGGCGGAGCAGAGAAAGGCTCGCCTGTTTCTGGACCAGGTGCCACCAACTGATACTGGGGCTAGGAAAGCAAGAGCCCTGGGCTGGCAGAGCTAAATTTACAGATGTTAAGTTTGGGGCACCTGTGGGAAATCAAGGTTGGGAATATTAGCAAGCATCTCCATGTATAAATTTGGAGCAAAAGGGAGAAGTTGGTATTGAAATAAAACACTTAATAGGTAGAAACTTCCCCTAAGGAGACTGTAGAAAAAGAAAAGAAACGACTCAAGAGTAGAACCCTGATTAGAAACTCATCTGAAGTTCGGGAAAAGCATTGTGATTTTTGGAGTAAGACAGTTCAGAAGCAAGTACGATTACCTACAAATATGTTTGTCAACAACTTACAATATCAAAAACTTAGAACAAATCTGAATATCAAAGAAAAAACAGAATGGTTAATTAATATGTAATATAAACTAAAAATTATGTTTAGGAAGAGTATACAATAATGTACAGATTGCATATGATAAAATGTTAAATGTTTTCCGACCTTTCAAATATATAGATGTATATATATTATTTAAATACCAAACATACGCATAGTAAAGTCTGGAAAGAAATACATCAAAGTGTTAGTTTTACATGGTTGAAGTGGAGCCTATGAGCGCCACTACTACAGGGTAATCTGTGTCTTGAAAATTTGCTAGATAATACTCATGCAAGAAAACCTGCCCCCCCCCCCAAAAAAAAAAATAGAAACAAACTGTAGCGTCGGCTCCCGTCCCTGGTGACGACCGTCAGAGCCAGAGGCCCTGTCTAACACAGGGCCCAACACTCAGAGCCCCTCCACCAAAGCAAGGCTGTGATAGCAGCTTACCTGAGTCGTGAAGGCTGCTCCACCCGCCGTGCTGGGGGCCTCGGGAGTCTGCATGAGCTTCTGCCTCTGCCCCTCGGGGACCGCCTCGTGCCTCCACCATCACGCTGCGCTGATGGCCTTCACCTGCGGGTTTCAGGAACCATGCCCTGGCCTTGCTGCAGGCGCCGCAGCCTTCCAGGCAGTTCTCCAAAAAACAAAGCCCAGCGCAGCCTGGGCACCCTCCGCTGTGTGGCTCCCGGTCCTGCGG
This sequence comes from Mustela nivalis, assembly GCF_964662115.1. Classification (NCBI taxonomy): domain Eukaryota; kingdom Metazoa; phylum Chordata; class Mammalia; order Carnivora; family Mustelidae; genus Mustela; species Mustela nivalis. Next base: position 70,316,147 of record NC_139032.1, read on the forward strand.
GTGGCATGAGATGTTGGCCTCGCCAAGTCCCCGCAGCAGCCGTGGCAAAGCCTCTGGGCCAGCCCCGAACCCTATGCTGAACATAGGTTCTAGGTCCCCTTCCACTTCTCCTTCCACTCCCGCGACAGCCTCACGACGCAGGTGTGTGTAGTGCTCCAGCCCCTGGGACGATGACACGGGGACCCCGGCCCGGGCACTGGCCTAGAGCTGGGCAGACAGGGTGGGGCAGAGCTCAGCGCACAGAGGTCAGTGCTACAGTGATGATGATGAAGATGGCCTGCGCCGAGCTCCAGCAGAGACGGCGGCTGGTGCTTGGGGTCTCTCTGGGCCCTTGGAGGCCGCCCTTGGCCCCCACTGTGAGGTCCTGCAGGGCTGCGGCGAAGGACAGCTAACGAAGCTCCTTAGGCAGGGGTGAGCGAAGGTCCCACCCTAACCTCGTCTCTGGGAGTAAAGCCCCAACTCCTCTTTCTCGACTTAACATCCATCGGAGAAGCGGGGCGGACCACCACCAGAATGTTGGAAGTTACCCCAGGGCAGGCCCCGCCCCCACGCCGCGGCCCCGCCCAGGCGTGGCCCCGCCCCTGACGTGGCCCCACCTTCAGGCCACAGCCCCGCCCCCAGGAGTTCCTGGAGTTTGGCTCGTGAATTCTCTTGCACCGTTATTACTGACCGTTACCTGGATGGGACACATCAGGCCAGCCGTGAGGGGGATAGGGCCCCTCGGGGAAGCTCAGAGACGCTGGACGGTAGTCCAAAGTGACAACACAGGGTAACAAGAGTTGTGATGGTCAAAGTGAGAGCACCGGTCCCTCCTGGGGAGGGTCACGGGAGGCCTTCCAGAAGGACCCTCCTTCACACAACCCTAAGGAAGGAGGAAAGAAAGGTGGGATGCGACGGTTTTGAAGACTGACGATGCAAAGTTCCTATCCGAAGGTGTGTGAGCCACACAGCACATCTGTCGAGGTGGTGGGCGGGGCAGGAGCTTGAGGAGGATGAAGGAGGTTTGAGAGTTTTGTATGGCTGGAGAGGAAGCCGACACAAGGACCAAAGAGGGAAACTCGACAAGGGCAGGCAGTTCGGTTTCTCTCTCTGATGTGTCTCAAATGCTTGGAACGATGACTGCGATAGTTTACCCAAACTCTTCTCTGCTTTCAGCGGGTTGTGGGCAAGGCACAGGTGATGGAGGTTTTATGCAAGCGATCTTCTTGCCCTGAGCTGTGTCCTGGGACAAAGTCACTGAAGCAAGCATCTCATCCTTTGTTCCCAAGTGACTATTTGTAGAAGTCTCTTCCAGCTGGGGCAAAAACCGAGTCTTGCTCATTAGGGTATCACCTAAGTCCCTGGCTGGAAGGGTGACTGTTTGGCTTGGTATATCCCTAATCCTACCTCCCTTCTTCGATGCATTTATGCTGTGGATCTCCTAAGGTCCTCTCATCCTTTGGGGCCGCATTCTTTTTCTGGCTTTTCCTTGGGGCCTGAAGCTTATGGACACAGGGCTTCTGCTGCCCCAGGCTGCCCCAGAACTGGGAATGCTTTGGCCTTAACTATTTCCCTCCATGATAGAATTCCAATTCATTCCTAAATTCATTTCCATGATCATATTCCTAAAGTGGAAACTCAACTTACAGAAGATACATACCATCCTTCTTTGGTAAGTTCGTTCTCTCTAGAACTTTTCCCCTAGCTGGGGCTAGGCTTTAAAGTGGGGAATTGGTTTTCCTGGGGAATGGTTATCTGCTTTTTGATTGCAGGAGGAGGGCATTAGAGATTGAATAGGTGGAAGGGAAACTGGTGGGGAACAACTATCAAGGAACAGGAGAGTAGCCAGCAGGGACTCATTGTGCAGAGCAGGGGGCCTCAGAAGAGCTGGCTACATTTCTGCTACAGAGTCTGTGAAGGTTTGGGGATTTGTAAGCTCCTACATGCTATGCAATTTCTCTAGTTCACCTTCATATCTCCAGAAGAGTCTGAGGGCTATGGAGTACGGCACAACATTAAGGGGTGCTTACCAACAATAGAGTTGGTAATATGTCCTTTATTGCTTTAGAAATGATCCCCTTTTCTTTCTCCTCCCAAATCTGGAAATCCACACTTTTGTGATTTGTATCTCCAGGAGCTTCTGGACAGTAGAGTTGAGAAAGAGTGTCTACCTGCATCCACGTATCTGGTTATAGGATCTCCCCAGAGGAGGAACCTCACAGAATACAAACAAAACAAACAACTCCGGCTCGAAGTCACAGAATGAGAAGGTAGGGAGAAACAAGTCCTCAGCAGACACCTGCCACCAGAAGGTTGATAGGGGCAAGTGTTTTGAGCAGTCAGTGCTTGAGGTTGTTGTAGCATAAGAGGCCAGACAAAAGGGCTCTGAAGCTGAGCCTTCTGGAACAACATTCAGTAAGACTGAAATTGAGACGCACTGAGTCATTATTGCAAAAGTCTGGCAACAGTGGGGTAGAGACAGTTGGTGGAAGGGGCTGACAGGCACATGAGTCCATGGGATTCATGGAGTGAATGAGGTTTTGGTGAGAAATGAGAGGCTGAAGTCCTTACAAAGAGGGTAGCATCACGTGAAGGGGTGGTATCTAATTGGGGAAGAGGGTCTAGTAGCTGAATGTGTTCCAGGGGAGAGGAGAAAGGGTACATGATGGGTGTAGAGGACAGTCTGTTAGGATTATAGCTCCAGAGGCAACAAGGGATCCAGTGCCCCGTGATGAGAATGAATAAGGAGACCCTGTGGGGAAAATGAGGAAGCTGGTAGTGGGGGTGAAGGAAGGATCCTGAAAGATTAGGTGAGACCAAGGCAAGGAGGACTTCCAGGCAGAGAAGATAAAGCCGTGACGGGAGTGGAGAAAGAGCTGCGTGAGAACATGGGAGAGCCTCTGCTGGCAATAATAGGGTGAGAGGGGGGAAGAGGGAGTGAGACCCACTGCGAAGGGCAAGACAGACGCAGAAGAAAACAGGCTCTGTGGGAGCAGAGTCAGACACAAGCTAGGAAAGTTGCAAGGGTTGATGGGACTCTGCAGGGTCCTGGGAAAAAAAAGGCTGATAAATATGGGCTCAGCCTGAAGGACAGGTAATGGGTTTTCTGGAAGGTCAGTTAAAGAGTGGAGGACAGAGTTAGAGAGGGCCCAGGTACAGAAGCTGCAGGAACCAAAGGAGACAGTGACAGAGCAGCATCTTCCAAGGCCCCGCTAAGGTCAGAAGGTCCACCTCCCTGAGCAGGTCTCGACCCCACAGTTACTAAAACCAGGAACAGAATAGGAACAAGAGGGTCTGGAGAGAGTGAGGGCACCTAAGGCAAGCTGCCTATACCCATTCCCCCCACACCCTACCTAATACAGGTACCCTCCCCCCATCTTTTCCTAAGTTCATGTAAGACCACTTTGCTTTTACAAAAGACCTCTATGAGTATCTGTTTTTGCTAGCTGAAAGAAATCCAAAGAGGATTTTCAACTTCCAGCAAAGGATGGAAAGCAAAAAGTACAGTGAGCCCTTTTTTGGACACCAACCTGTATCACTATCTTACTATATCCAAACGTATTCATTCATTTCAGCTGGTAAGCACCCCACACGTATTCATTCATTTCAGCTCCCAGAGAACACTTGGGTAGTTCCAGATTTCCCCTGCTTTTGGAAAGTGTGTTACGCAGCCTCGCTTTTAGGAAAGACCACTTTTAGGAAAGACCTAGTTACTACCTGGTTTTGCTACCCAAAAGACCTCCAAAGAGAATTTTTGCTTTTACAAAAAAAGGTCAACAGTGACAATAGCGTTGGGTGTTTGTGTTATGGGAGCCTTTACAGAGGCAGCGCGCCCAACTCCTTCCCCAGAACTACACTCAGCCCCTCAGCATCATGCCGTCCACCCTCTGAGCCGTGTCTCTGAGCATGTGTCTGCTCTTGAATTATTCTGTGCCTCCTTTAGCAAGATGTGCCTAAGGTATCAGAAAAGCCTAAGAAGGTTTTCTTTCCTGCAGGGGGTTATTCTGGGAACATCCAAAAGCTTTTCCATAAAAATTAATGGTAATGCTTCTTTGCTTTATGCCTTATTTGGGGGACAGGGCTTATGAAAATCTTTATAGGAACACACTACTTTTGGATAGTGGGGAAACCAGCATACCTTTTGTACTTCACCCCAAGTCTTGCTTTCTCATTCTGTGCCCTATGGGTTCCTCCTTCAGTAGCAACCCCAAGCTGCACTGGGGCCCCCAAATTACACAGACCATCCTAGAAAGCAGGGAAACAGAAAAGAACGGAAGAGGTTAAGCATTTTCAGAAAAGGTCCCACGCCACCAAGGCTTCTTTCTGGCAAGTTCCACAAGCTGGTAAAACAATGGATGGAGTTACATGTTGAGAAAGTGAAAATTAGTTTGGCCTGAGAAACTGAAAATCCACCCTTCCATTCATCAAGCAGGGAAAACAGACACAGAACACAGATAAATCCAGCTGCCACGTTAGCAGAAAATTCTATTTCTCCCAGGGAAACACTGTAGCTGTAAAGTGTTCTAAAGACACTCAGTAGCATGATTATTACTTGGTTACTGAGGAATCTTGATGTCTAAAAATCGTAGTTTATCAGAAACTTTACTTTTGAAATAATTTCATTAAGAATGAAATATCCTGCTTTTGCCTACAGGATCTAATTCACTTTGACACAGAGCGCTGTCTTGATATCCAACCCAGGAACAGATTCAGGATAAGGGTTTGGGTGTACAACATTCCGCATCTATCTCAATTTGTAATTTTGAAGAAAAGGAGACTGTGTGCCCCTTTCATCATCCAGACCTAGTATTGTCCCCCTTTTCACACAGTCCTACTCTGCTTTAACTTATCAAAATACTGTTTAACATAAATTTCACTGACATGCCATGCTTTCTAAAAACTGTATCCTAACTTTTCCCTTTCTTGGTGACACCCCCCATGGTTCCTCTGGTGTGTAACCTCCATCACTGCAATGAGCCAATAAACCTGACTTTGTCCACTACAACTTTGCTCCTGTTGTCCTAAATAAGACATTTGGAGGTTCTCTGGATATTTGGTCAAGACCTTTCCTAAGCGCTGGCCTCCTTGACTCACTAATAATGTGCATATCTGAGACTCCTTGAATCTCAAGACACTGAAGGTATCTCTGTCTTTGATTGTGTGGCTTTAGACTGAATTTAGATTCTGATATTGAAGGACCAAAGATAACAATCAGTTTAATATTTGCTGGAATTTTTGGTTTCTTGATCCGACCTGAGTGTCCGCTGGTGAAATTGGCTTTTAATACCATCTTCTGTTTGTCTATGAGAACTTTCTCTAGTCTTCTCTGGATACGAGAAATTGGCTTTGGGAAAGATCTCTCCACATAGTTGAGCCAGGTGGCTGCTGATTTTTCAGGTCAGCAAATAGAAGCAGTCTAACCTTAGGACTGAAGACTTAAAACACAAGTGATATTTTATCTCTGATAAACAGTCCAAAAATCTCTTGTGGGCTTGTCTGCTAATGAGCTTGTGCTAGCACCTGGCATAACTTCACCAAGGATAAATTAGAACTAGAGTAGCCGCTTGGGGAACTTTGACATGAATAAGAATGTTCATTTGAGAAATGCTGAGGCAAAAAGGGAACAGAAACTCTCTAAAGGAGATTGTATAACTGGTCTAAAAGAAAGATCGCTGTGATTAATGTAGATTTCACCTCTGTTTCCATTCTATAGGGATTAATAAACACTGGCTTTTAATTGTATGGCTTGATAAAATTGTCAAGGGCTTGAGTAACTGCTTAAACCTGTAATGACTTTCTCTTTTGTGTCTATATATGAAAAAGTTTTTTCTGCATATAAACGTACTCCCTTCTCCTTACAGAGAGAAGATAAGCTTTTTACATTGATAAATTCCATATTTGTCTAAAGCTACCTTTCACTCAACTTTGTTGTTCTAGCCCTCTGTTTTACCCCTCACTTGGGAAATTCTAAAGATCCAATTTGACACTCGGGAAAAAAAAATCATTGTCATTATTTTGCATACTAGTCAAAAATATGTAAGAAAAACGAAAATTAAAAATGTCAGTAAACTATTTTGCATTATAAAATATAGACAAATGTATTTAAATAATAACCCTCATTACTATAGCTATGAGAGATCAAGCTTCAATATAAAAGCTTTTAAATATGACTTCAAGATTACTTAAATTTTGTTTCATGAATACAAATTTTATAAAGTATATATTTTTTAAAGACTTTTTTAAAATTTATTTTCGGCATAACAGTATTCATTATTTTTTCACCACTACCCAGTGCTCCATGCAATCCGTGCCCTCTATAATACCCATCACGTGGTACCCCAACCTCCCTCCCCCCCGCCACTTCAAACCCCTCAGATTGTTTTTCAGAGTCCATAGTCTCTCATGGTTCACCTCCCTTTCCAATTTCCCCCAACTCCCTTCTCCTCTCTAACTCCCCATGTCCTCCATGCTATTTGTTATGCTCCACAAGTAAGTGAAACCATATGATAATTGACTGTCTCTGCTTGACTGATTTCATTCAGCATAATCTCTTCCAGTCCTGTCCATGTTGCTACAAAAGTTGGGTATTCATCCTTTCTGATGGAGGCATAATACTCCATAGTGTATATGGACCACATCTTCCTTATCCATTCGTCCGTTGAAGGACATCTTGGTTCTTTCCACAGTTTGGCAACTGTGGCCACTGCTGCTATAAACATTTTATTTATTTGACAGACAGAGATCACAAGTAGGCAGAGAGGCAGGCAGAGAGAGAGGAAGGGAAGCAGGCTCCCTGTTGAGCAGAGAGCCTGATGCGGGGCTGGATCCCAGGACCCCAGGATCATGACCTGAGCTGAAAGCAGAGGCTTTAACCCACTGAGCCACCCAAGCACACCTACCTTTTTTGTTATATGCTAAGACAAATTATAATTAACACTAAAATTAACTTTATTATATATACATATATATGTATGCCTACATGTACACATAAAGACACATTAATAACCTTTAATTCTATAAATGACAAAAAGATAGCTTCAAGAATATATTCCGCATTAATGGATTTATTCACAGAAAAAGGCTTTTAAGCCTCTAACTGCAAATTGTAACACAGACAGTACACAAAAAGATCAGAATTGGGGTTCTCTTTCCATAAAATGACCCAAGTTAGTTTGTGAATCACCAAAATATTCTGTTAACTCTCTGTCCCATCATTCTCTTGAATAACACAAGTTTCCTTATTTTTTTTTTTATTCTAGAGGAGACAGCAAAGAAAGACTCCGTAAGAAGGACCTTACCAGGTACTGTTAACAACTAAACACAATAGTAAACTCGTGCCTCCCGAGTCAAAAGACGTAAGCCACAGGAAACCACCGGGAGGCTGTCCTGAGACCTCAATCGGTGCCATGTGAGGGATGGTTCCAAAACAGACAAGGGCAGGAAGCTGCACCTTCCCTCCAAGACCACTGGGACCAGGCTGGTAACTGCAGGAAGTGCCACCTTCCCTCAAGACCCACCAGACAAGACCGCCAGAGCTACCCAGGAGGGTGCTTTAATCTGCATGTGCTTTTGCTCTTTTTCTCTCCTCTCTGTCAAGTTAAGGTTTAAATGGTTGATGCTTCTTCGCTATTAACCATGATACCTCCAAGGTCTTTCATACTGTTATTCAGTTGTTCGTATTTTACCTCAGTCCCTCCTCAGTTGGAGAGTCCAGGGCCAGGCTGCAACTTACTCACCATTTGGCTACAACATGCGATTACACAGTATGCTGGCTTTGTACTCACCTGCCTTTCGGGGCCATCCAGCTTTCTTTGCTGTCAGTGTCATGGAACTAATCAAATTACTTCCTAGGTGATAAGACTCAACCGAGAAGTGATCTGGGGATTAAAAATAGTTTAACAGGTCAAACAACCAGAATTCTAGAACCTCCTATCACGTCATACATAGAAGGGAATTTGGGGGTCCTAAACAAAAAACGCTCAGAAACCTTTTGTTTAGCTTTCCCTTTTTGTTAGCTTTTCCACGTAAACTTTCACAAAAGGAAAGCCAGTGGTGAGGGTAAAATGAGGGACAAAGAAGTGTTTTGAGAAAATGGGACCCAATGAGAGGAAAAGAGATGATAAGAGTTCACTGAGGGAAGAGGGCCCCCAAAGGGTACTCAAGCAAGGAAGCAACTGAGGTGAATATGCCTCTGGAGAGTCCGCAGAGAATACAGAAGGCGGTGGTATGGAGTCTGCAGACGGTCTAGAACGTGGGCATCTATAGAATCCAGTGAGAAAGTGGAAACCAAAAGTACAGGGACTGAGGGGTCCATTATAGGTCTTCAGAAGGTCCGTGAGAGGCTGAAGGCAGATTGATCTAAGCCCCTCAGAGGAATGGTGGGAGCCATAGGGCGGTGAGGCAACAGCATCTTCCACAGACTCCCAAACAGCAGAAAGTCAGCTTCCATGGCCGTTATATCACACAACTCACAGTGGGGATCTTGATAAAAGTGCTGCCACAGACTGCCTGTAATTGGGACCTTGTCCAAGTGGCTGCAGAAGACAAGAGGAGTAAGCTAAGGTCAGTGAGCTGGGATGGGGCCTGGCAGAGCTAGAAACACTGTGTTCCCCCACATCCCAGACTTCACAGTGTTTCCCTCATTCCTCACACCAAGGCTTTCTTTCACATTCCTTTCCCTCCAGGCTTCCGAGCCGACGTCAACTGCAGGCTGCACTGGGCCCTGCCACTGCATAAGTCATCCTAGGAAGGGGGACCCCAGGAAAGAGGAGAGAGAGAGAGTCCTCTCCTCTGTTCCCCAGGAAAGCATGTCCTGTGCTCCATCAGATTCTTCCAGATTCTCCAATCTGAGAATCCAAGAGCTTGGTTTACTTGTGGTAAAAAGAGGAACAAAGTGATATTTTAGGAGTCTTTGTGGAATGATATCTTGGGGCAGACTCTTGGAAGACTAAGACTCTGAAAGCAGGAAAATTATTACACAAGGTAAAATTGTCCATGACAAGAATGGGAAGTCTCTTCCCAGACATTCTCTCGTGCGATCCTCACAACAACCCTGTGAGGTATGGAGACCAGGTGACACCTCAGAGGAGGAGCCTGAATCTTGTGGAGGTCAGGACCTGGGAGTTCTGCCCCCAACACAAAAAGTGGTTTCAATAGATCTTACATGACTGTCCCCCACCCCCCCCCCCACCAAGAGCTCTGTTTTCTAATAGGGACTTGCTCTTGGAACTGCCATCCTCAGAGACTGTGGACCTGGGTCCGTAGGTTAAACCTTGGGCATCCCACAGCTGACTGGACAAAACCTTGCCTTTTAGCGCTAGTTTTGTTCCTCTTTTTGACTCTGCACTGATCTTAAAAGACTAGAGTGAGTGGCTAGGACCAAATTTTCACCCTCTTCTCTCTAGGCTAGCTGCACACTTCATCATTCATTATTCATGGATAACCTGATTTTCTATATTGAATTAGGAGAGCTCTGGGATCCATCCCTGTTACTCACTTTAAAGTGGGTGAAATAATTGCCACTTCTCAAAAATTTCAAGGAGGGTTTTCTATATGTCATGCTCAATTGATTTTTCAGCCTATCCTCTTCAGACGAGAGACACAAATTTCCCAGAACAGCAAGCTCATGTGTACTCCTTCATATAATACTTGACCTTGATGACAGAACTTGGGCTCTAGCATCTGAGTCGAGGCTTTCAAAGGCTGGCAGCATTGTTCTTCCTATCAGCCCTAACACAAAGGGAAACCTTGGCCCAGAAATAGACCTGAGTTGGGAGCATGACTGATGAATAGAGTTGAGGGACTCCGTCCTACAGGTATCTGCAATTTTCTTAATGATCCAGTCTATGACTGGTGACTCACTGTTGTCAGGGTTCTATTATGGAGCCCTCTACCACACCCAAAAAGAGGGTCTATGAGCTTCAAATACAAACTCTAGTTCCCCCTGTAACCCTTGCCCTGTGCCCTTCAGTGAATTCTAGTCTTTCCTGAAAATTTCCATCTCCGGTGGCTCTCTGTAGCAAAATAATTGACCTAGGAAAGTAGGAAGAGGAAAAGGTTCATTGCTGCTGGGTCTGGCCCTAAGGTTCCTTTGCCAAATTGATGTGTCTGTTTTTCCTAAATGTTGGTAAATTTTGACGCCTCTGTAAATAGCAGAGGAACAGAAAAGGAACCCCATACTCACAGAAAATATAAAATGGGACTAGTGCCCTGAAGCTCATGAGAAGCATCTAAAAGCAATTACTCTGAAGTGCATAGAAGCCTCACCTAATGCTGAGAATATGCACCGTGGCTAGAGTTCTAAGTCCCCATCATGGAGTTAGGGGACAGTGACACTGTTTTTGAGGTTGGAGAGGGTTCTTAAAGAGGAAGGTGAACCCACAATCCCTCCCCACAGCATCCAGGCTAGTATATCCCTTCATCATTCCTGGGGCCTTCTAGTTCCTTCTATCCTTCTCTGGGCCTTAGCATTTTCCCAATTCCACCCTTTCTTCATATCCTAGACACACTCATACCTCCTACAATTCAAATACTAGCTGGGTCATTCCCATCGGTCATCTCAGCTTGGATCCTACCAATTATATAGCCTTTGAAAATCTCAAGTTCTTTCAGGAGTTTCTGCTAATTCCTGAGGATTTGAATTCTCAGGATTTTCTGTTTCCACTTCTAGATTCCCACCCAGCATTAATCCAGACATAGGCTACAGCTCTGTCTTCATAAAAGAGTCCACTTCCACATAAAAGCATTAGTGAGCAATGTAGCCTTCACAAAATGATGCTGATGAAGAGGACTGGGGCAGACCTCACCCCTGGCAAACAACTTTAAAACCCCCACCTACTGAATTAAGCACTGACTTCTTTCCTTACCTGAAGTAGTCTTAGCCTGGGACACCCAGTCCTTTCTCACCCAAATGATGAAGCTTTGCCAGAACTGACAGCAAAAAAAAAAAAAGTATGAAGGATAGATCCTCAGTTAACATGGCTACTGGGATATTGTTGCCTTTAGGTTCTTTCAGTGAACAGAGGAAGTAAAAATACCTAAACCTTGAGTTGATATTAATATGTCAAATTTAACACAGGATTTTTATTTTTTATATGTATCTCCTTTCTCTCACAATGAAAAAAGTTTGGATCTTAACATGTTCATTTGTTCTTTTGAATATATAAAATTATATATTTCAAAATTATACCACAAATATTACTTCTAATAATAAAACTATGAAGCGAAGTTTGAAAGTATTTGCAATTCTTTTTTCCTTAGAATATACCTTACCAAGAATGTATACTAGAAGAACATCTTCCAAAGTTACTAGAAATAATTCTTTTCTCTGTGTGGTTATGTAACCAATTTGATAAAGAGTTAAGGTTATTAATTTCAATTTCTTTTCAAGTTAAGGGTTAGCTCTATTTTTCCCTGATAATTTTAGTCTTCAGGAAAAAAAACAAAACATTTACATAGTTCAAAAGTCAAAAGTAAATTATCCTTAAGAAAAGTCTCACTTCCAACCCTTTCCTTTGATTTATCAACAAAAACCGAGATGACAGAGCCTGGCTTTTATTTCTTTCCTCACGATGCAGAAGGAATGTGAATGAAAAACAGGAAAGAACAGAAAGACTGCGGTTCAAATCCACTACTGTTTGAAGTTGGACATTTACTAGATCTTTTGAGACTTGATTTCTTCATATGAAAATGAAATAATATCTATTTCCTAGAAACAACCTACAGATCAAATAACATGTGAAATGCCTTGTCCATAGTAAGTGCTCAAAATATGAGAGCTATTCAATTGAAAAAGATTAATAGGACTTTGAAATTTTAGACCAACTTGTCACCCTATTTGGTGTCCTTTAAAGATAATTATAACATGGAAATAATGTATGCTAATAGTCTGGGACACAGCTCAGAAGATCTAAACAAAAACCTATATTTGAAGAGATATAAAAGTGAACATTTTACAGGGCACATGGGTGGCTCAGTGGGTTAAAACCTCTGCCTTTGGCTCAGGTCATGATCCCAGGGTTCGGGGATTGAGCCCCACATCGGGCTCTCTGTTCAGTGGGGAGACTGCTTCCCCCTCTCTTTCTGCCTACTTGTGACCTCTGTCTGTCAAATAAATAAATAAAATCATTTTAAAAAAAAAGTAAACATTTTACCTATTCGAACCAAAAAAACCTGGACTTGTCTGGGGCAGTAGTGAGGCAGACTACCAAGAAAAGGCATAAAAAGGAAACTGAAACTATGTTAGGGACTGAACGTTTGTGTCCGCTTCAAAATTTATGTCAAAACTTCCCATCACCACCACCACCACGTGATAGTATTAGAAGTAGAGCCTTTAGGAGGTGCATAGGATTGGATGAAGTCATCAGGCTACAGCCCTCACTCTAACCCTAACCCTCTTAAGAGTCACAAGAAAGCTTACTTCCGTGTCTCTTTTCCCCCTGTGAGGACACAGCTAGAAACCACCCTCTAGGAACCAGGAAGTAGGCTCTGGCCAGGCTAGCGCCTTGATCTTGGACTTCCCAGCCTCTGGAACTGAGAGAAATAAATGTTGTTTAAGCCATTCAACCTATGGCATTTGTGTTACTGTGGCCCAAATAGATGACGACTTTTGGAAAGAAGAAGAAGGAGCAGAATAAACATCTGTGACAGCACTACAGGGATGTGGGATAAAATCTTTAAAAAATGAAAAACTCAGTTTTTCATTTTTTAGCGCAAAAATGAAACCACTGTCTATGCTGTCTATAAACTTCATGCTTATGGTAGAGACTTAGAAAAATTAGACAAGCCAAGAGAACTGATAAAACAATGAAATAATAAAAGTAGATAAGTAAAAAAATTAATTCACAAAATCATGAATTTTTCAAATTCTACTTAGGGATTTAAAGGAGAAAAAATTTGTTCTAGGGAAGGAAGATACACGTTATTTTAGGATGGAAAGACACTACATTAGAAAGATGTCAGTTTTCCCTAAATCTATAAATCATTACAATTATAATGAAAACAGCAACATGATTTGTAGTGATTTGGGTCAAATATTACTAAAATTAGTATAACAAGAAAACATTGGAGCATGATCAGAGATATTCTGAAAAATTATAGTAATGAGGGGGACAAGTGTCCCAAAAGTATATTTTAAAAGTTTAAAATAGTTTAATAAAGGGGCACCTGGGTGGCTCAGTGGGTTAAAGCCTCTGCCTTCAGCTCAGGTCATGATCCCAGGGTCCTGGCATCGAGTCCCTGGGATCGAGCCCCGCATCAGGCTCTCTGCTCAGCAGGGAGCCTGCTTCCTCTCTCTCCCTCGGCCTGACTCTCTGCCTGCTTATGATCTCTGATTGTCAAATAAATAAAATCTTTTAAAAAATAAAATAAAAATAAAAGTTTAATAAAGTTACAATACATACAGCAGTATGGTATGGGCACAGAAATATACAGGAATGTGAGCATGAAAAGTCTATAAATTAACCTCTGTATAGAAATTTTGTATCTTGTAAATTACAAATAACATGTCAAATCAAGGAGAAAAGATGGGATATTCAATAAAAATTGGGGCAACTGCCTGTGTGTTTGGGAGGAAAAGCTGGCTATAACTTGCTCGGGTTAAATAAGCATTTTTTTTTAAAGATCTTATTTATTTATTTATTTATTTATTTAGAGAGCAAGCAAGCAGGGGGAAGAGAGAGGGAGAGAAAGAGTCTTAAGCAGACTCTGTGCTCAGCTCAGACCCTGACTCTGGGCTTGATCTCACCACCCTGATATGGTGACTGGAGCTGAAATCTAGAGTCGGACGCTTAAACCGACTGGGTCGCCCCATATAAGCATATTTTAAAAAATTAAAAAGCTTTAGAAGACTATCATCTTGGAGTGTGAGAAGCATTTCTATGTTTTAAAAGTACTTTAAAAGTATAACAGCAGAGCATGCTTTTTCAAATAAATTCAGGGGCGCCTGGGTGGCTCAGGGGGTTAAAGCCTCTGCCTTTGGCTCAGGTCATGATCTCGGGGTCCTGGGATCGGGCCCTGCATCGGGCTCTCTGCTCAGCGGGGAGCCTGCCTCCCCCCTCTCTCTGGCTTCCTCTCTGCCTACTAGTGATCTCTCTCTCTCTCTCTCTGTCAAATAAATAAAATCTTTTTTAAAAATTAATAAAAAAATAAATTCAATAACACATAAATGCATAAATCCCAAAGTGTAAGTGTTCTCATCCCTTTACACTTCCATTCTGAGGAAGTGGGCACAGTTAAGAATCTGGTGTGTGTGGAAAGGCATTTTTTTTTTTTTTTAGATTTTGCTTTTTTTTTCTTTTAATTTTTTATTAACATATATTATTAGCCCCAGGTGGGAAGGCATTTTGAAGCATAACCTGAAAACCAGAAATCTTATAAAGACTGATTCATGGGCCAAAATAAACAGGTTTAATTTTTCTGTACTAAAGGTAAAAACAGTCAAAACCAAATGACATACTGGAAAAAATCAGAGCTCAAATGATAAGGAATATCCCTATTTTATGCAATGTTCTTACAAGACAATCAGAAGATGATTAATTCAGAACTATAAATGAAAGCTCTTCAACTCATTTATGAAACATAAATTCCAAGAACAATGAGGGTATCTTCCTCTCTTAAGAATGGCAGAGGTAGGGAGGGGGGGTGGGGTCATGGACATTCGGGAGGGTGTGTGCTTTGGTGAGTGCTGTGAAGTGTGTAAACCGGGCGATTCACAGACCTGTACCCCTGGGGATAAAAATATAGGTTTATAAAAAATAAAAAATGTAAAAAATTAAAAAAAAATAAAGAATGGCAGAGGTGGGACGCCTGGGTGGCTCAGTTGGTTGGACGACTGCCTTCGGCTCAGGTCATGATCCCGGACTCCCGGGATTGGGTCCCGCATCGGGCTCCCAACTCCACAGGGAGTCTGCTTCTCTCTCTGACCTCCTCGCTCATGTTTTCTCTCACTGTCTCTCTCTCAAACAAATAAATAAAAATCTTAAAAAAAAAAAAAAGAAAAGAAAAAAAAAAGAATGGCAGAGGTAATGAAAATTTAAACCAAAATAATTTTCTATACCCGTATATTAAAATAATACTGTGGGGGCACCTGGGTGGCTCAGTGGGTTAAAGCCTCTGCCTTCGGCTCAGGTCATGGTCTCAGGGTCCTGGGATAGAGCCCCGTATTGGGCTCTCTGCTCGGCAGGGAGCCTGCTTCCTCCTCTCTCTCTGCCTGCCTCTCTGCCTACTTGTGATCTCTCTCTCTGTGTGTCAAATAAATAAATAGATGTCTTTAAAAAAATAAAATAATACTGGGACCCGCATATTTTCTATCACTACGTTGAACAGTACTAAGAACAAGCACAATTAATGTAGCCGTCCTTTCCAGGAAATGTTTTACTCCTAGAATACTACAATACAAAACAACTAAAATTATTTACTCATCAGGACTATTACTGACCCAGGCTTGCTGCAAGATCTTTGCTTCCTTGTCCCCACTGATCCGAGGCTACTATAACACTGAAAACTAAACAATCCCAATCAATTTCACAACTGGCAAGCCTAGCCAAGTATGTTCTTTCCTTGGATACTTTTTTTTCACAGCCCTAGACATACTGGCTGCTCCCTACATTTGCTATTTATTTTTTTCCTAATAGAATTCTTTTTACAATTTAATTTTTTTTAACTAACATATAATGTATTATTTGTTTCAGGGGTACAAGTCTGTGAATCATCAGGCTTAGACAATTCACAGCACTCACCATAGCGCATACCCTCCCCAATGTCAATCACCCTGCCACCCTCCCCCGAAATCCTCAGTTTGTGTCCTGATATTGAGTCTTTTATGGTTCATCTCCCTCCTCAGTCCCATCTTGTTTCATTTTTCCCTTCCTTCCCTCCCACGTGCCCCCCCCCAGTGTCCGCATATCAGAGAGAGAGATCATATGATAATTGTCTTTCTCTGATTGACATATTTTGCTTAGCATAATACCCTCTAGTTCCATCCACATTGTTGCAAATGGCTACATTTGCCATTTCTATATTCTCCGGAGCTCTCTTTTACTTTTCCTATTTGTTAATTACCTTTTAGTAGTTAACAATTCTTTTATAAAGTTGTTCACATTACTAGTGTGGCTTACGCTCCTAACTAGATGCTAACTGGTATGTCTACCAACCGTGTGGGTGAGGGCCATTATTTGTTATGTGACCCTAACAAATTATCACCAGTGTAGGAACTTAAAACAACACAATCTATTACCTTATATGGCCTGAAGGTCAGGAGTCCAGGGAGATTTCACTAGACTAATCAGGGTGTGATCAGGCTGCATTTCCTTCAGGAGGCTTTAGCTAAGAATTTGTCTCCTGTTCCTGGGGTTCTTGGCAGAAATCAGCTAGCTCCTTGTGGCTGTAGTACTGAGATCTCCATGTCTTTGCTGGCAATCAACTGAGAATCATTCCCAGCATCCAGAAGCTACCACATTCCTAGACTTGTGGCCCCCTTCCTCCATCTTCAAAACCAACAATGCGGGGCTCAACTCTTCTTTCTTCTTCTAATCTCTTTAACCCAGCCAGGAAAGGTTTTCCATATTGATGACTCTTTGATTAGATTGGGCCCATCCAGGTAACCTAGAATAATCTTTCCATCTTTTAGCTGCATCCCATGTAAATCCCTTTTGTCATATAAGGTGACATTCACAGATTCTTAGAATTAGGGTGTGGACATTTTGGGGGGACAGTATTATGCTGCCTAACACAAGGTCTTTTCCAAAAATCTTCAAAAATAGTTGTTAATCTTTCCAATCATTGATTCATCTCCCTAAAAGAACACGAGAGAAACCTGTTGATCAAATGAAATTACTAGGCATAATGCAGTAAAGGATCAACATATTAACTGTATTGTTATCACATTCAGAATTGAACTCTTCTCCCCATCTCAAAACCGATTTTCTTCTAGTGTTTCCTACCTCAGCACCTACTCTTCCCCTACTGCCTAAGTCAGAAATCTCTATTTATCTCCATAGCCTGATAGCCTGTACTCTTATCTCCTTCCCTATTGCTACTATCTTTGTGCTCATTCCTCTCATGAGTTACTTCCAACAACCTCCCGTTTCTACCAGTCTCCCTGTGCCCAGACTTGTTTTCTTAGAATTCATTCATATTGCAACCAGAGGGCTTGAATTACTTAGCTCTTGCTACTATAACAAAATATCATAGACCGGATAACTTAAACAACAGAAATGTCATTCTCAGAGGTCTAGACATTAGAAGCCTGAGGTGCCAGCCTGGTCGGTTTCTAGTGAGAACTCTCTCCCTGGCTTGTAGGCGGCCACCATCTTGCTGGCGTTCGTATGATGGGAAGAGAGGATGAGGGCAAGGTCTCTGGTATCCCTTCTTATAAGGACTCTAATCCCCACCCACATGACCTCACCTAAAACCTCATTATGTTCCAAAGGCCTTATCTCCAAACTGGGGGTTAGGGCTTCAAAATGTGAATTTGGGGAAGGGACACAATGCAGTTGATAGCAGAATTTTTTTCCCCCAAAGCAAATACCTTGCTTAAAATCTTTCTATGGCCCCCCATGCTCTTAGGATACAGCCCAATTACCTTGACTTTCAAGATCCTGCATCATCTCTCCCTACCTACCCCATCTTATACCACTGTCTCACATACCCTGGTTAACTGACCATCTCTGCCTTCTAGAATGCATTGTATGCTTTCTTGCCTCAGGGCCTCTGCTTCTGATACTCCCCTCTACCTGTATTGGCTTGATCTAGTTCTTTTGCTTCTCCATGGACCCTTCTCCAATAGCCTGGGCAGCTCCTGGTCTGGGTCTGGTGCCCTCCCTAGGTACTCCCATTGTGCCCTGTGTTTCCACTTACCCCACTGCCTGTTATTCTCTGTCATTCCTATTAAGCTAGAAGCTCTGAGAAAGAGGTATTACCTGTTTTGTTAACATTACACTCCTCGTGTCTAGCTCATTACTTCATATGTGGTAGCATACAACACATGTTTGTGTGTGTTTGGATGGATGGATGGATGGATGGATGGATGGATGGATGGATGGATAGGTGGATGGATAAATGTGCTGCATTTGAGGTAACTGTCAGGCATCCAGATAAAGCCACCCAATTGACAGATCCATGGACATGGAGTTCAGGAGAGAATCGGGACTAGAGAAAAGCCAAGTTCAGCCAAGAACATGTCATCAGCTTTCTCTTAGAAAGGCGTACTTTGAAAAGTCCTTGAGTTGTCACCATGGGCCAGACCCTAGTTTTGAGTGTATTTATCTTTATCCTCTGGGATAATCTTTCTGCCACATCTTAATCCTAGCCCTTTGGTATTCATGATCCTGAATTTATCGCTAACTATGAGCTTTTTTCCTAGCTACTTTATTATAACATGACCCTTTGAGGTAGTTACCCTCATTTTACAGGTGTGGAAATTGAGGCCATGAGGGTTACCCTCCTCAGTGATTATAATCAGTGTTCTGGATACTATGAATTGGCTCATTCCATTTCCCATCTTCCTTCCGGAGCTGCACTAATCAATACCCTAGCTACCAGGCACACATGACCCTTCAAAATTAAATTTAAATAACTAAACTTAAATAAAATTTTAAATTTACTTCTGCAGTTGCCACATTTCAAGTATTCAATGGCCACATGTGGGAACGGTAGATCTAGAGTGCCTTCCCTTATGGGAGGTCAGAAAGCAAAAACTATACTTCCCACATTCTTTTGCAGGTTCTGGATGCAAAATTTGTTTACCAATTAAATATGCCTCTAGGAGTTTGCTGAGGCAAAAATAAGATAAACATGGGCTACCTGGCTGGCACAGTCAGTACAGCAGGTGACTTTTGATCTTGGGGTTGTGAATTCAAGCCCCATGCTGCGCATAGAGCTTACTTTACAAAAACAAAAACAACAAAAATTAAACACATCCATGAGGATGTCAAGCTTTTCTGCAGCAGCACATTAGGGTCTGTTTAGCTTTCTACAGGTCAAAGGCAGCTGTGGTGTTGGCATTGGCCTTGCTGGCAGTGCCAGCAGGTTTGTGATTCCCACTGCCTTATCTCAGCTCAAACCTACAGTGATAGGTTCTTCAACTCAATAGTTCTTAAGGCTTAAGAGGTGGTAGCTTTCCAAGTGCGTCATTTCTGTAGTGTTCTAGGTTCCTAGAGGTCCAGAACCAGAACCAGTTTCCCCGACACTCATCACTATTCTGGTGAGCAAAATTGGAGCGCCTGGGTGGCTCAGTGGGTTAAAGCCTTTGCCTTTGGCTCAGGTCATGATCCCAGGGTCCTGGGATGGAGTCCCGCATAAAGCTCTCTGCTCGGCAGGGAGCCTGCTTCCCTTCCCCTTTCTCTCTGCCTGCCTCTCTGCCTACTTGTGATCTCTGTCTGTCAAATAAATAAATAAAATCTTTAAAAAAAAAAAGATTTAATGTATTAAAATCTCTTCCTGCTTAAAATATTCAGAAAAGCTACCAAATTTTGATTGATGACGGAACAAGGCAGACTGACAATACAGCTCTTGTGTTTCCAGATCATTCCTTTGCTTTCCAAACTCCATACATGCAATCAGTCTTCTAAGCAATTGAACTGGGTAGCTGTGCACTTGATTGTCTTTTGAAATTATTTCCCCATTTCACTCTCCTTTGATATATGACTTAGGCCTTTCCAGATGAAACCTCATCAGTCTCTAAAAATGAAATGTGGTCAACAAGACAACCTAATTCCTTGACCTGACCCAAGCACACCAGTTGACTACAACTGTACTGTGGTAAAATACAAAGAACAGAAAGCAAATTTTTCTAGGTCCACCATGCTGCATGGCATAGATTTTCTTAGATAACAAGCATGTTAATGTAAATTAGTTCAATCAGCTTGCTTTCTTACTTATTCCTTTGTGAAATGAGCCAGACTGAGGAGTTGGGGAATTCGGCTCAAATGCAGGGGAGGCAGCAATTTGTAGGGAAGGAAGGGCAAAAGCATCGGGGAGAGTGGGCATACGGCCCTGGTCCCTGGAGAATCGTCATCTCCATCATGATTCTCTTTCCTTGCTCGCTAGCCCCAGAACTCAGACAATAAATTATAAAGGTGTCTGGGAACCAGCCTGGGTATGTGTCACCATGAATCACATTGATTCTATGCAAAAACATGGTCTCGGTTCCAAACAACAGGAACATAAGTGAATGGTCAGACCACTATTATAAATTGGGTACAGCCTGTACCAGCTTCCTGCCAGCCTCTACCTGCATGAAACCACCAAGCCCATTCTACTTATTAACTTAAGACTTTAAAACCACCAAAACATCGTGAGCACTTATTTTCAGAAACACATTCTGGCTTATTGGGAGAGGCAGCATGCCACCGAGCCTAGCTCCTGGGCCCTGGAGTCACCATGACCCAAGTTGAAATCATATTCCCGTCATATAGTAACTACATGATCTTGGGCAAGTGACCTGAGTCTGTTTTCTCACATATAAAAAAGGGGGGGACCCCTATTCACAGGATTTTTATGAGAGATTTATATGAGACAGCTGATTTGCTTACATAGGAAAACTGTCAGAAAAGGAAAAGTGATAGATAATAGCTTCCCAGAGAAACCCCACGCCCAGTCCAGTAGTTTTCCAAAAGGGTGGGACTTCTACCAGCTCTGGCCTAGAGTCCTTCCAGTTTTGTTCAAAATATCTCCCATTTCCTATTGTGCTCTCCCCAATGAAGTTAAAGGATAAACGTACACATCCAAAAGATCCCCAAAATAGAGTAGTTTAGAGGAGATTTCTGTCACTAAGGGCTCTGTGGTCCAGGTTGGTGAGTGGTTTCTTCATGTGGCCATTCAGGAACCCAGGTTCCCTCCATCCTACTGCTCTGCCATCACCCATCAAAGGCATCGTCTTGGTCTGCATGGACAAGGCTAGGTCACAGGCACGTTCATGTTCCAGCTCAAGGGAAGAGAAGAGGGAGCGCAGCAGCAGGACACCGGTTTGTGAAGTTGAAGATGACGCCGGAAGTTGTATGTGACACCTCCACTCCCACCTCCTGGGCCTGAGCTTAGTCACACAGCCACACTTAGGTGCAAGAGAGGCTGGAATGCAGTCTCCAACTGCAACCCATGTCCCCGGCTACAAATCCTATCGAAGAAGTGGAATGTTTTGCTTGACAACTATTATTCTCTGCCACAGCCTTCCTCCTGCTTCTTCAACAACACTTGGCCTGTTCTTGGTCTAGCTGTGAGCCTTTGCCATTTACTAAATCGGGCCTCGCTTAGGGGAAGCTTCCTTGAGGCCCTCGGACCCTCTGGTGAGCTATAATTGGCCATTTGGGCTCTCTAACTCTGATGAAAAGCTGGGGCCCAGAAAGGGAGCCCTGGGAGTTCCGTTGAGGGCGAGGGCTCTTCCCAAAGCACCATCCAGTTGTTTTCTAAAGATCAGACTTTGATGTGAGGGGCCTTTCCCCCAGCAGGGTGTGAGACACTGGCTTGGCTGTTACTGGAGGTGACTCATTCCTGCTCTTTCTACAGAGAGCAAAATGACATTATTTCTGCCAGGAGTGTGCTCCTGTGGCACCCACAGACCAGTCTGTTCCTCTCTGACTCTCAAAGGATTATAAAGTACACAGTGTGAAGGCTTCGATGTGTCGAGCTGCACGTAGCTCAAGGAGACGCTCTCAGGGTATGGAGAGAGTGCACGGCCAAACACCAGGATCTCACGATGGCCTCAGCTCCTGTACTCGCCAGCCATGTGTCCTTGGCCAAGCTGCTTCCCACCCCTGGGCCTCTGTTTTCTCATCTAAAAGTATTTGAATGGATAAGGAAGATGTGGTCCATATACACTATGGAGTATTATGCCTCCATCAGAAAGGACGAATACCCAACTTTTGTAGCAACATGGACAGGACTGGAAGAGATTATGCTGAGTGAAATCAGTCAAGCAGAGACAGTCAATTATCATATGGTTTCACTTATTTGTGGAGCATAACAAATAGCATGGAGGACATGGGGAGATAGAGAGGAGAAGGGAGTTGAGGGAAATTGGAAGGGGAGGTGAACCATGAGAGACTATGGACTCTGAAAAACAATCTGAGGGGTTTGAAGTGGCGGGGGGTGGCAGGTTGGGGTAACAGGTGGTGGGTATTAGAGAGGGCACGGATTGCATGGAGCACTGGGTGTGGTGAAAAAAACAATGAATACTGTTATGCTGAAAATAAATTTTAAGAAATTAAAATAAAAAAAATATATATATATAAAGTATTTGACCAGCTCATTTCTAGAGTCTTTGTTCCAATCCCCCAGTCGTCCATGACCCTTTCTTGTCTGTTTCTTATTTGCAACCCCTCAGCAGTAGTTCCTAAGGGAAAAGATACCTCTTTCCTTCTCATTCATTTATCCTCCATCCACTACCTGAAGTGGGGAAAACCCAAGGTCTCCCAAGAGCCTTGCCCTGTGCACTTCCTGGGCACCAGGACCTACGGCTGGCCTTTTGTTGGGGCCAATCCCAGCCAGATGTCAAAGCAATGTTGATATAGTGTTGACTACTGTCCCTACAATCCAAGTCTGCAGAGAGACTCAGGTAGACAGCAGGTGCTGGGAGAAATGAAAAATGTATGCAGCAGTTGAGCAGTATTTTCTCCGAAAGCTGAGATTCTGTGGACACACCCAAGCACAGAGATGTCCTGGGGCATAAACACTTATTTCACAAGGTAACATGACGAAAGCCACAGATCTCTGCAAAACCAAACTCATAACTACAGAAAGAACAAAATGTAAATGGGAGCCCCTTTTGCAGGCTCTCACATAGCTGTCCCAAATTCCTAGTTTTCTTCCTTTCCTTAAAAATAAATTCCATTTGAACAGGTAGCATGTTTGGTTGGAGGAAAACTCAAAGGGGCGGGAAGGGTTTAGAGTAAAAAGCAAGTTTTCTTCCCACCATTTCCAGGGACCTCAGCTTTCACCGGAGCTGTCCTTTCCCAGACAGCCCATGTCCATTCACACCTAAACTAAATCCAACAGGTCTCTGAGCCTCACTTTTCTCATCTAAAACATGAGAATAATGTTCAACACCCCCCCCACCCCTCTTTCTTCTAGGCTATTTGTGCAGACAGAATGTCACAGGGAAGGTGTTGTGTAGCCGAAAACAGCTGCACAGTTGTTACAGATGTTGCTAGTGTTGGTACTACTACCAACAAATAGCAATTCTAACTTAGTGATAGAGAAATAGACAACCTGTATCTAATTTGATTATTCAATAGTTTTAAACAGTGGAAGCTACTAATTGCTTCCTAAGGAAGAGCATGCGATTTGGTAACCTAAGGACCAGGCTGAGGCGAAAGTTCCGACAAAGAGAAGGAACTGAGAAGGTGAGACACGCCAGGCATTCCCCGATAACCAGGAAGAGGGTACCAAGAAGAGCAGAGGGCAAGTATCCACTGGAGACAGGGATCGATACGACCTAGATACTGCCCTGAAGGATGCCCTTGTGGAAACCCCAATCCGCCAGATCCAAGCCAATGCCAGGAAGCTCACCGGACACTGCCAGATGGCAGTTTCTAATACTTTTCATTTTTTTTAACTATTTCGCCAGTTTAGGAAAGTAAGACCCAAGCCAATGCCCAGGGGTAATGCCAATGTCCAACTACCTTATGGCTTACACACCCTCAAGTTAGTGCTGAATCCAACCATTTCCCCAAGGCTTGGGTCAGCAGGAAGGTTTCTCCTTGGTTTCAAAAGGGGAAAAAAGAAAAAAAAAAAAAAAACCACCAGACTGAAAAACCATTCTCCTATCTCTATGTTCCCCTTCCCCAATCTCTGAAGATTCATCTGGTAAATTGCTTTTAATTTATTGAGCCAGAACTTTCAAAACTTCATTAACTTGGGAACCAGCACATATAACCAGAGATTACAGTGGCTGGAACAATGTCCTTAGAGGTGGAAAGATGGTGGCTGGTTCACACAAAACTTCAAATTCTTGGAGGAGCATTAGAAAACCTGCCAAATGGCCAACACTGAGACTGGTCCCTTACTCCCAATCCCTCTAGGAGGTAGAAGACCTTGAATCACTTGGTCTCTATTTATACACACCCAGTTGGTCAATCAAGATATTTGTCTTAACCCAAAAAGTACACCAGTGATCAAGATATTTCCAGTTGCATATATGGACTCTTTTACATAAAATTGTCTCAGTTCTCTGATCTATTTGAAATAATCTAAGACTTCATTTTACAAATGTTCCCCTAGTTTAATTAAATTTCTAGTGAGCACATAAAAAATGGTGGCTTCCTTCTCCTGAACACTGGCATCCTCTTCATTTTGTGCAAGTCTGAGACTTGAGTGTGTTTTTAACTTACCTTTGTAATCAAACACAGGCATTAGGAGGAATTCCATATTCAGGAATGGGACGCCACATGTCCTAGTTTGTTCTTGGCCCCGGTGTCTCTATCTTCTGGCTACTTGCTAAGCAAAACTCATTTCAAACCAAGTGCTTCCTTATTCTCCACTGGTGTTTCTCCCTCTCACACTTAGTTTCATCTATATTGGCAAAATGAATTCAAGAATTCAGACTGTTGTTACCGGATAATTCAATCAAAACTGTTCTAGTGGGGGGATGCCTGGGTGGCTCAGTGGGTTGAAGCCTCTGCCTTCGGCTCAGGTCATGATCCCAGGATCCTGGGATCAAGACCCGCATCGGGCTCTCTGCTCAGCAGGGAGCCTGCTTCCTCCTCTCTCTCTGCCTGCCTCTCTGCCTACTTGTGATCTCTGTCTGTCATATAAATAAATAAAATCTTAAAAAAAAAAAAAAAGAGTAGATGGTCATTTGGATCTGCCTGGCTGAATATCTAAAAAACAAAACAAAACAAAACTGTTCTAGTGGGATTGTATTTGTTTATGTCTCTTGGAAGTGTAAGTAGGAGCTGACTTTTCCCCTAAATTACCCGGATGCAGCAAGCCCATGACCAGGCGAGTTTTGCTGCAACAATCTGTTTATACTCCTAATACCAACAGCGTTATTATTTACCTCGATGAGCCTCAGGCTCCTTCTCTCTGTAAAATCAGAATCACAACTCCTACACAGTCAGCTTGTTGATGAGACTAAAGGAGACTATAAATACAAGGACTGCTGCCTCCAGCAGGCATTCTGTACATATTTAAAAACACACACATTTGTGTGTTTGTACAATACACACGGTACGTGGATCGGAACACTTACACTGCTCTTTACAATTTATGAGATACTTACCCACATTTTCTCTTCAATTTTTTTTTAAAGATTTTATTTATTTATTTGACAGAGAGAAATCACAGGTAAGCAGAGAGGCAGGCAGAGAGAGGAGGAAGCAGGCTTCTCGCGGAGCAGAGAGCCTGATGCGGGGCTCGATCCCAGGACCCTGGGATCATGACCTGAGCCGAAAGCAGAGGCTTTAACCCACTGAGCCACCCAGGCGCCCCTTCTCTTCAATCTTCAGAAAAGCACGGGAAGAACAGGTAGCCACCATTTTATAAATGAAAGAGCCAGAGGTTAACTGATGTTAAACAGCTTTCCCAAAACCACATAGCTGGTCTGAGTTGATCTGTGTAACCCCTTACCTTTCCACGGCCTCTACGCCGAGACTCCATGCTCCACACAGCGGACTAAAGTACTGGATCTCAAACTTGGTTGCACACTGGAACCAGCTGGAAAACTCAAAAATTAATGCTAATACCCCATCCCACCCACAGAGATTTTGATTTAAAGTGTAGCCTTGATATGAGGATACATTTCTTTTCTGTTATCTCTTCGTTTCCAATTACATTTTTTTATTGTGAGGTATTTGTAAATTCATGTGCAGTTGTGAGAAATAATGTAGATCGATCCCCTGTAGCTTTTAGTCAGTTTCCCCCAATAGTGACACCTCGCAAGACTACAGTGTAATACCCAAACCATAAGACTGGCACTCGTGCATCGTCAAGATGCGGAACAGTTTCACCACCACAAGGATGTCTTCAATTTTCCTTTTATAACACAGCTAACTCCCACTACCCAGCTTAACCTCTGGTAATTGCTCATCTATTCTCCGTTTCTGTCATTTTGTCATTTCAAGAATGTTGGATAAATGGAATCACGCAGTCTGTGGCAATTTAGGATTGGCTTTTTTCACTCAGCAAAACTCCCTGAAGACTCATCATCCAAGTAGTTTCATGTTTTAATAGTTCTTTTTTTTTTTTAATTGCCGAGTGGTACTCAATGGTAAGGTTGTGCCAGTTTACTCAACTGTTGAGAGACATCTGAGTTGTCTCGAGTTTCTGACAATTATGAATAGAGCCGTCATGCACACTCAGGTACAGGTTTTTGTCGGAAGACAAGTTTTGATGTCTCTGAGATCAATGCCAAAAACAGTGGCTGGGTGGTATGGAAGCTGCATGTTTAGTTTTATAAGAACCTGCCCAAGTATTTTTAGAGTGACTGAACCATTCTACATTCCCATCAGCAATGCACGAGTGATCAAGTTTTTGACACCATTTTTTCTTGAACGCCAATTTGATAGGACGGTGATAATTTTTGTGGTTTTAAAATTTGCATTTATTTCCCTAATGGCTAGTGACTCACCCTAGTGAATATCTTTTCATGTGCTCATCTACCAACGGCATATCATTTTTAGTGAAATGTCTGTTCATGTCTTATGTCCATTTTTTAATTGGATTGTTTGTTTCTAAATGTTCAGTTTTTATAATTCTTTGTATATGCTAGATACTAGTCCTTTGCTGGATGTATGGTTTGCCAATATTTTCTCCTGGCCCATAGATTATCTCTTGTTTTATTTTTTAATTAACAGACTATTTTCTTAATTAAATTATTTTTAAACAGGTTTAGATTTACAGAAAAATGAGCAGATAGCACAGAAAGTTTCCACATACCATACCCCCAATCCGCCCATAAAATTGCCCTATTATTACATTTTGCAGTAGTATGGCACATTTCTCATTATTAATGAGCCAATACTGACACATTATTGTTGAAGTCCATAGTTTTTATCACTGAATAACGTTCCACTGTATAGATGTACCACCATTTATCCATTAACCTATCTAAGGACATCTCTGTTCCCTCCAGTTTTGGGCAATTATGAATAAAGCTGCTGTAAATATCTGTGTGTAAGTTTTCTGTGGACCTGAATTTTCAGTTCAATTGGGTAAATATCCAGGAGTGTGATTTTTAGATCATATAAGAATATGTTTATCTTGGTTAAAAATACAAAACAAAACAAAAAACTTCTCAAATGGCTTTTAAAAGTGGATGCACCATTTTGTATCTTTTAGGTAGGATTGAATACACTTTCATATGCTTATTTGCCATCTGTATATCTTCTTTGGTGAAGTGTTCATTCAGATCTGTTGCCCATTTTTTTTTTTTTTAAAGATTTTATTTATTTATTTGACAGAGAGAGATCACAGTAGGAGAGAGGAAGGGAAGAGATCACAGAGAGAGGAAGGGAAGCAGGCCCCCCGCTGAGCAGAGAGCCCGATGTGGGACTCGATCCCAGGACCCTGAGATCATGACCTGAGCCGAAGGCAGCGTGTTGCCCATTTTTTAACTGGGTTTTGTTTTCTTATTGCTGTGTGTTGAGTTCTTCCAATACAAATCCTTTATGGGATATGTTTTGCAAATATTTTCTTCCACTCTGAATCTTGTCTTTTAATTCTCTAAATAGTTTTTTTCACAGAGCAGAAGTTTTTCATTGTAATACAATCTAAGTGATCAACAGTTTCTCTCATGTATTGTGCTAGTGTTATACCTGAAATTCTATCACCAAGCCAAAGGTCACCTAGTTTCCTCCTACATTGTCTTTTAGAAGTTCTGCACGTTTGTGTTCTACATTTAGGTCTATGATCCACTTTGAGTTAAATTTTATGGAGGGTAAAGTCTGTCAAGATCTTTTTTTTTTTTTTTTTTTGCAAAAAGATTTCCAATTGTTCTACCTCTGTTTATTCAAAAGGTTATCCTTTCTCTATTGAATTGCTCATACTCATTTGCCAGCAACTGACTATATATTTGTATGGATCAGTTCTGGAGCTCTCAGTATGGCTTCCATTGATCTATTTGTCTATCCCTCACCAAGACCGCACGGTCCTCATTATCGTAGCTTTACAGTAAGTGTTTGAGTCAGATAATGTCAGTCTTCAAACTGCCTTTCTTCTTCCTCCCTGTTGTGGTGGCTATTTGGGGTCTTTTGTTTTTCCATATAAACTTTAGAATCAGTTTGGCAAAATCCACAAATCACTTGCCTCCAAGGGGAGGTAGAAGATTAGCTCCTCACCAGGCCCCGTTAGTAGCAGAGGAGGAACAGGCAGGAGGTAACTGCCAGCTAGCCCCACCTCTCACCTCGCTGCCGCTGGGTGGGGATGAGGGTACAGCTTCACACTGGATCCCACACACACACACTCCCTGACTTGGGAAATCTGACGATGGCCCTCATTTCCATGCAGCAGGGGGTGGGCTGGGAGACCAACTCATTATTCTTTCAGCCGCCCTGAAAACCAGTCTGTCCGTCTTCTTCCATTTTGTCTGTTTGGCAAACCTTCATCACAGGACCAATTATACCAACTACATTTTCTTTAGAGATCCTGCAGAGTACTGGAAAGGAAGCACAACAAAAACTCGAGGCAACAGAAATTAAGGAGTCTAGGAGCAATAAATGCAGCATACCTTTCCCCGGGCACCTTCTCCATGCCAGACCCAAGCCGCCACCAAGACTCAGAGATGGAAAAGGCACAGCCTGTCCTTTCCACCAAGTTGTACACACACACACACACACACACACACATGCCATGGCAGACCTGCAAACTCACAGCACTGCAAAGGGTTTCAGGGAGGAAGCTCCCTGCCCCAGTGTGTCGGGGAACATATTCCAGGGTAGCGGACAGGGGGCTGTGCCTTGGAGGAAGACTGGATCTTAAACAGGTAACCAGAAACGTTATGACCCAAAGGAGCAGCATCTCGAAACCCAGAACCTTCAGCTCGTCCCACGCTTGGCCACAGCTTCTGAATGATTTCGGAACACTGACGCTGTGCTTACTGCGTGCCCTGCACGCTTCTGAGAGGCTTCTTTACCATGAGTGCCTCCTAGAATCACCTGGGGGAACTTCTCGCTTGCAGACCCCGAAGGGCTTCCCCAGATCTATTGATTCAATCTAGGAGGATGGTCCATGCCAGTTTTGTTATTTATTTTTTGGAACTAGCTCCCTAGACAGTTCTGCGGCCCACCATCTCTGCTCCACCTTCCTGCTTCCCCCCTTAAATGAACTCTCTGTGGGGGGCCGGGGACCCTGATCTGTAACACCTGCTGATTTCTGTGGTAGCCAATACACCCACCAGGTCCAATTCAAGCCACCAACACAAATCAAGAATTTAGTTTGGCTAGCAAAATTCCTGACTAGTCTAACAATAGGCTCTCACACCACATCCTAAGAGCTAACCCCTGCATAACCAAGGGCCCACACTACCTCTCCCCATGGGTTAAGAAATACTATATTCCAGGAAAATGTAGGACCAAACAAAAAACCCACCTAATGTCAAGTAGAACACCATTAATAGTTTGTATTGTAATAAGGTTCATTGCTGGAGCACCTGGGTGGCTCAGTCCATTAAGTGACTGCCTTAGCCTTAGGTCACGATCTGGGCTAGGGTCCTGGGATTGAGTCTCCTATCAGTCTCCGTGCTGCTCCCTTTCCCTCAGCCCCTCCCCCTGCTCATGTTCTCTCTCTATCAAATAAGTAAATAAAATCTTTTTAAAAAGTTAATTGCTTAATAAGCCCATCTTAGGCAAAAAACTCTTAATGCAAACTTGGTAATAACCACTGGGGGAAGGGAGATCAGGCTGCCCAGACAGGCAGTGAGCATGAGAGACCACCCTCTGTGTCCAAAGAGTAGAATTTTACCACGTGAGGTCACTCTAGTACTTGTTGATTTATGCCTCCGGCTATCTCAGGCAAGAGAATTCCCTCCCTCTCTAAAAGATCAGCATTCTTCACTTTCGTACCTCATCATGAAATTCCATCATATATGCTGTTGATCATTACTTTGTATTTGTTGTTCACAATTTGAAAGCAGTTTTTATGACTTCTTTTTTCTCCTTGGTTAAAGAAACTGGTAATTTACAGGAAGGCAGGAAACAAAGGCAAAGGAGGCATTTCGGAATCACAGAACTTCCATTTAGCACAAGACTGATTAACCAGGCAGGTGAATTTGGACCCCTTGGCTCCCTCTCCAGACTCTAATGTCCTCATCTGTGAAATGGGGGAAATACTTGTAACTTCTACATCACAGGCTGGGAGTAAGTTATCTTGCTCAGTAGTTGCGTTGAGCACTGGGGTTCCAGAAAGCTAAGATTAGAAAGTCAAAGTTCCTGCTTTTAAGGGGCTCCACCTTTAACCTCAGGGACAAATATGGACACCAGATAATATAGGACACTGGCCAGTAAACACTCAGGTTTCTGCATTTCAGCATTGTGTGTTACCTGACGCTCTGAAACCTTAAGAAAAAGTCTTCATGTGTGGTAGCCGATTTGATGGGAAATAAAGTGTTGGTCCTAAAATTTCAATTGCAAGAGCCCTCTCCAACCCCTCCTCCCTCAAACCAGCCTGGAAGAGCACCACTACCGAGAAGGTTCCATGTCCCACGTGCCAGAGGCGCAAGGCGAGAGCGTCGGTCATCGAAACAGCCTGCCGGTAGAGGGCGCTCCGGGCGCATTCTGAGCTCACTTTCCCATCAGGGCACCCGCGTCTGAGTCCTGCGCTCCAGCCCGCCCAGCTTCAGCTTGCTTCCTGGTGACAAACGTTGCTGCAGCAGTTCCAGTTCACACCAGTGGCATATCAAGCTTCCCAGCGAATGGCCAGTGACTCGGCTGGAGCACCCTGAGTCCCATGCTCACTCCAGCCAGGCAGACAGATGGTGGCTCTGATTGGCTTCACCCCTTGGCTCTGGGGAGGAGGTCCGCCCTGGGCCACACGTGATGCCCAGGCAGAAGATGGATGTTATGGACAAGGGCTGAGGGGGAATCGGAGGCATCAACTACCTGTTCCACCTGGGGCATCGTAGCTAGACCTGGGTGTGACCGCGCATTGGGGGTTGGAGGCAGAGTTCATGAGCAGGTCCAGTGCTCCTCTTCCCTGTAGGAGCACTGCTTTCACGGAGAGTGAGCTCTTCAGCTCTGAGAAATTCACACTCCGAGGCTGACCATTCTGCTCACCCCTCTACCTGCACGCACGGCAGGGGGGCTGTGCTCCCAGGGGCCATTCATTACCACCCTCTCCCCATCCTGTTTTGTCTCACACGCTTCAGTGGTAGATCCTCCCCTACGTGGCATTTCCAAGTCCCCATTCTCTACCTGTCCCACAGGACAGGAGGTCACCCTCACCCACCAGGAGCACCTTGCAAGCTTCAGACCGCAACCTTCCTGCCCTGCATCCGCTTTCCTTCTTCCAGAATCAGGAAACCTCCGGCCTCCTGCAGCCCCTCTACCATCCTCGTTTGCAGTGTGATGAGACATCAACATCTTCTCCTATCACTATAACGTAGTCCTACGAGGGAGAGGAGGCAAGCACACGTTTGGATGGTCATTTTGAGCGGGAAATCACTGACTCGTAGTATTCCGCCAAAATTAAATCTCCTGCTGTGTCTGTGATGGGCTTGGGTAAATTCCTGCCAAGGAGGAAGTGTTTCTACAGCCTCTGCCACACAGAGAGGAGAAGAGCAGTGGGGCAGGGATCGTGGAGAGGGAAGCTGGAGCGCAAGCAATCTAATTTAGCAAATGATGCAGCAGCAGCACATACAGGTGAAGAGATCAGGGTGGGAGAAACTGGCACAACCTGCAGCATGCAAGCCCCACTGGAAGAATTCGCATTCCAGAAAACATCCAGACACCGTGCTGGCCAAAGGTAATGTGCCTCCTGGCATCATCAACCTGCAGCCCCCAGTCCACAACCACCCTCCCCACAGGAAAGAGCGGAGGTCCCTGACTATCACCATGGTCCTGCCAGCCCCCCTCCCCCAGGGACTCCCACCCTGGGCTAGAGACCCAGTTCCGGGTGCTGGGGAGAGACTAAATGGCCAGCCACTAGGAAATGAAGACCGCAGGCAGTGACCTCCAGCACGGGCCCAGGACAGATGCAGTCCTGCAGGGTGTGGCAGATCAGGACTCCTAAGAGGCAGCTCAGCACCATCCGATAGCCCATCAGATTCCACAGCTCACGAGTGTTTGATCCCACAGATGCTTGGTCATGGGCTCCATCAGCAGAGGGGAGCTGGAGAAAGAGGAAGCAGCCACCCTCCTCTCAGCAGACGGTCATCCCTGAGCTGAAATCTCACAGGACGCACCAGCTTCACCCTTAGCCCTGAAGCCACCAAATGGCCGCCATGCCCAGCACTTCTCTACTTAGAGCTTTCCAATACTACCTCCACCTTCCCACCCCCAGAAATACGGAGCTCTGGACTCATCTCCTTACCACATGGGTGACCACCATGTGTGATCCTGAGGGAAGGGCCACATTCTGGTCATATTTGCTATTAAGCAGCACTGCTATAGACTGTTTGTCCAAAACCCGGCCCCTGCCAGTCCCCTTGGTCAATTCATATGTTGAAAATCTAGTGCTCAAGGTAAGGGTATGAGGTGGGGCTTTGGAGAAGTAACTGGGTCATAAGGGCAGCCCTCATAAATGGAGTAGTGCCTTCATACAAAGGCCTCAGAGTTCCCTATCCCTTAGGCCAAGTGAGAACACAGCAAGGTGTAGTCAGTCTACAACCCAGAAGAGGGCTTTCACCAGAACCCAGCCATGCTAGCAACCTCAGCTTGGACTCCCAGCCTCCAGAAATAAATTTCTGTTGTTTAGAAGCCACCTGGTCTGTGGTCTTGTGTTAGAGCAGCCCACCCTAAAGCAACCATGATTACCCTTTTAGAAGTAATCATGGCCTGGGCCGGAAGACTTGGGCTCAACGACTGTCATAGGGCCCTCTCTCCTGGTCCTCAGTTTCCCTGTGTTTGTAGCAAGCAGAGAACCACAGGGTTCCCAAAGGGCATTCTGGTTTCCTTTGGCATCCTCTGGATTCAGTGGCTTGGCTTTGCCAGTGCAAACACATCTGCTGTCTGGGCTGGGTTGGCAGGGGTAGGGCCCCTGATAGGCAGAAATGGCCACTCCCAATCAGAGCACACACAATCGGGACGCACACCCACAGGCTGCACCTTTGAAAAGGGTGGGTTGTGGGGGTGGGGGTTAGTGAAAGCATCTGGGGAGCTCCAGCAAGCAGCTGTGGGCAGCAGTGAGAAGATGGGTGACCACCAGAGCTAGAAACAGAAGACTGAAGTCTGACACCTGGCTAAGCCTCCCACCCACCACTGAACTAGGGGCCCCAAGCTAGCCCCTTCACTTGAGCCTTGGTCTGCCTCCTGGCCCATGCTCAAGCAAGCAATATGCCTGTCAAGCAGGGTCTTGAACTCGGGGGAGCTAATGGAACACTCCAGGCTCTGAGACGATGTCGCCCTCATGATGGGGGGTGTGGGCATGGGTCGGGAGCCACTGCGCACCGCCCCCCCCCCCAGCCCACCGGGTAAAATTGACCCCGAAGAGCAAAAGGTGCTGAGATCTTTGAGTCTAAATCCCCACCCCCCACCTGCTGCCAGGCGAGAGCAAGAAACGCAGACTAGACCAGAACCACTGCACTTGAAGTTTTATGAGAAATTCTGTAAATGCGCAGAGTGGCCGGAGGCCGCTTGCCCACCAGGCCCCGCCCGCCGGGACCCCGGCGCTCAGCACTTGCTGTAGACGGCCGCACTGCCCCGCTCCTCAAACTCTTCCTTGCTGACCCAGAGCTGCTGGAAGGCCTGCAGGGAGGCCAGGATGGAGCCGCCGGTCCACACGGAGGTCTTCCTCTCGGGCGCAGCAGCCACCACGGGGCTGTCTCCGGGGCAGAGGAGGCTCAGCTCCCTCTGGAAGCGCTCGGGGAAGCCATCCAGCATGGTAGAGCCGCCACACAGCAGCACGTTGGCGGCCATCTCCTCCCTGAAGCCCGCCTCCTGGCAGCGGTCCAGGCAGGCGGCCGTGAGCGCGGGGAGGCCGGGATGGTTGCTGCCCACCAGGCTGGGCTTGAAGAGCATCTCGGCGCACTGGAACCGCTCCTGGCCGATGGTGATGAGCTTGCCATCGGGGAGCTCATAGTCCACGCGCATGTCCTCCAGGCACAGGGTGAGCTCCTGCTCGGGCACGAGTGCCGAGTAGCAGCACTTCTTCTTGATGTGCTCGATGATGTGCAGGTGGTCGTCCGTGAACTTGTGGCCAGCCTCGTTGAGCAGCTGCAGCAAGTAGTTGGTGAGGTCACTCCCAGCGTAGTCAGCGCGGCTGGTCAGGCCCGGCAGCACGTCGCCCTCCGAGATGGGCACCACGTGCGAGACGCCGTGCCCGCTCTCCACCACCAGACCCGAGGTCTTGCCGTAGGAGTAGATGGACAGGAGTGACTGGGATGTCACGTGCATGGCAGGGATGCCGAAGGTCTCGAACATGAGCTCCGCGTACTTCTCCCGGTTGCTGCTGGGGCTGAGCGGGGGGTCGGAGACCAGCACCGCATGCTCCTCAGGGAGGATCTTCATGGCCGTGTGGAAGACGTACTCCCAGATGCTCTGGACGCAGTCCCAGTCCACCACGATGCCGTATTTGAGCGGGTTCATCAGCTTCAGGGGCGCCTCCGTGTTGAGCAGCTCATGGCCCACGTAGGTCTCCTTGCGGGTGTCGCCAGCATCAGCCGCCTCCGAGTAGCGCTTGCCCACGGTGGAGGAGATGAAGTAGGTGGGCCTGGGCTCGCCGGCATAGCCGCACTTACAGTACTGGGAGCCCAGGTCAATGATGAGGGCCTTGATCTTGCGTACCTTCTTGGGCTTCATCTTCAGCGGGGTGACCAGACCTGTGTCCCGGATGCCAGCATCGGAACCTGGCAGTGTTCCTGCCTCTCCGGGATCACCCTGAGCCGTACCCAGGGGCATGGGGCTAGGGCTGCTCCTCGTCGCCATCTTCCTTCTTGGCTCACCTTTCTCACATCCACATCCTAGAGCTCCGTGGGGAGAAATAAGATGGCCCGCCTCCAGCAGTGCCTTGGCAACTCCTCAGGATTGTGATGTCACTGAGGGCCGGTCCATTCTGACAGCCCGGGGAGGGCTTGGCCTCCGCAGGCCCTTGATCTGCCACCCCCACCGCTGTCCACCTAATTTGACTTTGCTCTAAGACATAGCAGGCGTCCAGCAGTTTTAGAAACCCAGGCACACTGGGGTGTCAGGTTTCCACCCCCTCCCCTTCCACCCCTGCTTCTAATGCCCTGTGCACTGACTGAACACCTTTCCCTTCTCTGCTTCTTGGCTGAGAGGATAATAAATATTTGTGCCCCTACAGTACGCCAGGCACTGTACCAAGTACCGCACATATGTTACTCCCTAGAATCCTGAGAGGTATAGGGCTGAGCTGAGGACATGAAGGTTCAGAATTCAAATGACTTGCTCAGGAGCAAACAGCTCTTGAAATGTTTGTATTTTTATTCAAATTATTCAACTGTGTGCACCAGATCTTAGAGCATCAAGGTTCCAACAGTACCCTCATCCCTTCATTCAGCATCTACTGGGGCTGGTGGCAGGTCCAGCCCAGGACAGCTTGCCAGTGACAGACGCCAGAAGCCTGGCCACAGCAGCGTCCCCTCTAGGTGGGAAGGAGACAGAACAGATGCAGACAAGTTTGTAGGTAGAAGTCTACTGGGAGAACAAAGGGGCACGAAGAAGGAGTGATTACTGGAGGGAAGGAGTCAGCAGGTTCTAGAGAGAGGTGATCCCAAGTCAACTACCATGTGGGTATTTGACAAGTAGCTAGGAGGAGGGGACGGCATCCCAAGCAAAGAGCACCGCCTGTGCAAAGGCCAGGGTTGGAGGGAGCGGGAAATGTTGGGAACGTCTAGTAGTTAAATGTTTGGAAAAACAGATGAGGCTAGAGAGTTTATGGAGCCAACTAGGGAGGGCCTCTAACACTTGGAGTAAGAGCTTGGGTTAAATGGAGAACAGGTGGGGAACAAATAAAGATTTTAAGCAGGGGGGTGGTCAGATCTGACCGCTGGAAAATCTGGACAAGATCTGTGTTTAGCTGTGATGTAGAGGGGCACGGCCACGGAAGACATTCCTGTAAGACCTGAAGGAGACCTAAGCCAGGCTGGGACGGTGCGGAAGAGAAGGACAGACAGATTCTCCAGGAGTTTAGAAGGTAGAATCTCATCCACTTGGTTGGCTCCCCAACTATCTCCCATTCAACGCAAGTTCTTACTCTAGCATTTAAGGCCTCTCTCATTGCTCCTGTGACACCTCTCACCTCAAACACTGCATTTATATCAGATGACTAGACCAGCTGTGGGGAGTGAGGGAGAGGGAGGGATGAATCCCTCACCTCCGCCAAAGCGAAGAAAGATGGCCTGTCATCCAGAGCAGGCAAAGTCACTAGGTTTCCATAGGGCCCTCCATCCCAAACAGACCTCCTTCAAAAACAAAACAAAACAAAAAATCTCCAGGTGATTCGTAAGAAACCCTGTACTTTGGCATCTTCCTTACTAGATTATCTTTCTGCTCTCCCATAGCTGCTAAGATCACAGGGACCCAGTTCACCTTTCTTTCCATAATCAAGGGTAGGTGGTGTCCCAAAAGCCAGAGCAAGGATACCAGCTCAGGGAGAGATGTGTTTCTGGGTCTAATCTTTCCAGTTTTTTCTTCCACTACAGGAGGGCCTCAAAGTTGCTTTCAGGAAGGATCATCTCACGGTTTTCTAGCCTCGGGCCAGAGGAGCACAAGTAGGTGTGATCCCAGAGAAAATATGACCTGAGATACTTTGGGCAACCGAGGGTGCCTCTAACCAGGAGGGATCTCACCAGAGATCCCTGGGAACCCACGAGTACCTCAGATGGTGAGTAACAAGTACAGGGGCTTCTGCATGCCAGGCACTGAAGGTTTGGAGTGCAGTGGGCCAAGGGTCTCCATATTCTCCCATCATCAATACCATTAACTGTCTCCTGACCCCCGAGAAGAGAGAAGGAACATGAAGGGAGGACACAGAAGCTAAGGGCAAGGGGGTTCACTTAAGAGAGAGCGTCCAAGCATGCGAAATCCAGAGAGGTGAACTAAAAGGAGTGAAAAGCATCCAGTGACATTAGCCTGAAGGATCTAGTGTAGACCAAGAGTCCCTGCGCTCTTAGGCCTTACAGACAGGAAGGAGCAGGTGTCTTTAAGCCCGCACAGCACCTTTCCCACCCACACTGACAGAAAGAGCCAAAGAGGGGTAAGCCTGGGTGGGGGGAACACATGCAAGCCAGCCTGGCAGGCTTTAGTGTCTCAGCGAAGTGGGAAGCACAAG
Organism: Mustela nivalis; assembly: GCF_964662115.1. NCBI lineage: Eukaryota > Metazoa > Chordata > Mammalia > Carnivora > Mustelidae > Mustela > Mustela nivalis. Next base: position 70,353,497 of record NC_139032.1, read on the forward strand.
TCAAGGGACAGGGTGAATAAAGGCCCCCAAAGATGTCCCCATCTTTAATCCCTGGAATCTGTGAATGTTATCTTTCATGGCAAAAGGGACTTCACAGGTAGGAGTTAAAGAGTTTGAGATAGGGAGGTTACCCTGCATTATCGCGGTGGCCCTGAACTAATCATCAAGGTCTTAATAAGAGCCGGACAGGAGGATGAGGTCTGAGATGAAACAAAAGAGGCAGAAGTCAGACACGTCTTTGAAGATGAAGGGGCCCCATGCCAAAGAATGTAGGTGGCCTCTAGGGAGCTGGAAAAGGCCAAAGATGATCACCCAGAGCCTTGGGAAGGAACGCAGTCCCACCAATAGCTTGACTATTGCTGAGAATGCAGGCTTCTGACCTCCAGAACTGTAGTTAATAAATCTGTGTTTGAAGCCACTAAGTATGTGGTAATTTGTGACAGCGACCACAGGAAAGGAGCATAGGCTCTTACAGGAATTTATAGGAATCCAGGGCAGTGACAATGCACTAGGCAGCTGCACATCTGTCCGAATTCAAGATGAGGGTTGAGAAGGAAAAATTGGTCACCCTACATGAAATGTTCCTTTGGTTATCACATAAACATTCTTTCGAAGTCAAATGATCCAAGTTGGCCATGCAAACCCCCACTGAACAACAGGCAAGTACAGTTTTTTAGGCAGCCAGGCATAGAGAAATACTTTCCTCTTCTTTCCAAACTCAGTGCTATCTCATCCTCTACCCATCGACCCAAGTAGACACTCTGAGGTGACAGCATGTCTGCTCCCATTAGGTGGTCACAAGACTGGACTCAGTGCTTTTCTTCTCTTACCCCACACAAGGAGCCAAGAGCATGCCCAGTAACCTCCTCAAAGGGGAAAGTCCCCTCTTTGGAGCAACTGACTCTTTCATGAAAAGCGTGGGACCGCATAACAAAAAGCTGGTTTCTGGATGCCCTGACAGTGACGGGTGTCAGCGCCACCGTGCCTACCTGCAGAGATGGCATGTGAGATGATGGCCGCGTGTGCTTAGAGACACATTTTGGGTCTCATTGAGGTGTGTCCACACCACACCCCTGGGATGAAGTCCCAGTCAGGACAGCTTGACCCCCACAGGCTGGATCCCACAGGCGAGCCATGCCCCTAAGAACCTCAGTGTTCTCATCAGTGCAACTCTGTATGGTCTGATTTCATCGCCGACCCAAGGACCTGCATGAAGGAGTATGTGTACACATGTGACTAAACATTCTTCTGCAGGCTGTCATAAGGGACAACTGAGACACAAGTGCTTGGCACGGTCACTACAGCAGCAAGCAGTCCTGCCCAAATCTCCATCAGGTAGTGTCAACTGTGCGCAAGTCTCTAGTGCTTTCTGACCTCATGCAGAGTCAGAGCCAAAGTCATAGCAGTGGCCCGAGAGGATGGATGTGGGCTGCTCCCCCTCCCCACCCCCTTCTCCCACCTCACGTACTTCTCCTTGCGGTCCCCACTCAGCCACACAGGGAGTGGGATCCTCTAACTTAGGGGCCAAAAAACTTTTTCTGTAAAGGGCCTGATAACCAGCATCGTCAGGGTGGCGGGCTGTGCACTCTTCGTGGCAATGACGTTATAGCATAGAAGCAGGCACAGATAGTACATAAGGTACTATCTGTACATAAATGAGCATCGCTGTGTTCGGATAAAGGCTGATTTACCGAACACAGGGGGCCAGCACTAGTTTGCTGGCCCCTCCTCTCATCGGTCACAGGTGCGCCTCCAACATCTGCATCTGCTGCTCCCAATATACACCCGACACACATGGCACTGTCCGTCCGTCCCCTCCTTCTGGTCTTCACTCAAGTGTCACCCTCTCAGGGATCCCTGCCCAAGCCCAGAACGTGGCCACCGTCCCCAAGACCCTTCCCTGACTTTTCTCTTTTGCCCTTAATCATTTCCCAACAGCTGTTTGTCTTGGCCATTGCCTCTCCGCCCAGCCCCCACTGACTACAGTGTAAAGTCTACAAGAGCAGAGATTGTCATCTTTTTTTCCTCCACAGCTGCCTTTTATTTCCAGTGTCCTTTCATGTAGCAAGTGCTCAATAAAGAACTGATTGGCTAAAATCAGGTTTATTACCAAATCTAGAAAAAGGTTAAGTGACCTCTAAGACACCACCCAAATCCACCCTAACATGGGACACAGGTTTCCACTATCTAGAAAGCCCCAGGTCACCAGATTACGTCACAATCAGTGATGTCATTGTTGGGAAAATTCTCAAGTTGCCCTCTGATATAAGCCTTTCAGGCCTTGAGGCCGGTGGGATCGAGGAACTTTCTGAGAGCAAGATGGCTCTTGATAGCATGTGGGCTCCCCAGGCATCAATCATCGGGGATGGGCCTGCCAAGAAAGTGGGTGAACAGGCGCCCCTACAATCACACTTCCTCCAGACTGCCTCCTTAAAAGATGGCCCAGCGAAGCGGGCAGTGTGGGTCCGCTGTAACCATTCAGAGCCAGAAGAACCTGCTAAATCAACGACAGGCAAGGAGAAATCCAAGCTAGTGGTGACCAAAGCAGTGGTCGTGGACCTTGGCACTGGCTCCTGCAAATGTGGCTTTGCCGGGCTGCCAAAGCCCACCCACATCATCTCATCGACAGTGGGCAAGCCCTACATGGAGACCGCCAAAACCGGGGACAATCGCAAGGAGACATTTGTGGGGCGGGACCTCATCAATCCAGGGGTTCGTCTCAAGCTAGTTAATCCTCTGCGGCATGGCATCATCGTGGACTGGGACACAGTGCAGGATATCTGGGAATATCTCTTCCATCAAGAGATGAAGATTGCCCCAGAGGAGCATGCGGTCTTGGTTTCCGATCCACCCCTGAGCCCACACACCAACAGAGAGAAGTACGCTGAAATGCTGTTTGAAACCTTCAGCACTCCTGCAATGCACATCGCCTACCAGTCCCGCCTGTCCATGTACTCCTACGGAAGGACCTCTGGCCTGGTGGTGGAGGTCGGCCATGGCGTGTCCTACGTGGTCCCCATCTACGAGGGTTATCCTTTGCCCAGCATCACTGGACGTCTGGACTATGCAGGCTCTGACCTGACAACCTATTTGATGGGCCTGATGAATAATGCGGGGAAACACTTCACCGAGGACCAGATAGGGATTGTGGAGGACATCAAGAAGAAATGTTGCTTTGTGGCCCTGGACCCCATCGAAGAGAAGAAAATCCCGGCCACCGAGCATACAATTCAGTACACTCTGCCTGACGGGCAGGTGATAAACTTGGGCCAGGAAAGGTTCCTCTGCGCCGAGATGTTCTTTAAGCCTTCTCTGATCAAGTCCATGCAGCTGGGGCTCCACACCCAGACTGTGTCCTGCCTTCACAAGTGTGACATTGCCCTCAAGCGGGATCTCATGGGCAGCATCCTGCTGTGCGGGGGGGGCACTATGCTCAGCGGCTTCCCCAACCGCCTGCAGAAGGAGCTGAGCAGCATGTGTCCCAATGACAATCCGCAGGTCAACGTGCTGCCCGAAAGAGACACAGCGGTGTGGACAGGCGGCTCCATCCTGGCCTCGCTTCAGGGCTTCCAACCCCTGTGGGTCCACCGCTCTGAGTACGAGGAACACGGGCCTTTCTTCCTCTACAGAAGGTGCTTCTGAACTCCGACCAAGTGTGGCTGCCATGCGTCCGCTCTGCTGGGTGAGCACCCGTCCGACGCATAGGGAGCTACATTCGCACGTTTGCTTCTGTAGTATTAAACGATCCTCGTGTTCCCTCCATAGCGTGTTGTCTGTATTTCCTGACTCAGTAAGAGCAAGTTCATGAATGCAGCATGTGCCCAACGAAGTTGGAGATGTGGGTGAAACAACAAAGGCACATATTACGTGCCGCTTGCTTGAACATTCTTGGGAAAAACTAGCTCTAACCTTATTCTGTCCCTTTTTGTATCCCGTTTTAAGAACGATCACACTGTTACATCTCAGAAAGGGAGCGTGATCAAGATATAGAGTCAGTGCTTTAGGGCATTTATGCTTAGGGCATATAGAATATTCCTTTTGATCAACAACAGGAAGTCTGCTACAATGGTTCGGTCTCCCATACAGCTGCAGAGCATACTTCATGCTTCATGAAGGCTTGTGAAGAGTGGACTAGGGTGTGTGGTTCTTGTGGTTCCTGTAGGAACACAGGTTCCTGTGTGGTTCCTGTTGGAATTAAGGGAAAGCAGATCCCTTAGTTCAAAAAGGAACTTATGTCTCAATACAGCTCTTACCAAACCATCATGGTGACTGGCTGCTGAAACCTGCATGTAATGAACAAGGTGTATGTGTGTGTGTGAAGGGGCAACTCTTCAGCTGCTCATCACCCACTAGACTGGATTCCCCATCAACCTGTAGGATACACAGCTGGGATTGGGGGATGGGTGTGGGATAGAGGTTGGCAGTTCTGGGGCTAATGATGTAGGTTTGCGGGAACCTGCCCTACACTGGTCATTCTACCCCAACTGAGGAGGCAGTAGGAACATTCAGTCCTTCAAGACCAGAGAAGCCCTTCTGGGGCCCTGCATGTTCTGTGGTGGTCTTACAGGGCCACTTTTTTAAATGGAACACGGATTTTTCAGAACAGTTCCCAGTACAGTCTCTGTCCTGTCTCTCAACCTCAGCATCTGAACACTGGCAGGGAGCAGCATCAAACAGTGGAAAGAAATGGGTTTGAACTTTGATCTGAAACCCTATTTCACTACCACCTAACTGTATGGCTTGAGTCTACTTACCTATAAAATTGAATTCAAAGGCCTACTTCAGGGGTGCCTGGATGGCTCAGTGGTTAAGCCTCTGCCTTCAGCTCGGGTCATGATCTCAGGGTCCTGGGATCAAGTCCCACGTCGGGCTCTCTGCTCAGCAGAGAACCTGCTTCCTCTCTCTCTCTCTCTCTCTCTGCCTACTTGTGATCTGTCAAAGGCCTACTTCACACAGCTGATATAAAAAAAAAAAAAAAAAGAGAGAGAGATAAACACTGAAATACTAGTATCTGGCCTCTGGGTGGTGATCCTAAGAGCTAGCTAGAATTATCTTGTAGACTCCTCTTATACAGGAACCCTGAAATCTTACCATAGTTCTTTTCTGTTTTTGTTTTTTAAAGATTCATTTATTTATTTTAGAGAGCTAGCATGGGGCGGGGAGGGCAGAGAGGGAGGGAGGGTCTCAAGCAGACTCCACACTGAGCACAGAGCCTGACACGGGCTCAATCTCATGACCCTGAGATCACAACCCAAGCTGAAACCAAGAATGGGATGCTTAACTGATTATGCCACCGAAGTGTCCCTTACCATGGTTTTCTGTCACATGCACACCCAAAGACACCTAGGCATTCAAGGACTCACAGAAGAGGTCTGGCATCTCTACCATGCGCAGGGAGAAGCCCTACCAAGCTATCTTCCTAGTATCCAGGTTTGCCTAGACTGCCTCGAAAGACCTAACTGCCCAACCCTGCATCCAGGCCTAGTAAACACGGCTGACAGGCACCAGCAAGCTGGAAGAGAGAAGTACGGTCCGACACAGAAGGGCTTCTCAAGTTCCTAGAGTTAAGCAAGGGGGACTAAACCTTACCTGGCAGGATCAGAGGATCACCTAGCAGCTGGGTACACAGGGTGGTATAAGGTCTTAGTAACCTCAGTTTCTGCCCAACATTTCATGAACATTCACTGTTGAGCAGGTTAAAATTTGATTAATTCTAACGTTTGACCTCACTGGCAGGGAGCTAAAGCCTTTGGACCCTTCCTTAGAATAATATGTTAAAATGCATAAAATAAAACACATAGTATTACAGAGAAAACCAATCCTATAGAAACATACTATCTTTAAATCCCTTAAATATCTATGGATCCCAAGTCACGGATCCCCAAAAAGGTGAGCTTTGATGAAGGGGAAGCATGAAAGGGTAGTTCTGGAGGGAAATCCCCAGGCCACAGTAGGTCTAAATGTTCTGCTGCAGTTTAAAATGAAAACATATCAAAAAGAATAAAAGAGAAAAGTACCAATATAAAGCTGAACAGATATGTACCTTTTTCAAAATACCTTTATGGGAGCACCAGGGTGGCACAGTCAGTCAGGCATCTGTCTCTTGCTCAAATCATGATCTCAAGGTCATAAGATTGGACTCCACATTGTTAGAGGGAGGGCAGGGTTCCACACTCAGCACAGGTCTGCTGGGCTTTCTCTCTCCTGCTCCCTGTGCTCTCTAAAATAAATAAATCCTAAAACGGGGCGCCTGGGTGACTCAGTGGGTTAAAGCCTCTGCCTTGGGCTCAGGTCATGATCTTAGGGTCCTGGGATCAAGCCCCGCATCATGCTCTCTGCTCAGCCTACTTCCTCCTCTCTCTCTCTCTGCCTGCCTCTCTGCCTACTTGTGATCTCTGTCTGTCAAATAAATAAATAAAACCTTTAAAAATAAATAAATAAAATTTTTTTTTAAAGACAAAAAAACCCCATAACCCATTTCCATGAATTCTCACTTGATCTTTACACAATTCCCCTTGTAGGAAAAAAAAGTCATCCTCGTGAAAGAGAGAGAGGAGGAGATGAACAGTTTTAGTAAGTACATGAAAGTCAGTTTAGTGATTCTCAACTGGGGGCAATTTTGACCCCCAATGAGAGACGTGGCAATGTCTAAAATTGGTTTTGGTTATCAGAACAGGAGCGGGGGATATACAGTGCTGGCAGCTAGTGGGTAGAGGGCAGAAATATTGCTAAACATCCTATAATACACAGGAGAGATCTCTACAACAAAGAATGATATGACCCAAAATGTCAATAGTGCTAAGGTACACAGTGGTGCTAATGGGTACACAAGGCAATATTCAGTGAAATTAAATGTGCCTGTCTAGGGGTGCCTCCTCACTCTCTCTCTCTCCTACAAATAAATAAAATCTTTTTTTAAAAAAAGTCTCTGTCCAAGGACACTAAGATGGGTGGACCCAAGGCCTTGTTCTTTCCTGTATACCAGGAGAACATCTGTTGATGTTAAAACCCTTGGGACTCCAGAGCCAGTGAGATTAATATAGGCATAAGGCAGAAGGGCTTATCAATTCAGTGTCCCCAAATGTCACCATATTAGCTTTGACTTGTCTATAGCTTCAGGGATGTTAATGGGTTACCTAGCTTCTAAGATATTTATTCTCCTCACCTCGGTTACTACTAAATATGGCAGACAAGCAAGGACAGCCAGAAATTCCTAAGGGCTTGTTCAGGTGGTGCTTCCAGTGACGCACACATTTATGGGGAAGCACAGGAGGTGAGGAAAAAGCTGATCTGCCTTCCCAAATTGTAGTAACCTTAAGTAATAAGAATCATTAGTTTTATTTATTTTTGAATACACCCTCTTCAATTATGGCTATGAACAATCCCTAAAAGGCAAACCTGTGTGTGTGTGTGTGTGTGTGTGTGTATAATACATGGAAAATGAATTTAAAAGATGTGGCAGTGCTAAAAAATTACATCAAACTACTCATAAAGACATAACAAAAACATTACCTCCTGCCTCTGTTCTTTTTTAAATGTATACTTAAAATGGGTTGTCAGACACAGTCCTCTGCAAGTTCCCTCTTGATGTCTGCAGCATCGAGCAAAACTGACACCATGGGACCAACAAAACCACTGGAGTTTTTAGCTTACTGCAGCATGAACTTGCTTTGGGACAGAGTTCAAATCTAGTAGAAGACTTATATATTCTTTTCCAGGACCTTGACAGAGCCTTTCCCCCAAATTAAGCGTTTATCATTTCCAGACATTTCTCTTCTTCCCATACACTGCACTTTCCCCATGAATTCTTCTGTGACCTTGTTTGGAAGGTCAGCTCTAGGCTGCTGCCTCTCGAACAAAATTCCATCTTGCTCACAGGAAATAGCTAGTAATTGATAGGTATTTGTATTCATACAAATTCTTTCTTGATGCTTCAATACATTATCTCAAGGAAATGGAACATCTCAAGGAATAGAACATCTATGAAAAACCACCCTATTATCAACAACACATTTACTTCTATTCCCAATCTATAAGGCATGGGTGCCCTTACCATTATCCATAGCAAGAGCACTAGAATATATTAAAATGCCATATAAGATATTATTTTTCCTTATGGTGCTTCACTGACCTGTTTTAGTTGCTTTCTTTGGAAAAATATGAGAATGTTTCTCATATTTGTGAGTAGTTACAAAGCACTTTTAGCCTTTCAGTGTGAGGCCCTTTAATTATAGCAATCCATTATGAGTATAAATCATAAAGTAGATTTCTATAAGGCAGGATATACCTTCTTTTTCTTTCCATTGTTTTTTAAAAAAATTTTCAGACACGGAGAGAAATTGAGTTGTACAAGCAAACACACCTAGACTCTACCATTTACATTTTGCTATTTAGGGAATGACTTTAATTACAATTCTGGGCATATCTCTACTCCGCAGATTAGAGGCAGCATTTCCATTCACGCACAGTCAGGAAGGTCTGGGTCTGGTATTAAAGGCACGGAAGAAATTTTTAACCTTACCCAAGAATCAGCCACAAAACCATTGTCAAAATGAACTGAGCTTTTTCTAGATTAATCCAAAAGAGAAACATTCTCATATTTTTCCAAAGAAAGCAACTAAAACAGGTCAGTGAAGCACCATAAGGAAAAATAAATGAAATGGCCTTAAAAGCAGCAATTACTTGGAGAAAAAAGGAATAACTCAACAATCGTGCACACCGTTTACCATACTCAACGTGCATGATACTGTTTCCGACATGCTCATGTGCGCCAGCTCTAATACTGCTAAATCCCTCACAGAAAATTGACAGGCAGTAGAAAGAGTCCCTGTGGACACTGCAGTGCTAGGAGCTCAATACAGTTCTAACTGGAAGCACGTGATGTGGTACGAGATTACAAAGTAAACAGCTGTGAGCATAGGAAAGCTTAGAATTTCAAAGGATATATTTAGCTTTTTATTCTGCTTTAGTTCCAGGTGAAGAAGTCATTTAAGTGATTCAATTTCACCAACTGTTGGTAGCACAAATAGCCATGTTGTTTATACATAATGCTCTCCTCCCAGAACATAAAATATTTAAAAAACATTATTTTCTTTTCCTCACACTTTTGAGGTAGGAGCCATGAAACATTATTCCCAATTAACTGAGGCACAAATCAGTTAATTATGTGACTTGTCGAAGGTCCCAAAATGAATGGGACTGGTAGCTGGGAATAAAAGACAGTCTTCTCGGTGCTATAAATACCGGAAACACACTCTTAAACAGCACTAAACAAAAGAGCAGTAATTCTTACAAAATGCTGCAATACTGGTTAAAGCGTAAGGTTTTGCTAATTAAAATTATACGCAAAATAAAGCAGAACTGCTTGGTGTCTGGTTAGGTCTGCTGTATGGAGCAGCTCTCCAGGCTGCTAAGGCAGACCGCTATCTTACTCTTCCCAGCTCCTGACGGCCAGGCCCCGAAGAGGAAGGGAAAGGAGAACCACCTCTGCTGGGGTCATTCACTCCAGAAGACTCAGTTTCCACTGGGTTTTTCTGTTGATCTTTGGGGGTATAAAAAGCTCAGCATCTAGAAGAAAGGAAAGGAAAACTGTGATAGACACACCTTCTTGCTAGGGGGAGCTGAGGCAGTAACTCTGCGATAAAACTAGTGCCTGGGCTTTGCAGCTACAAGATAACCATCAGACCAGAGAAAGCTAAAGCTCCTGTTAGCCTCCAGCCCCCAGTCAGAGCAAACACAGCCTGAAGGCCCTGCCCCAAGAATAGAGATTTCCACTTCCGGCAGGTGAAGGGTAGAAGAAAAGAACGCCCACTGAGTGATTCAAAGAATGTTCTAGATTTTGAATGGGAGGGGATGGTGGTGGTTACAAAACCATATGTAATTAATAAATCTCATCAAATTTTACATTTCACTATCTACAAAACTTTCCTCAATTATAAGAGAAAAAATGTTATCTGAAAAAGAGTTAATGAACAGAAAAAACTTTTATGATAAAAAAATTCTACACATGATCAATAAAAATGTCCCTACTCTTGGAAAAAAGCAAATGGAGGAGGAGAAGACGGATGGGGTAAAATTGTCACTGTCAACAAAACTCCCAGGCCCTCTTTCTTTTCTTTTCTTTTTGAAGATTTTGTTTTTAAATAATCTTGTCACCCAACACCCCAAGATGAAGTGACATGGCTCCACCAGGGCCCTCTTTCAGATCTGTGGGAGCAGACATATATACAGGCAGCGGAGATACAAGAAAATACATGTATAAAAAGATGTTCTTTCTCAGCATTACTTGTAATACATTCCAACAAAGTATATCTATATACATGAGCCACACAGACATTAAAAATTATTTTTAAACATATTTAACCAATGTGAGAAAAATGCTCAAGATAGAGTGTTTTTAAAAACATGATTTTCATATTATATATACATGTACTAGAAATGATCAAATTTTAATATTCTTTAACACGCTTTTCTGTACAATCCAGATTTTCACCATTAACCTCATCAGTTTTATAATTTCACACACCATTAGTGCTTTCTGCTCCAACAAACAAAAAGTTAGATAGACAAAAAGACCATAGGAGGTTTTCCTTATATACGGACACTGATACTGAAAATTCATTATTAGCAAGGCCCACCAACTTGCGTGAAATGGTGATTAAACTTTAAATGAGATGATCTTATAGAATACCCAGTGCTCATGACATCACGGGGGTATTTAAAAGACTGATGAACCACTGAGCTCTACCTCTGAAACGAATAATATACTACATATTAATTAATTGAATTTAAATAAAAATAAACGAGATGATTTTTTTTAAACATCTTTTTTTCTTAAAGATTTTATTTTTTTGACAGACAGAGACCACAAATAGGCAGAGAAGCAGGCAGAGAGAGAGAGGGGGAAGCAGGCTCCCTGCTGAGCAGAGAGCCCGATGTGGGGCTCAATCCCAGGACCCTGGCATCATGACCCAAGCTAAAGGCAGAGGCTTAACCCACTGAGCCACCCAGGCGCCCGATGATCTTTTTTTAAAAAAAAGAAGTTAAGGGGCACCTAGTCAGGTAAATGTCTGCCTTTGGCTCAGGCCATGATCCCAGAATCCTGGGATCGAACCCTGCATCAGGCTCCCTGCTCAGTGGGTGTCTGCTTCTCCCTCTGCCTCTACCCCCTGGCTTGTGCTCTCTCTCTCTTTCTCTCTCTCTCAAATAAATAAATAAATTTTTAAGAAGTTATGGAAATATTCTTATTAAAAATTTAGACATAAGCACAATTTTGATATCTACATTGAACTAAGAATACCAAGCACTGACTTTTTAGCAGGAAAGAGCTGTGCGGACAAACTGTTACGACAACAAAACATGACATCCTTCACCTTTCCATGTCTGAATTTCACAGTGTAAGGGTTATTTTTGCAAAAATACTTTGAAGGTCTTATCAATTATTCCAAGGGCTCTTCTTACTCTTTTGTTAGTCGAAATCATTCCCACTTGAAGCAGTTACTTTGTTATCAATGATAACAAGCCCAACTCAGCTATGATGATTCAAGCACTTCTCTTGAAATACTTAAATCCATTTTATGAAACCCTACATTTTTGCAAGACTTACAACAGATCTGCACAATACTGCAATGTAAACATGGAACATGAAACAGAGAGAATGCCTATCAAACCACGGACCCCACTCGCAGGCCGTGTGAGCATACTTAACTCCTCCCTTGGCTAGGGAGGAGCAGTTGCAGAACAGTGCTTGGGACTTTGTCAGTAGTTCATCTGCCTATTTTTAGATTATGAGAACCTCTCTTTCCCTATGCCATCTTGTAACCACAAGGACATTGATAATACTTATGTACTCAGATAATGAGGAGCCTCAAATAGCATCTCTAAGGCTCAGCTGGAAAATGAAAGTGCTCTTCGATAAAGCCACCAGGATACTTGAAGCAAAGGTGTGACTAGACTCCATGTGAAGGTCAGCATCAGGCCAGTAGTGAGGAAAATGGGGCAGAAATCACAGCTGGATTGTGGAGTACAAACTGAGCAATGACCAAGCTGCCTTGGTCCAAGATGTATTCTTAGCATCTCAGAACTAAGTATATGTTGGGACTGATAGCAAAAGCAGCTTGTCAGCCTTCAGGAAGAAGGGGAGCTAGGAATACAGCAGCTACTGTCCCAATACGTGACATAAGCTGGATAAGAAATAGCTCATTTGTTCCTGGTAGCAACATTAACTGTTCAACTTCAAATTTAGTGTAAACACCAACGGCTACTTCAAATGTCATCAGAAAGCTAGTATAGCACAGTATTTAAAGGAAAAAAAAATTGTGGAAAATCCAAGTTACAGTAGTAAAGACTCCCAATTATTTCAGAACATACCACTAACTTTTGAAAGCTAAGAGGCTGGTATGCTTGATTGATCCACCTAAAGGGTAAATACTCAAGCACCAAATTGATCTGTCAAAAGTTTCTAACTAGGGGCGCCTGGGTAGCTCAGTGGGTTAAGCCTCTGCCTTTGGCTCAGGTCATGGTCTCAGGGTCCTGGGATCGAGCCCCGCATCAGGCTCTCTGCTCAGCAGGGAGCCTGCATCCCTTCCTCTCTCTCTGCCTGCCTCTCTGCCTACTTGTGATCTCTCTCCCTCTCTCTGTCAAATTAATAAATAAAATCTTTAAAAAAAAAGTTTCTAACTAAATTTAAAAAGAGCCTTTGGGGCTTTAAAATATAAGGGCTACACAATCTAATCAGGAATCATCTCCCCTGCCAACAAATAAAAAATGAAACATTTTTGGTAAACTTAAATAGGAAATGCAAGTAAAATGCTAACATTCTTTGGATTGCTTTCAAATTATATTGTCAATCCTGAAGATGGTTATGAAAATGCCCCCAAGATGCAGCGCATAACTGCCAAGAACCAAAAATGATGACTTGGGAGAATCCTTAAAATATATATATATAAATTGTATTGTTTGGACTCAAACTTCAACTATGGTGTGCCTGTATGGACAAGTGTATGTCAGATGATCTTTTAAAAATTTATACATTTAATGTCATGTTGGGTTCCCCACCCCTCTGGTTCCCAAAACTAGAAGCACTAAGTCAATTTTATTACAGATATACTCATAAAATTCAGGGAAAATTGTTGTCAATACCTGATCTTTCCTGACTCCAATGACTTTCTCGACACAAAGAGAAAGATATTCCTTCTGCCAAATACTGTGATAATTTGAAGAGAAAACAATACTAACCAAGAACAGGAACTGAAGTCTTCTGTTGTTGATAAGAAGCCATGATACTGTTTGCAGTAGAATCAGGACCTAGAACCTAAGTAGAAAACAGATCAGCAAAGATTATTTTACACTTCTGATGACCACACATACCAAAGGCCAAGTTTCTACCAGCAGCAAATAGCAAGTCATTTCAAATGATCAAGCACAGTAATTCTCTTCTCCTTTGTGGTTTTTACTTTGCCAGGTGTTCCAGTCTCAATTTAGACCTCCAAATCTCCTTTCTTCCAGAAGACAAGGTAATGATAAGGGGAAAATAAAAAAAGGAAAATCTTAAGGAATATAAGCCATACCCTAAGGGGAGGAGTACAAGAGGTTATAGAACACACAGAGCATCAAAACTCCTTCAAAAGATCTGTGGGAATTTTGATATAAAACAAATACATGGCTCAGTGGGTTAAGCCTCTGCCTTCGGCTCAGGGTCCTGGGATCATGCCCCGCATCTGGCTCTGGCTCTCTGCTCAGCAGGGAGCCTGCTCCCCCCTCCCCCTCTGCCTGCCTCTCTGCCTGCTTGTGATCTCTCTCTCTGTCAAATAAAATCTTAAAAAACAAAACAAAAAAAAACAAAAAAACCCCAAATACGTGCATGTATCAGGGAGTAGAATGCAAACTGTGCGCACGTGTTCAAGGTAAAACCAGACTCTTCACAGGAATTCCGTGTTTGTGTAAGGCTCAGGGGGGCACACGCCAGGCCCTCTGCTTTGTCTTCACTTGGCTCAGCGTGCATACCCTTGGGGACATCTTCTCAGCAGAAATGTCCTCCTCAAAGCACTTTCACATGACTCAGGGGATCCTGCACCTGTGCCATTACCATAATTCACCAACCAAAGCAAACTCATGATTTTCTGGTCATTTTCCCCAGAAGACTGTTAAAGTTGGTGTCTTGGAAATTAATATGATCTTCAGCCATCAAAAAGAATGAAATCTTGCCATCTGCAATAACATGGGTAGAGCTAAAGTGTATTATGCTAAGCAAAATAAGTCAGTTAGAGAAAGACAAATACCATATGATCTCACCCATATATAGAATTTAGGAAAGAAAACAGATAAATATATGGGAATGGGGGGAAAAAAAAAAGGAGCAGGTAATAAGCCATAAGAGACTTACGATAAAGAGCAAACTGAGGGTTGATGGAGACGGGGGTGGGGGATGGGCTAGATGGGGGATGGGGATTAAAGGGGACACTTGTTATGAGCACTGGGTAAATTATTTAAGTGATGAATCACAAAGTTCTACTCCAGAAGCCAGTACGGCACTGTAGATTAAGTAAAATTTAAATTAAAAAAAATTAAAAATTAAAAAACATATAAAAAGTTTTTTTTTTTAATTACTATGATCTGACTAGAAGAGGGTAGGGGAGCGTATGAGGCGGTAGTATAAATTGCTAAGCTTCAAAACCACTACAGTTTCGAAGATGATCACATTTCTTCTATGAAATACCTATTTTAGTAAATTCAAGTATTTGTAGGGTGCTGATTCTCAACTTTTACTTTCAAGGTATGCTAAATGTGCCCACATCTACCCTCTTATCTAACCTTCAGAACATTCCAGAGAAGCATATAGGGAAGTAGAGCCCCATTTGTAAATGAGGAAATCAAGGCCCCAGTAAAGCTTATGTGTTTCTAATCAAGGAGTTCAAAACCAGTCTCTCTCCAGGCTCCAAACCCTTCTCTGTGGGTTGTGGTCCCAGCCTGTGATGCTGGGACTGGGAACCTGAGAAAACATTCTGCCCTTTGTCAGCTGCCTCGTTATGCTCTGCCCATAGCAGACACCAGAAGAAGAGGACAAGGCTGGAGGAAAAGGGATGTGCTGTTTGCTTTCACTCAATAGTTCTTAACCCTCATAGTAGCCATGCATTTCAGTTTCCTTATTTCTCTACACTTAGAGCCATCGTGCCCCCTCAGAAGTATCAGCACCAGCTAGCTGGCACCCCTTCTCAGAGGGTCAAGAACCGGCGCAGTAGGGACCCCCCTCCACGCTTCTGAACTACAGTAAACCTGAACTCTTCCTTGTTCCCTCACAGTTACCAACTCAGCGCTCCTTCTCTGTGTTCTCCTTTTGCCTTCTCAGTTGTCCAATACTTGTTCCACCAGTTCCCTATATTAAATTCTTTCTGTTAAAATAATAGCTGTGGTTCTTTTCCTTAAGCGTACCTGACACACCAGTCCTTCTAAATCAAAACAGGAACTCTTAACAACAGGCCTGAGGTGTGAGAGACTGAGCAAAGTTCACACAATAAACAGATGACAAAACATCAGAATTCTCGACAGGACAAAACTGCCTTAAACATGAGCAGCAAAGCTCCTTGTAACAAGAGTAGAAGCAACAAGTCAGATAATCCATAAAACAATAGGGAAAGCAACTGTCTGGTTTACTTTTTTGTTGTTGTTAAAGATTTTATTTATTTGAGAGAAGAGAGAGAGAGAGAGAAACAGCACGTGTGAGTGGAGAAGGGGCAGAGCAGAGGGAGGGAGAGGGTCTCACGCAGACCGTGCTTCCATACCATGACTTCCATACCATGACTCTGAGATCATGACCTGAGCCGAAATCAAAAGTCAGACACTTAACTGACAGAGCCACCCAGAGGCCCATGTCTGGGTTACTTTAAAAAAACACCAATATGATCCAAAGTCTGCGCAGGGAGGTGAGAGGCCAACTCTGGCCCTGTCTCCCTCTTTCCCCTACTCTAACCTCCCTGAAGGCTGGGGCAACAGTTGAACTTGTCCATCTTCTCCACAGCAGCTGTTTCACGTGGAAAGGAGAAACAAAAGCAAACTTAACCCTAGGCAAGGCGTACTCAAGTAGAAAATCTTCTTATTGACAGCTTAAAAATAAGCCTAGGATAATGTAACTATGGCATATCACGTTTTTAAGAACAAGGAAAACTCTGGCTTTGACTTTCAAGAGATCGTGTGAACATTAAGAACCTGCGAAATGGCTTTAAAAAATGCAAGTTCTGTCTCTGAGGAAAACTTACAGGTGTAGCTGAATTCTGCTGGTGGGTGAGAGTCCAAATTTCTGGAAGTGACCTTTCCATCAGCTGGAGGGTATCTTCAAAGGCCTTCTGTAATCCCCTTCCTTGCTCATCAAACTCAAAGAGAAAGAGCACCTTTAAAATATGGTATACTTCATCTAGAGAGAAGAAATTCGAGAAAGGGGTTAGTTAACTTGGGTCCCCAGCTCCATTGCTAGGATCCGAAACACAATTTCTTGCCCAAGCAAAAAAATATTTAATATTACACTGCAGCTGCCATCTCTCACATTTTCCTCTGTCTCCCCAAATGCTGGAGTAATTCATAATTCAACCTGTTTATTACAAAAAGGAAAAGGAACACGCTGGGGCTCTAGCAGGAAAGGGTGTCTTCACAGTCCTTTTCCCCAGCTTCAGTACCAATGTCTCCCAGTGGGGCTGGGCAGGGCCCAGTGGAGGAAGGCTTAGCTTCCCAACTGAGGGTGGGTCAGGAACGTGCCCTGAAATGATATTTCCTGCCAAAAGTCTGTCTTTCCCCAAGTTGGGAAAACTGTATCGTAATTATCTGCTAAACTCTGTGCTATCCATTTACCTTTTGGGGGGCAAGAATCATCAGTATTGAGAACACACCTTTCAATTTTTCAGTGCTCTGTACAATTTCACTGAGGGCCTCCAAAAGGGCCAGATCCTCCAGCGGACTCCCTTCTTTGAGGCTATGCTTCTTCAGCTCTGCTTTGCGGCGATTCTTAGATGATCGCCTGTTAGAAGAAATTGGAAAGATGTTATAAAAGGGGCTCTCTTTGCACTGAACAGATTAAAATGAATGTACCAGTTGGCCACCAACTTTCTGGGAACCCAGAGAGTCAATAGATGGTATGTGTATTTGGGGGAAAATGGTGATGAGGTGTTGGGAGTGACAGCTAAAATAAATTTGGGAACGGCAAGTCTTACAGACAGGAAATAATAAGGAAAACCCTAAAAAGTAGTGTCTGGCCTTGAACTTTTAATTAAAATACAGAGGTTATATTTTTGATAATGAGAGCTGGAACAACAGAACCATCAGCTTAAATTTTCTAATGAAAAACAAATCAGAAGCAAAATTTAAATGAGACATAGACACGGCACATTGAAATTTGGATATAATAAAATATATATGGCACCCGCATCTCTCCTGCTCAGAGGTCTTTAATTATGCCACCTGTCTGGGACTCTCGCCCTGGCTCTGAAAAGCCCAGCTTCTTTTTTTTTTTTTTTTTTAAGATTTTAATTATTTCTTTGAAAGACAAAGATGACAAGTAGGCGGGGGGGGGGGGGGCAGGCTCCCTGCTGAGCAGAGAGAGCCCAATGCAGGGCTTGATCCCAGGACCCAGGGATTATGACCTGAGCAGAAGGCAGAGGCTTTAACCCACTGAGCCACCCAGGAGCCCCTGAAAAGCCCAGTTTCTAACTGACTCTCTTGCAGTTTCTGATCACCCCATATAACCTCATAAATCTCTATTCTGAATTCCTAAAGCATAATTCAGTTTGTTTATTTATCTATTTTTATTTTTCAGTTTATCTATTTTTTTTTAAAGACCTTATCTATTTGTCAGAGAGACACAGAGAAAACACGCGTGCGCGTGTCCACACACAGCAGGGGGACCAGCAGGTAGAGGGAGAGGGAGAAGCAGTTTCCTTCTGAACAGGGAGTCTGATGCAGGGCTCGATCCCAGGACTCTGAGATCATGACCTGAGCTGAAAGCAGACACTTAACCGACTGAGTCACCCAGGCCTCCCATCATGATTCAGTTTAAATATACTATGTCTTGCATTGTTTTATGCTTCCCAAGGATGACTATAAGCTCTTATAACCCACATCTCCTTAAAAATTTTGGTAACATCCACTACAACTAGCATATGGGTTTTCTGACTGAATACTACACTGCATAAGCATGATGACTTATTTTATATTAATAATCTCTCCTAATCCTGACTTTGAACTGAAGATGCCTGATACCATTTTCCTTTATAAACTTTTAATTTTTTAAGTGCCCACATAATCTGGTCACCTAATATTTGTTAAATGAATGAAATCAGATGTCATAAAAATTGAGTGCCAGCGTAGGGGCCTTGTGGGTACAGACAAACACACGGTCCACAAAGCTGCAGTAGAAAAACATTTCAACGCCAAGTCGAATTCCTTAGGTATGTGGGGAAAGCCCCTGCACACCAAATCCCGGCCCTGAGAACTGTCCGGATGAGAAACTGACCTCCGTCCTTACACTCTGTCCACACACCCAGGGCCTCATCAATGTGCTACGTAAATGTGATACATACGCGGATATCCTGGAGTTGCTGTGGGAATATCTGCTGCTCGTGTCACCGCCACTCATGACACTGCTAGTTTCAGAGAAGAGGTCTGACTCTTGGCCCTGGGGCAGCTCATTATCTAGAAAAGAAGAACCAGATACAGAATGAAAACTCCCCGCTGATGCAGCTTTACCTTCAATAGGGTAAGTGGACTATAGTTCACCAGGGCATAGCTGAGGATGGGTGAAAATTATTAGAAAGTCAATCTCAAAGTGAAATGAGATAATATTAAATACAGTTATTACTACCATACACCAGCACACCAGTACCAAGGTTATTTTTCCTTTTCTTTTCTTTCTGAAAGCAAAGGCACCTTTGGAGGTGAGGACACTCATTCTGCTCCACTTGGTGGGGGTGTAGGGCATGTGTGGCAGAGCTCTTCCCATTCATGCTTGGTCCTGCCCCCAGCCCTCCCCAACACACACAAACACAGCCATACACAGTCCCCAAGGGGTTTCACGAAGGACCTAAACATCCCCCAGCACAGGATGATACAATAATCCTGTATCAGGAGGCACAATAATCAGCTAAGACAAAGTATGATATGTCCCCACCATGCCCAACTGTCAGTATCTTCATGTAGACACTCACCCAGATTCACCTGTTGTGCCTGCTCCTTGAGATCTCGAACCACCAATAAACGGTTTTTATGGCGATTGAATGTGGCTGTCTGAGAGTCCAGAAGTGCCATATAATTCTTCTGGGCTGGGGGTGCAGATGGAAAATATTTTGAGCAAGATGTTTAAGTAAAAGAGAAAAACACTCAAGTAAGGCAGTGAGGGAGTAAGAATTTAAAAAAAAGAAACAGATTACTAGGTTTTCCAAGCAAGATTTTTTTTTCCTTAATGAGAATTAACCTACATTGTTTTAGGAGAATGAACTACACATTAAAATTTCAAAATAGAGTTGATCAACATCATCCTAGAACATCCTCTAGCACTAAATTAGTAATATCACCTGAACAAAAGACTCGGTACCCAAGAGCAGACTAGCAAAGAAAAGGAGTATACAGGAAGCTATTAACAAAAACAGGACAGTCACTGAGATGTTTCTGAAACATAGGTATTAGGCCTATGCAAAACATAGGTATTAGGCCTATACAAATGAAGAGTCAGCATTTTTCTAGAACTCATTAGGGGAGAAAATCCAAGCAAGAGACAGCTAGATGGACGGCTAGAGGGTCAGGATGGATGCTTTCAGTAATGTAACTAAGCGAATGTTATGAAAAGCATTCTCCTACAGTGTTAATGAGGATGGGAGGGCGGGACGCAGGCTGGGTAAGCGTGTGAGCACATGTACACATCAGAAAGGCCTGATCCTACTCACAGGGTGGACTGTGCTAAAAAAGGCAGAGCTTAAAACCAACCCCCACTGCTGGAAATTTCTGTAAGCCAAACTGATGTCTTTCTTTTCCACTTTGCTTTTAAGGAGTCATAGTGATCACCCCAGTGTTCCAGAACTGGTAAAACAAACCTGGTTCAATATATAAATATGTATTCCACTTAGATTTACCAACTGTAAACATTTTCCTTCCTGTTTCTCTCCATACACACATACACAACTCTTATTTTTGTGGAACCTTTTGAGAGTAGGTTGCAGATATGATCCTTCCTTCTTAAACACTTCAGAACATCTCTCTTAAGAATAATGGCATTGGGGCACCTGGGTGGCTCAGTGGGTTGGGTTACGCACTTCCGCTTAGGTCATGATCCCAGAGTCCTGGAATCAAGCCCTGCATCGGGCTCTGCTCAGCAAGGAACCTGCTTCCCCCCTCCTCTCTCTCTGCCTGCCTCTCTACCTACTTGTGATCTCTCTCTGACAAATAAATAAAATCTTTAAAAAAAAAAAAAAAGAATAAGGACATTATTATGATCTCATTGGTTGTGGGATCAAGCCCTGTGTTGGACTTCACACTCAGCATGGAGTCTGCTTAAGATTAGAGAATCTATCTTGCTCTGCTCCTCTGCTCCTTTCCCAACTCTCCAATAAATAAGTCATTAAAAAAAAAAAAAGGATATTATCTAACATAAGCATAATATGTAAGAAATTGGCCACTAACAGAATACTGTATTATCTAATATCTAGTTCATATTCAAGTTTACCAATTACTCCCAAATATAGATTTTTTTAAAAAGATTTTATTTGACAGAGAGCGAGAAAGAGAGAGAGAGATTGTGTGTGTGTGTGCATGTACACATAAGCATTGGGGGGAGAGGGAGAAGCAGACTCCTTGCTGAGCAGGGAGCCCAAGGTGGGGCTCAATCCCAGGACCCTGAAATCATGACCTGAGCCGAAGGCAGATGCTTAACTGACTAAGCCGCCTAGGCATCCCTACAATTAAAAAGATTCTTAACCGTATCTTATCACATTTTTAACATTCAAGTATTTTACATACTACCATTTGACAGTTAGCATATTTAAAAATTCTAATCAGAATTAAGTGTTACACCCAGTGGAAAACTCTGATCAACTCTATGATTAAAGGATGTAATAACAGGCAGTATCCTTCTCTCGCGCTTCCCCACCTCTACAATTCCAAATGTAGAATTCCGAGATGCAACCCTTACCTTCTAAAATGGAAGGCTTTATGTTGGTTTCTATTATATCTGGTCTGTTATATTTGTAAACCTAAAGGGAAAAAGACAGTAGTTTTAGGCAGGAAAATGCCATGTCACTGTAGAGGTAAGACATTTGGAAGGAAATGGATGACTTTCGGAGGTCACCAGGTTATTTTCAAGCTACAAGGTAGCTAATGAGCATTTAAGTCATTTCGGTAAAAACCAGTAATAGTTCACATTTAAAAAAACTAATTCCAAACATTAAGAATCAATTCTTTAAATGGTTTTAAAAATACTGCTTATCCTTAGAGCAGGAACCTAAACTATTTTGACTTAATTTTGCTAGCCTCCGAAGACAAGGGATTCCAGCTGACCTTTCTACCCTGCACTCTCACTCTGCTAAGCACCAAACACAGGGAGGATTTTAAAGGTTTTCCTACCAGTCTCAGAGCTTCTTCCCAGGCAGCTCCTTCTAGTAATAAGAGCACAGCTTCTTCATAATCCTGACAGGAAACAGCAAGGCAGATAACAGGTGAACGGGGCAAGCGTGTCAGATGCCACCATGATAAATGGTGCCACTGCCTACGGAGTGGCCTTCTTTGCCCGCCAGCCCCCCTCTTATGGTCCCAGTTCCTAGAATCAGGTCTGGCCTCCAGTCCCTTATCAGTAAACAGTGATGCAAAAGACAATGGGTGGTGGGTAAAGATAGATTCTGGAAATAACCACAGAACACATGGCATCATCTCCCTATGTCCCTGAGCATTGAAACCACCAGTGAGGTCTTGAGAGAAATGCCCACCGCCCCAGCTATACTACCCTGTTCAATTTGACAGGTTTAAGGCTTTTAAACTTTTCTTTCTGCTTTTCGTTTTCTTTTTCCCCCCTCCAACTTTTATTTTGAAACACTTCAAACCTCCAGGAAACTGAAAGATGAGTGCAATAAACATGAGTGTAATAAACACCTGCATATCCTAAGTCTTCAAACATTTTTGATGCTTGTGGCCTTACCAGTAAAAATTTTTGAGCATGTACTACAGTATGTAATTACTTAATGTACATAAAAGGCATATAAAACAAAGCATTTCTATAGGTACAAATCGTGTTTATCTTTTTGCTACTGAAGTACAGTTGACATACAATGTTAGCGGTTTCCGGCTTACGACACAGCAATCTGACAGTTCTACACATTACTCCGCGCTCCCCATGGTGAGTACAGTCCCATCCGTCACCACACACCGTGATTCCAATATTACTGACTATGCTCCCCAAGCTGTACTTCTCATCTCCGTGACTTATTTACTTTATAACCAGAAGTTTGTGAAACTGGAAGTAAGTGAAACCAAACACATTTTATGTTTTTTAAAGGGGATGCAGAGAGCTGAAACCAAGAATCAGACACTTAACCAACTATGCCACCCAGGTGCCCCTGGATTTCACCATTTTAAAATGTGTTTTGTGGGTTGCCTGGGTGGCTCAGTCGGTTAAGTGTCTGACTTTTGGTTTCCACTCAGGTCATGATCTCAGGGTTGTGAGATCGAGCCCAACATCAGGCTCTGCATTCAGCATGGAAACTGCTTAAGATTCACTCTTTTTCAGGGTGCCTGGGTGGCTCAACTCAATTGGTTGAGCCTCTGCCTTCGGCTCAGGTGGTGATCTCAGGGTCCTGGGATAGAGCCCTGCATTGGGCTCTCTGCTCAGTGGGGAGCCTGCTTCCCGCCCTCCCCACCTGCCTCTCTGCCTACTTGTGATCTCTGTCAAATAAATAAATAAAATCTTTAAAAAAAAAAAAAAAGATTCTCTCTTTCTCTCCCTCTATACCTCCTTGCTACTTTTTTTCTCTCTCTCCCCACCCTCTCAAATAAATAAATAAATATTTTTAAAAAAAGTGAGATACATAAAAAACTGACTGGGTTTCCTCCAGTAGTCATGGTGATTAAAAAAGGTGGGGATGGGTATGCATTAGATTAAAAGAGATTTAAGAGACTAAGATACAAAATGCAATACATGACCCTAAATTGGAACCTACTTTGGATCATCCTACTATAAATTATAAATAATTTGGAACCACTGAGGGAACTAGAATTTTAATTTTTACATAAATTAAAGTGTATGTACCTGGAAAGATGAAGACCATAAACACTTAAAGAAAATTTATAAAGACCACAGTATAACTTCGTTTTGGTTAACCATGCAAGAGAGAGAGAGACAGAGAAAGAGAGAGGGAGAGCGCGCACGCGTGTGTGTGTGTGTTGTGCGCACACGCATACGAAGAGCACTACGGGAAGAATTAGAAAATGGAAGGGATGACTAGGAAAGTCTTGAGTGGTAGGAATGACATGCTTTGTTTTCTTATTACTTTCAGCATTTTAAAGAATCTACAATATATACATACTACTTTAAATTATTTTTAATTAAAAATATGAAATAGAAGTAAGCATTTTCTTCCCAGGCCCTTGTGCATATGCCCCACTAACAGGCCCATACCATAGGTCCACGAAGGGACATAGCAGGGTATGTGCTATTTGACCCACAGAGAAAGAAAGAGGGTGTGTGTGGGGGGGATGGCTGTTCTACCAAAATGACAATCACATGACGTACAAGGACTCTGAAGTGTATAATTTCTGGCATTTACTGTGTTCACAATACTGTGTGACCACCAACCTTTTCAAATTCACCTGATAAAAAAAACACCCCCATTTCCCACTCCATTCCTCCCCTGGTAACCTCTGATGTTCCCTTTCTTTGGGTTTGCCTACTCAGGACATATTATACAACAGAAATCATACAACAGGGGCGCCTGGGTGGCTCAGTGGTTTAAGCCTCTGCCTTCGGCTCAGGTCATGATCTCAGGGTCCTGGGATCGAGCCCCACATCAGGCTCTCTGCTCAGCGGGGAGCCTGCTTCCTCCTCTCTCTGTCTGCCTCTCTGACTACTTGTGATCTCTATCAAATAAATAAATAAAAATCTTTAATAAAAAAAAAAAGAAATCATACAACAGGTGACATTCTGTGTTTGGCTTTTTTCACTTAGCATAATGTCTTCAAGATTTATCCAAATTGTATTATGTATCAGTTCTCTGTTCCATTTTTTAAAATTAATTTTTCTGATTATAGTATAATGCACATAACATAAAATTTATCATTTTAACCATTTTTTTTTATGTCCAGTGGCATTAAGTAAATTCAAATTTTTGAGAAACCATCACCAACATCGTCTCCCGGACATTTTTCACGCTATAAAATTAACTCTATACCTGTGAAACAGTAACTTCCTATGTTCCTCTCCCTCAATCTCTGGCAACCACCTTTCTACTTCCTGTCTCTATGATTCTGACCACTCTAGGTACCTCATAGAAGCAGAATCCTGCCATACTAGTCCTTTTACATCTGGTTTATTTCACTTAGCACAATGTTTTCAAGGTTTATTCAAATTAAAGCATCCATCAGTTTTACATTCCATTTTATGACTTCATTTATTCATTTGAGACAGAGAGAGTAAAAGAAGGGAGAAAGGCAGAGAGAGAGGGAGAAGCAGACTCCCCACTGAGCAGGAAGCCCAATGCAGGGCTCAATCTCAGGACCCCGGGATCATGACCCGAGCCAATGACAGACGCTTAACTGACTGAGCCACCCAGGTGCCCCGTATGTTGAACTTTTTAAGGAACCATCAAACCATTTCCCATAGGGGCTGTGCCATTTTACATTTCCAGCAGCAATGTATGAGTGTTCCTATTTCTCCACATCCTTGCCAAGTTTTCATTTTTTTTTCTTTTTCTAAATATTTTATTTATTTATTTGACAGACAGAGATCACAAGCAGGCAGAGAGGCAGGCGGAGAGAAAGGAGGAAGCAGTCTCCCTGCTAAGCAGAGCTGAAGGCAGAGGCTTAAACCCACTGAGCCACACTGGTGCCCCAAGTTTTCTTTTTTTTTTTTTTTTTTATTAAAGCTATTCTAGGGCACCTGGGTGGCTCAGTTAAGCATCTGCCTTCGGCTCAGGTCACAATCCCAGGGTCCTGGGATCGAGGCCTGCACTGGGCTCTCTTCTCTGAGGGAAGCCTGCTTCTCCCTCACCCACTCCCCCTGCTTGTATTCCCTCTCTTGCTATCTCTTGCTGTGTCAAATAAATCAAACCTATAAATAAATAACTAAATAAATAAAACTATTCTACTGGGTACTGTGGTTTTGATTTGCATTTCCTTAATGAACAATGAAGCTAAACAACTTTTCATGTGCTATTGGTTATTTGTATGTTTTCTTTAGAGAAATAGCTATTTAATTCTTTTGACCATTTTAAAAATGGGTTGTTTTGTCTTGTTGTTAAGTTATAAAATTTCTTGACATTTTCTGGATATAGTAAGTAAGCTATAAACCAGTACCACTCATGGACAAATACAAAAATCCTTTAGAAAATTTTAGCAAACCCATCAATTATGAAAAAGGATAATACATTATGACCAAGATAGGTTTAACCTAAGGACTGCAAGATTGGTTTAATATTCAGAAATCAATGCATTTCATCCTAAAATGAAATACCTTAGTTTGAAAAATGCATTTGACAAAATTCAATACCTCTTCTTGATAAAAAATCTGGGCACCTAGAAGGGAATTTCCTCAACATAAGAGCGCAAGGATTGGTAACTTCTTTTCAGTAACAGGCTAGATAGCAAATATTTTAGGCTTTGTAGTCAGACCATCTTTGTCACAGCTCCTCAACTCTGAGGTTATAGATATAAAAAAAGCCACAGAAAATATGTTAACAAATAAGTGTGGCCATGTTTCAATAAAACTGTATAAAAACAGGTGGCTAGCTAGATTCCTAGACTAGTTTGCCAACCCCAATAGCACTACCAAGTTCTCACATCTATTAAAAAAACAATAGCATGGGGCATCTGGGTGGCTCAGTTGGTTAAGAATCTGCCTTCAGCTCAGGTCATGGTCCCAGGGTCCTGGGATCGAGCCCCACTGAGCAGGGAGCCTGTTCTCTCTCTCTCCTCCCTGCTCAGATCCTCGCTCTCTCTCTGTCTCTCTCAAATAAATATGTAAAATCTTAAAAAATAAAAATAAAATAAAAATAAAAAAGCAAACATCACATTTAATGATGAAAGACTGAATTTCCACCCTAATACCAGGAAAAAGACAAGGATGTCCACCATCCCTTACCACTTCTATTCAACACAATACTGGAAGTCCAAGCTAATACAGTAAGGCTAGAAAAAAATATGAAGGCATACCAATTGAAAAGATATAAAACAGTCTTTAGTCAAAGAAACCATGCTCATTAATATAGAAAATCCTAGAGAATTTACCTCCAACAATCCTAGAACTACTAAGTAAGTTCAGCAAGATTGTAGGATATAAGGCCAATTTAAAAACAAAACAAGGGGCACCTGGGTGGCTCAGTGGGTTAAGCCGCTGCTTTCGGCTCAGGTCGTGATCTCAGGGTCCTGGGATCGAGTCCCACGTCGGGCTCTCTGCTCAGCAGGGAGCCTGCTTCCCTCCCTCTCTCTCTCTCTCTGCCTGCCTCTCTACCTACCTGTGATCTCTCTCTGTCAAATAAATAAATAAAATCTTTAAAAAAAAATAAAATAAAAATAAAAACAAAACAAAATTCATTTCTATTTACTAGCAACAAAAAAATTGGGATGTGGAAAAAGAAATACTAGTCAGAATTACTGTAAAACTCTTCTCCTTTACCATACCGTATCACCACATCACTAAAGCTTCTTTATCGAATTTCCTTACACTTACTACATCGTGGCAGGCTTCCAACAAAAAATTACACAAAGAACAAAACCCGGGGCGCCTGGGTGGCTCAGTGGGTTAAGCCGCTGCCTTCGGCTCGGGTCATGATCTCAGGATCCTGGGATCGAGTCCCACATCGGGCTCTCTGCTCCGCGGGGAGCCTGTTTCCTCCTCTCTCTCTCTGCCAGCCTCTCTACCTGCCTGTGATCTCTCTCTGTCAAATAAATAAATAAAATCTTTAAAAAAAAAAAAAAAACAAAGAACAAAAACCCTTTGAAAAGCTAGAACAAGCACCAGAATAAGACTAACACGTGCAGGAATACTGAAATTACAAGCTCAAGAATTTAAAATAAGTATGATTACACCTGAAACTAATATCCTACCATATGTGAATTATGTTTCAATTAGAAAAAGAAAAAAAAAGAGGTATGATTAATATGCTCAAAGCTCTAATGGAAACAGCAGACAACATGCTAGAACAGATGGGTAATGCAAGCAAAGAGATGGAAACTCTAAGAAAGAATCAAAAAGAAATGTTAGAAAACAAAAGCATTATGTGAGCAAAAGAAGCCAGACTCAGAAACCACATACCAGATGGTTCCATTTATAAAAAATCCTAGAAAAAGCAAAACTGTAGTGACAAAAAGGACGTCAGTGGTTGGTAAGAGCTGAGAGTAGAAGGAGAAGACTCACTGCAAAGGGGACGTGGGGAACATTTTGGGGTGTTACAAATGTTCTATGAGCATGGTTGTAGCAGCATTTGTCAAAACTCATCCAACTGTTCATTTAAAATTGTTAATTGTATTATAAGTAAAGTATACCAAATTAAAAATATACAAATTATGAACATATAAATTAAATATATATTTGAATTAATCTTCATTTGTATAGAAAAAAAGGATGGTGGCCTCTTCTCCATTTAATTAACCATCTTAGATGATGTATGGTTCTACCCTAGCCTTGTTACTGTGCATTATTTTATTCACTGATGTGTTTGGTTCAATCACCCAGTGTAATTTCTTGCTTGTAATTTTAGTGATCTTCTTTCACTCACCCTGGTTACATCGAAGACATTCAAGTATTTTAAAAGCACAGTTATGTTATACAAATGTGCCTCCTAGTAACAACTGTGAAAAACACTCTCTAATCAAAGGCTAAAACTCTAGAAGGCAGTAATCCCTGGTGTCAACTGTGTATTTATATCCTATTAGTCTGTGGCAGGTGTTGATGCATAGTTTTTGTTGTTGTTGTTGTTTTTATGATTTATTTTAAAGGGAGAACGAGTGGGGAAGGGGTAGAGGGAGAGAGAAAATCTCAGGCAGACTCCCCACTGAGCATGGAGCCTGACGCAGGGCTCAATCGCACAACCCTGAGCCAATGACCTGAGCTGAAATCGAGAGTCGGACACCCAACTGACTGAGTTACCCAGAAGCCCCATTTCAGTGCATAGCTTTATTTTCATAATAAACTCTACAATTCTGTCCAGAGCTGGTAAAGGTACTCGTCTTTATAATCTGCTGGAAAATTGGAATGTATCAAGCTGCCTGAGTAAAAGGCCCTTCTAACAGGGAGAATGATTCTAAAAGCCAAAAAAAATCTGAAATCTAATCCCTTTAAGAATGGTCCTTTCTCACTGTTTCTACCTCACAAGTTAATACAAAAAGCACAACTCCCTTGAGATTTAATTTAGTATTTTCTACCAAGGTCAAACCACTAGTGCCTATTGTGGTAGAGTTCTTTGGTATTCTACCTTACAGAACTTATTGTTTACAGAACTAATTATTTAGAAATAAGTTAAATTTAGATGTGTAAGTCAGGTCAGCAAGAGAGAAGATCTGCAGAGCTAATACTGTCTCAGGACTTCCGAATTACCCCAAGTTGTTCTTAATTTTCATGATCAGTTACGTACAACTGGGAAGACCTTGTTTGTTGACTGGGTGGCTGAGGGAGGAAATGAGGTTACCTGGGCATACTGTTCCAAGACTGTGGCTGCGTCACAGTGCTTCCTCTGCTCAACCAGCTTTCCTGCAAAGATAATAAACATTTGACCATAGCTGGCTTGCTAACAAAAGGATTACCAAAACACTCAAGCTGAAATGGCTTTGGGGGTTTTGTTTTTTTTTTTAAGATTTATTTGTTTATTTGAAAGAGAGAGAGAGAAAAAGAAAGCGAGCACCCATGTGGCCACACAAGTGGGAGAAGCAGAGGGGGAGAGAGAGAATCTCAAACTAACTCCAGGCCAAGCACAGAGCCTGACACGGGGCTCCATCTCACGACCCTGACACCACAACCTGAGCCCAAACCAAGAGTCGGGTCCCCAAGTGACTATACCACCCAGACACCCCTGGAGGTACTTTTTAAATAAAAACAGACCCCTACAAACTGGAGATTGAGCTCTTGTGTACGTTCAAGCAGAACGGCTTTAAAACAGCATTTTCCAAAGTGTTCCCTAAGACTGTTCTGTAGGATAATAAAAGGCAAAACCAAAAAACCATTCTTGGGTCCATGTAAGTTTGTGAAACAGTGGGCATAACAATGCTCAACAGATTCCTTTGCTGAAATGTTTCATTAATATATCTTCATTACGCATCAAACTATATACTTTGTGAATTTCTATCAGGAAACAGGAATACTACGGAGTTCTCTTAAATGGCAGTTACAATCTAAATTTAGCACGGAATGTGAAAACCATGTACGGTCAAAATTAGCCAAGAGAACAGGCTTATAAAGGCACACACAGGACCTAGCATCTCCAGCTCATCCATTTCTTCCTCAAAATGGAAGAGGCTGCTGTTCTCCGGTTGAGCACTAAGATGAAGGTACTTGGCTTAGGGGTCATGCAGCATCTTTAGATCCTGGAATCACTCAGCAAGCTGAAATAATCCTGCTTCGAGAAACACGGAACCTGAAGCTGACGACAGCCGGCAGACTCCTGTCTCCCATCTTACGCAATCTCCAGCGCATTGTCTCCCTGACAAAAACAGGTAGTATCACCTCCACAATCTCAACAGCTACCTTTCTTTTCCTATATAAACTGCCCAAGTTAAAGTGCACATGAAGTGACTCTGCCTTATACCATTTCTCAACAATCCCTGACCACCACCTTTCCTACCACTTTTGCTAAGCACCGGGGAGAACTGGGTGTGCACCATATGGCATGACAAACAGCAAGCTAAGAGAGATAGAGAGTGTATGACAAGATAATAGGCCCTAAGAACAGAGCTGGAAGATATAACCTACCAGAACATAAGTTGCTAAAGCAGAAGTAACAATGGAGCCAGAATAAATACCTAAAAGGCCTAACATAGGGAATTCTCAGAAACTGAAGAGTTCACCATGGAAATGAAGAGGGCTTACAGAAGAGCATACAGACCTAATAACCAGAAAATACCAGACAAAGAAAAGTGATAACCTCACACATTTTTATGACCCATATAAAAAGGAAGAATGCAAAGGGCTAAGGAGGACACGTACATACATCTCACAGGGTTTAACTGGGAATTTTTTTCAGGACTGCATTTTTTGGGAAACCATAACAATATTTTTAAAACTCTTAAAGAGCAAGGGGAGAATATACCAAGCATACCTGAGAAGGCAGGGCACCTATTCACCTCTTCTCCCAAGCAGTCCTTTAGCTCTCCTCCCTCTTAAGGAATCAGACTCTGACACAGGCCCACCTCTGGTTCAGACAATCCCTCGACCTAACACAACACAGGTAAACTGCCTTTGCTTTCAGAACGCTTATACCTCTGGCCTTTTCTTTCACCTCGTTTCTCATAAATGCTATTACGATTCCCAACTATCTACTGTCTATACCTGAATGGCCCCATCCCAAAACTCATGTTTACCTTCTCACAGGGCACATGGCTGCACAGCGACTCTGTACTATGATGTAAGTTTGGGCAAATGAGATGGAAGACAAGTAACAGTGTAACTTCAAGGTCATTTCTAACTTCAAGTGTTCTCCTAAGCCTCTAGCTTCTTCCCCTTCCTAAGGCCTGGAATATGGGTATGGAGAAAATCCAGCTACAACCATCTGCTTGAGATGACAGAGCCACATAACAGAAGGACTTCTCAGTCCTTATGTGAAAGACAGAAGCTTTCATTACCATGCCACTGTATTTGGGGACTCTCACTGTAGCAGTGTAACCTTTACTTTAAACGACTCTAAATTATCCAGCTAATTTTTATTAGTTAATATGAGACTATCTCAAGGTATGCTATCCTAAATTTACTTGCAAAATTGCCAAAGAAAGGAAAAAACAAAAACACTTTAGGGAGAGCTCTCCTTTGACAGAACCTAAAAAACCACGTTTACCTGCCAGAGTTCTGCCGAGGCCAGCCAGCTGGTCTGTGGTCAAGTTAAGCTGGGCTGCCATGCAGAGAGCTTGTTGCCAACTGCCACTCGCCAGAAAGGCATCGAGAGCTTTCTCATGAGCACCGCAGCGGGCAAACACAAGCCCTGCCGGCTCATAGAGGCGCTCCTGTGTCAGGTGTTGCCCGTAAGCAATGCTGATATCCTGTAGCGAGAAGAGAAGGGAGGCTTGGTGAGGAAAGGCAACAGTCACTTCTTAACCTCCAGTGTAGGCTGTCTCAGTCACTACATTTAAAAGTCTCTCGAATTACTTAGAAATACCCTGTGGTTAATCAGTGAATTCCATCAGCCTTCCATTCAAAACCTTACTGAGTCTGTGCCCTGTACTCACACAACAAATAATTACTGAGTACTATTCAGGGCACTGGGAATCACAGAGCAACGCAAAAAATAAAAACAAACAGTTAAAACCCAAACAGTAACAAGAACCACCACCAAGTTCCTGCTCTTCTGGCAACACTTATAAACACAACATGACCTGGGGCATAGTGATAAAGGGACAGGGAGCGCTGGGAGTGCTACTTCCGAGGGCTGTGAGGAGAAGAGCCATGTGAAGGGGCACAGGGGGGTAATCCAGGCCGAGAGCTGCAGAAAGCACCATGGCCACCTGGCAGAAACGTGTACGGAACACACAACAGAACAACAAGAAGGCTGGTGTGAGTGGAGAAGGGAGAGCGCGGGAGGGAGGAAGAGACAGAGAAAATGAGAGCAAAGAGGCCGCCACTGTCTAAATTCTCTGTCCCCAGGCTCAAGGTCAGGCAGGGCCACAGAGAGGAATACAAGACAAAGCCCCTGCCTTTAAGCAGCCCAGGGCGGGTGGGGAAAACAACTGAGTGCAGCAGCAGTTGGTTTCCTGCCGCCTCTGAGCTGAGAAGGTGATCTTGGAGCTCAGTGAGGCATCTTGCCCAGGAACAGTTTTCTGGCAGAGGACACCGGAGAGTTCAAAGACAAGTGGGGCTAAAGCAAGGGGCAAGGAGAAGCCTATTAGAGGCAGCTGGTGCTAAGGAAGCAGGCAGGAGCCAGAACACACACACGGAGAACTGCGGAGGGCGGGGAGGGTGGCAGTGATGAGTCGTGGTTACGGCACAGGCTCCGGGGCCAGAGAGCCTCGGCTCCACATCCCAGGCTTCACACATGAGCTCCCAAGTTGTTTCCTCATCTGTTTACCTGATCAGGTTGTCATAAGAATCACAGAATATACTAAGCAAATACCTGGCATATTAAAAAAACTACACAGATGTCTGTTTAAACAAATAACCAAACTGGATCCCTTTCTCCTAAACGACAAGAGAAAGATCTACACGCTTCAGGACGATCAGTCACTTGATAGCAAGGCTGGGCTGGAGCAAGGGGTGGGAGGGAAGCAGGGAACCCCAGGCAGAAGCTGCCATGGTATTCATAATGAGGAATGGCGGACAACGCCTAGCTTTCCAGCCTGGACACTTTCTTCAGAACAGGAGCAGGTCAGGGCCATTCTCCCAGAGAAGAGCTCAGGACGAGGTGACTTCATCTGAAGATAAACCGTGAGGTCAAGAACAGCATTACGGACTCAGGGTCCTTACCCCTAACCAGCACAAAGTCAGAAGAGCCTCATTTTGGCACCACTCACCTTGTACTGTTGAGAGTCTGACGGATAGAACTTCAGAGCTTCCTTATACAAGTTTTTATCTTTTATTAAGTTTAAGCATTCTGGGAAGTACTCGGATCCTGAGGAAAAAGATTCATACATACACAAGTTTAAGACTTGGAAGTGTAATGGATTTCATTTTTACCAGTGGTCCCTACATGAAATCAACAAGGGACCTTTTTAATACCCACAGAGTCAGAGTGTCAGAATCCAGGAATTGTAATTTTAGCAAAGCACCCCAGCAGACAAGAGGTATGAGAAGCACAGGCTGAGATCAGAGTTCCATGTAAAAGGATGTTTTATACACCATCGCTGATAAATGACTGTCCAACCTTCCATTTGCTCAACCTCCTTCACAATAATCAGTCGGGGAGCTCATCAACCATTCAGACACTGGAGTCCCAGCCCATCCCAGCTCAAGCAGATTCTCCAAAGCAGCTGAATAATAACCAGGCAATTTCTTATCCCCATCTTAGCTCTTGGAGAGAACCACACCTGCTGAAGTCAGAAACTCCAGCATGAGACAAGGATGGGGTGAGGCGGAACAACAGGCACCATGCTCATCCTATTCTGTCGCTGTGATATATACCTGCGTCCTTCTGGGAACAGCCAGTGCACATGGCCACTCACTCCAGACAAGCTACGTTTCCCTCGAGTGTTGGCAAATAAGGCAAGAAGCACATTATCACACAATTTTCATTCTGAGATACTGAAATGAACTTAGGAGGTGATCATCCTTAACCCAAAAAGGATCTGCTCTATTTTGTTTTAGTTGGGGAGCTCCTCCAGTTCATTAAAAGCCATTTGCTTTGTCTTCAGCTTTTCAGATCATCTGATAAAAGAAAGTGCACATATCTGCTAAAATTTTTAGGAGTGGAAACTGAAATCAGTCTATGTCTAAACTAACACTTTAATTTATACCCTGACTAGCTCCAAAGATGACCTGAAGCAAAAATAAACATACTAATTCTCACACTTACCACATTTACTGAGGTGGCCAATGGCTTTTTCATAGCGTTTCAGGTATTTATCGATGGTGAACCGCTGATAATTCGTATCCATTTTCTTAAGTGTATTAAGAAATGGAAGATATTCTTTGGGATCCTAAAACAAATAACAAAAAAACAAAAAACACCAATAGAAGATCTTTATTGCTTATGAATACATTTACTTATAACAATGCAAATAAGTTATAACAATCAATAAACCCAAAGATATATAATTTTTAAAATACATACCATATTAGTGTATTAATTACATATTGTATAAATATACAAAATGAAACAACATATAACAAGTTTTGGCAAAAATGCTTTAACGTATAGGTGTTGTTTTCATTGAGAATGATGATGACGATCTGTGCAATCTCACGAAACCACTTATTTCAGAGGCTAACAAGGAAGACAAGGTCATTCTAGAAGATACTCAACAAATGTATCCAAGTTTCTCCAGAAGTGCAAGACACTGTGCTTGAAGCTGTTTGCATGACATTGCATGTCCTTCCTCTGCAAGTCTTTTCCAAAAGATTTTACTAATTCTTGAGAGAGAGAGAACACACGTGTGCGTGAGCACATGTATGTGCAGGGGGCAAGGCGAGAGGGAGAGAGAGAAACCCAAGCAGACTCTGTGCTGAGGGCGGATCCTGACCCAGAGCTCAATCCCAGGACCCTGAGATCATATCCTGAGCTGGAATCAAGAGTCGGATAATTACCAAAAAAAAAAGAGTCAGATAATTAAACGCTGAGCCACCCAGGTGTCCCTCCCTCCAGCAAGTTTTAAAACAAAGGTAAAATTGTAGTGAGTTGAAGATAAAACTCCAAGGGGGCGCCTGAGTGGTAGTTAAAGCCTCTGCCTTCGGCTCAGGTCATGATCTCAGGGTCCTGGGATCAAACCCCTGCATCGGGCTCGCTGCTCAGCAGGGAGCCTGATTCCCCCCTCTCTCTTCCTGCCTCTCGGTCTACTTGTGATCTCTCTGTCAAAAAAAAAAAAAAAGATAAAACTCTAAGGCCCTGCCAACCAAGATTTTATCAGCACTGATTGTTTGCAGTTCTGTGCCATGCTCCAGAAACCGTTTTCTTTCTAAAGAACAGATGCTCCCTGTTCTTAATGCAATTTCACTGGACAAACAGGATAAGTACCTAAGAACAATCTAGAAAAAAAAAGAAAACCCAAAAGAAAAAATAATAAAGTACTCAGGCATTTAATATAGAGAACTACAGGCCAAAGTGTCCAAACAATATACATTTAGTAAGAATTCGCTAATAACCAAGCTTGCTTACTCTCAGGAGACCCACCACCTAGCGGAGCTAGAATGATACACAGGGGTGGGCGCTGGTGCAGTGGAAGCACAAATGTGGCCCACCTCCTTCAGTCCCTGCGTGGCAAGGAGGCAGGGAGGCAAGAACGGAGACAAGGAGAATTAGCCTGGTGAATGGAGAGGGAGAGTGGTGAAGGGAAGCGGAAGTAATGCTACCTGCTGCGGTGTGTGGTGTGCGGTGACAGGGGCGGCAAAAGCACTGTCTCCCCTCTACAGGCTGAGAAGAAGAGCACAGACGGATACCCAGAGACCAGATCCTGGGGGAGAGGGGTAAGCAATATGATGGCTTCTGAACTCTATCCTAGGGCCAATGGAGAGCTCATGAAGGATTTGAAGGAAAAGAATGAAGGATCACCATTTGGCTTTTGGAAAGATCACTCTGGCAAGATCAAGGAGAGGGATGACAGGATGAAGCAGAAGCTGAAGACACCAGACCAGACTAGGGGCACCCAAACTCTCTTACTGCAGCATGCTACAGTGGGACGAGAGGCCCCAAACCTTCCTATCCTCTGTGTTCCCGCTTTCCAGCCACATAACAAGAACCGGATGGGAACACAAATCATCTTTACAAGAGGCAAGTTCGTTCACATATATGTCCATAATCTTAAAAATAACCAAGTAACTTTATTTCACTCGTTCCACCTGGCATTCAAAACACTTTGATCAGCCCTGAACTGTGACAGAGAATGGGGCTTGGAAGCAGGTGCCCTGGGAGCCCCCAGCTCTGCCCCCAGGCCTGTACTCGCTGTGTTCGCGTCAGCAAGATCCTGCGCCACCAGAGGCAGGGCTGCTTTCTGCCACGACCACAGAACTGAGAACTGAAAGGTGGCTAATGCAGTAACTGCACCTACCTTCTGTGACTTCTCAGCTACCATGAGGACCAAATCAAAGTTGTAGGTCCCGAGAGAATGATCATATAAGTCATTGACATCTACCAGAAGCAGCAAATACTTCAGGGCTTCCTCGGCACTCACAGCGTCGGGAACAGGTGGAGCGCTGGCTGTCAGCATACAGGAAAACAAAACACAACAAAGCCATTTGGGGAAAAAAGCCCACATTTCTAACAACATAACCAAAAAGACAAAGTAACTGATTTTCTTGACAGAATTGGATATTACAGGACTTCTCCTTCTGTACATTTTTATAGGCAGGTGCTGTGAAAAACAGACACAGGTCTTCAAATGGCAACCCACAAGCCCCGTACTAAATGTGTGATGCGGTGCTGACCATGGTCCGTGAGCTCCCCAGAAGCCGGGAAGCCTGGTGCCACACTATGAACGGGACTCTTACCTTGAAGCTCGTGGACCTTCTGTAGAACAATCTCCAGCTCTGGGGTTGTTTTCTTCACGTGAGAGGTGAGTATAGACAGGCAGTACCTGAGGTGAGAAGTGAAGAACCCCAGAATGAGGATGAACGGCGGAGTCAAGACATCAGTACACCTCGTGACTCAGCAGACCCCGGCTAGTGGGAGGTACATACTTGTGGGGGTTTATGCTCTCCATGGCTGCTCTCAGAGCGTCACAGACAACGTCTACTTTTTTCCCATCAGGATCCTTGGACAGCTGGACAGTGCTGGCAACTGGCGGAGGATACATGGTCTTTGTAACATCTTCTTCCCTGAGAACAAGTTCTTAAGAGGTCACTACCTGAACATGTGTCCCAGCTACCAAAGGACGGACATCTACCCAGGCAGGTCGAGGAGGGAATAAAAATGACTTTTGTCGAACAGTTTATCAAATTCACATAAGGTGAAAATGAAGAAACAAACTGAAAAAGGAAACATTTTTATACAAGACTCGTACAGTGATGTTATAGATGTTTTATTCACATTAGCCCCGAACTGTGTACAGACAGGCGGCCCCCTCCAGGAAACAAACAAACTGTAGCGTATCTGCACCAGGGCACACGACTGAGAGCTAAACATAAAGGAACTAGTGATACCAGTCAAAACATGGGTGAATCTCAAAGTGCTATGCTGAGAGAGCAGCCTAAATTACACAGAGTAAGAGTAAATACTATATTTACAAGAGTAAATACTATATGCTTCCACTTAAAAGTTCTTCAACAGGCAAAACTGATCTACAGTGAAAAACTCCCAGCAGTGGTTGCCTAGTGGGTGGGGACAGGACGGACTGACACGAGGTTTGGTGAACTTTCTGAGGTGAAGGAAATGTTCTCTATCTTCATGGACATCTATCTACATGGAAGTACACACTGGTCAGAACTCACTGAACACTGCATTTATGATTTATGCATTTTACCACACATGAAACTGACCCACAGAGAATGTACTCTAGTCAGTGTTCTACGAAGTGAAATATTAAGACATAAAACAGACTGAAGGCTACAATTAACTTAAAATTTGCATTAAAAAAGATGAATAATGGATGGATAGATGGTACCTTGTGACAAAGCAAATACAGGAAAATATGAACTAGAGAGTCTAAATGGTGGTACAGGATGCTAACTGGACAACTTTTATGTTTAAAAAATTTTTTTAAGGGACACCTGGGTGGCTCAGTGGGTTAAGCCTCTGCCTTCAGCTTAGGTCATGATCCCAGGGTCCTGGAATCAAGTCCCACATCGGGCTCTCTGTTCAGTGGGGAGCCTGCTTCCTCCCCTCTCTCTCTCTGCCTGCCTCACTGCCTACTTGGGATCTCTGTTTGTCAAATAAATAAATTTTTTAAAAATCTTAAAAAAAAGTTGTTTTTTTTTAAATTGGAAAAAAAGTCATCTCAGAGAAACATACCATTTGATTTCATTTTTTTCTTTTTAAGATTTTAATTATTGGGGCGCCTGGGTGGCCTCTACCTTCTGCTCAGGTCATGGTCTCAGGGTCTTGGGATAGAGCCCCGCATTGGGCTCTCTGCTAAGCAGGGAGCCTACTTCCCCCTTTCTCTCTGCCTGCCTCTCTGCCTACTTGTGATCTCTCTCTCTCTCTGTCAAATAAATACATAAAATCTTAAAAAAAAAAAAAGATTTTATGTATTTATTTGACAGAGAGACACACAGAAAGAGAGGGAACACAAGCAGCGGCGAGTGGGAGAGGGAGAAGCAGGACTCCTGCCGAGCGGGGAGCCTCATTCAGAGCTTGATCCCAGAACCCTGGGATCACGACCTGAGCCAAAGGCAAATGCTCAGTGACTGAGCCACACGGGTGGCCCTGATTTCAACTTCATAAGACAAACTGTCTTATATGTACACCAAAAAACAGTCAATTATAATTCTAAATGACATATTTTCAAGTCTTAGTTTTAAATAGGCTGATTTTAAAAAGAAGGGAAAAGGGCAAGAATCTATTACAGGTAGCATCTGAGAGGTACAGTGATAAAAAAAAATACCAAACACAAAGTTAATTTTTCTCCTCTAGCTATCTGTTTGATTTCCTAAACTAGATAAATTATGGATAGGTTTCATGAGTTATTCAAAATACTTACTTCAATTCTGTGAAAAACAAATTAATATGATTTACAGAGTCAATCTGTCTTATGAAGGTTTCCACATTTTCAAGAAACACCTACCCAACAACAAAAAAAAAGGATAAAAAATTTTAGTTCCAATCACACAGGATCGTCTTAGGTAAGCTAGAGTTAATATCAGACCTAGAAAGTTACCTTAGGGTTGTGGTCATGAATCAGATTGAGATTAATTCTTAGTTTCCTCATACATTCAAATGCTTCTTTAAACATAAGTCTTTGAAGAGACAGAGAGAATGGACAGAAAGGTCATTTTACAAAAACTAAACTCCCTAGATCCAACACCGTTAATATGATATAAACCAGTTGTAATTAGAATATAGTCCAAATGCCAAACAACTACTACTGGATTTCTACTTCCAACTCAAAAACGAAAAATCAGTTACCAGATTTGCTTGCCTTCGTTTAACAGACGGGACTTTTGCACCATGGCAGTCTGAGCACTATATCTCCACATACACACGACAGAAGATCCACCACAGAACTTAGGTTAAAGATCATTCTCATACAAAGTTTCCCCCAAATAAAGTGAAAATGGATCATTTCCTTCACAACAGTGGCTCAGGCATTCTTGGGTCACAGGCTCCTCTGTACATCTGCCAAAAGCCTTAGGCCTTCTGCCCAAATAAATCCACACAGACATAGTCTGGTGCAATTTCCCTGGATTCACAGAACATCTAAAACCCATATGGATCCCCTCAGGCTAGGAAACTGTATCTTATATGATGCATTTCATGATTCTTTCTACTAGGAATATTTATCAGATTATGTAACATACACATCAAGTGTAGGAGGAAAAAAAGCCTCTGAGAATCTGACTAAAGACATACATAATACAAGTCTTCCAGGCTTCTAAGTTTTAAAAACTTCAATAGAATACTTACTATCTTCACATATAAGTCATAACAATAAGCAAACTAGTCATATACATGGTTCTTACTTGTCCAGCCATTTCCGAATCTGAGATAAAACCAGAGCTCGATGATGAACAACTTCTAAGTTTCCCCTTGGCATCTTAAATAAATCAGAACAATAATGTTTTTAATTAAATAGAAAAAATTTAAACACCCAGGATACACAACTTCACCTAACTCAACTCTTCATAATGAAGGGAACTACCACGATCCTGTAAGCACATGAGCACACTTTCAGCAGAATCTGGTTATGCACAGTATTTATTTTGACTTCCCAGAGAAGCTTCCCTTCTAGCCTCACTGGGCACAGCCTACATAAGCACTCCATTGTATAAAACTAATGGAGAATCTAGCAAGGAATGGCTTATAATAAATTGTTACAGGGGCGCCTGGGTGGCTCAGTGGGTTAAAGCCTCTGCTTTCAGCTCAGGTCATGATCCCAGCGTCCTGGGATCGAGCCCCGCATCGGGCTTTCTGCTCAGCAGGGAGCCTGCTTCCTCCTCTCTCTCTCCCTGCCTCTCTGCCTACTTGTGATCTGTCAAATAAATAAATAAATAAATAAAATCTCTTAAATAAATAAATAAATTGTTACAAATGATAAGAGGACCTAAAATACAATCCGCAAGAATTGTTTCATACTGACAGCTTAATGACGATCAGAAACAGCCTGAAAAATCAGCTTACCTGTAATATAAGCTTTGTGTCTTGGGGCACGACAGTGACAATACGTGAACCCCTCTCCACCTTCCGCAGAGACTCCCCTTTAGACAGATGGCTGCTGCTCAGACCTGCATGTAATGCTAAAGACAGTACTGGCTAAGCCATAAGAATCACAGTCATGACAAGCCACTGTCCATTAACTGCATTTGAAACTTTGAAATTTGAAATATATGGTCCAAAATAGGAGAAAGCAGAAATGCCTTGGTGGTTCAGTCGGTTAAGGGTCTGCTTTCAGCTCAGGTCAGGATCCCAGGGTCCTAGCATCGACCCCTGGAACAGGTGACCTGCTCAGTGGGGAGTCTGCTTCTCCTCCTCCTTCTTCCCCCTCCCCTTTGCTTGTGCTCTCTCTCTTTCAAATAAAGAGAATCTTTAAAAAAGAAAGAACAAAACTAAAAACTTCAAAACAAACAAACAAACAAAAAAAACAAGCCCACAAAAACAAAATAGAAGAAAGCAATTAACCACCACACCCCTTTGCTCTCCCACTCAACCTTGAGACCCGTAGCCTTTCTGACAAACAATCTCAATCCTGGAGCCTGCCCTCTCTCACAGAGCCCTCATGCATATTCACACATGTAGCGTCTCCACTGATTCAGGCAAGCGGGAGGATGCAGTTTCTCTAGTTCTTAGTACTATCAGTTCACTGTGATCACATCAGTGAGAGAATCCCAGTTTCCAAGTTGGAAGCAGACAGGAAGTAGAGTTTTCTAGAATAAGAAACACACACACACACACACACACACACACACACACACACACACACACAGAGTGGGGAGGGGACACATGGAATTAAAGGTAAAACGGACAGTTTCCTATAAACCACAAGATGGAGTCTTTCAGACCTATAATGGAGGGTGGTCACAGTGAGCAAAGGAAGATCACAAAGTTGTTAGAGCCAGTTTGTATCTGCATGGTAACCCAGGTAAAATACTGCATTAGTTATATAATCCTGAAAAAGTTTTGTTTAATTTCACAATGCCTCAGGAATGCCTCAGGAAGGACCTCCTTCTCTGGAAGTTCTTTGCTGACTCATGCAGAATACTGAACTGATATGTGCTGAGATTAGGAACTAAGTACATGAATTCTAAAGGTTTTCTTTCTTTGTCTTTTTTTAGAAGATTTTATTCACTTGTGTGACAGAGAAAGAACACTAGCAGGGGGAGCAGGAGAGGGAGAAGCAGGCTCCCCTGAGCTGGGAACTGGATGCGGGTCTCCATCGGAGGACCCCGGGATCATGACCTGAGCTGAAGGCTGACACTTAACTGAGCCATCCAGGTGTCCCTAAAGGTTTTCTCACAGTCTAGAACTCTATGATAAAAAGCCAAAGTAAGTGATGAACTTTAAAGTCATCAAGATTTCAAAGCACAAAAGATAACAGAAGAGGGACTATTTTCTACTATACACACTGAACACTTACCGGTAACTGAAGCATCTCTCAAGCAAAAACACTGGCAGGTATGGGAATGTGTTGTCAACAACAAGAATTCACCATACACTGCAAATGATGTGATATTTGAAGCAACCTACAAGAAGGCAAAGGGAAAAGTTAGCTTTGTTACTTGGAGTCAATACTGAAAAGGATCCTACATCAAACCAAGCCTTGTTACCTCTGTGTCATTGATGAAAAAGCGACACCTATCACTCAGACCAAGGACACATTCCTGCAAAGAAATAAAACCGAAATTACAAACAACTCTAACCAAACTAGTTAAACCTAATTTTTCTATCCCTTAATTCTATTGCCCTGTGGTTTCATATCTAAGTCCATGTCAAGACTGAATAAAAAAGACACCCATCCTCATGGCTACCATCTTCTCAGCAGCCACCAAACCCCTCAACCCTCCTCTACCAGACCCTGTTCCTTTCCTTCATTCTCCTATCAGAGGGCATCATCATATCTACACTGATAGATTACAAATTCCAGAAGAGTAGGGATTAGTCAGCTGTTTTGTTCTACAACTGCTGTATCCTACCACCCACCACAATTATAGACATTCCAACATCTGATGAATGGCAAACTCCTGAATACTATTTTTGATATTACATTTCTGCTGTCCCCAAATGGTAAATAACACTAACTCTGATGATCTGTACAAGGGGGCTAAAAGTCTGCCAATCACATTCTCCTATCTCTTATAAGTTATTCCTTTTAGGAAAGGAATCAACTGGCCACTACATACATGTCAGACAATCTCTTAATTCCATTTCATAGATGAAAAAGCTGAGGTTCAGAAATTTCCCACTGTTGCCCTTAGAGGCAACAGTGCTCCCTTAGGAGCCCCAGATCTACCTCCAAAGCCCATATTCTTTTATAATGCCGGCAGTCCCTGGACCACTGCTCTAAGTGGTCGTTTTCTGCCCTGTGTTCACTTGCCTCTCCTCCAATCATGGCCAATTCAGTCTGTGTGCATGGATAAGGAAACTGAACAGGAAATCCACCGGGGTTCTTCCATGGCTCCACAGCCAGAGAGGGTGACTCTGCAGGATTGGCAGATGAAGTTTACACAAAGCGGGTATGCTCACTATGAAACTGTTACATCAATACTTGCTGAAACACTTAACATGCAATTTGGATCACTTTCCAAATATATTTTGGAAACTCATTAGAACACTCTGGTCCATTACAGAATACACCTCCAATTCTACACTACAGCTTAGGGTTTTCCAGGACAGTTAAAAGACCTAACCATCAACGTAGCCCTGATAAGAAACTCACAAGTAAACATTCTCAAGAATTAAACATTTATGTAAATCATAAACACGCTTTCCTAACATTCTGATACTCACCCCAAAAGTACTTAAGTATCTGGCCACCAGCCAGCTGCAATGCTACTGACTTGGTCTTGGAATTGCAACACAGACTGATGATGATTCCATCCACTGTCACAGATGAACTGATGAAAGCAAAAAAATAAAAAATTTTTTAAAAAAAGCAGGAATCAGAGTGTGAACAGACCACTTTTC
Organism: Mustela nivalis; assembly: GCF_964662115.1. Lineage (NCBI taxonomy): Eukaryota > Metazoa > Chordata > Mammalia > Carnivora > Mustelidae > Mustela > Mustela nivalis. Next base: position 70,396,786 of record NC_139032.1, read on the forward strand.
TCAAAAGTAGTAGTATCCCACCGATTTTGCAGAAACAGGAAAAGAAAGAAACAATTTCCCTTTGGCCTGCACTGCCTATTTCAATACAAGATAGATATAATACATACACACAAATGCACGCATATACACATTGATAGACAGATACTGCCAGCAGAAGGCCAAATCGGTGGGATACTACTACTTTTGAGAAAAGTGGTCTGTTCACACTCTGATTCCTGCTTTTTTTAAAAAATTTTGGCTGATGATAAAGAATTTCAAATTTGGAGAAGCAGAAATGTGTACAACTTAGGTATTTCTATTATAAATTGCTCTACCTTTTATTATTTTTTAATTAAGCTTTTATTTTAATTCTAGTGTAGGTAACAGTGTTGCCTTACTTTCAGGTGTATAACAGAGCGATTCAACACTTCCAGACATCTGCTAGGGTTCATCACAGTAAGTGCACTCCTTAATCCCCATCACCTGTGTCACCCATCCCTTCCACCCCATCCGCTCTGTTTTTTAAATTTTTAAAATTTTTATTTTTTCAAGACTTTATTCTTTTGACAGAAAGAGATACAGTGAGAGAGAAAACACAAGCATGGGGAATTGGAGAGGGAGAAGCAGGCTTCCCCCAGAGGAGGGAGCCCAACGTGGGGCTCGATCCCAGGACCGAAGGCAGACGCCCAATGACTGAGGCCCCCCCGGCTGCTCCCAATCTGCTATTTTAAATTAAGCTCCTGGTTATTGGAGTTGTTGCATATAGCTAGAAAAATTTTCTGTACCCGTCCGGATATTCACAAAAAGCTTTGTAAAAACAGGAAGTACTATGTGTCAAAGAATAGGAGTTAACGAATACACTAGAATATGTTTTATGTACACAATGAAGAAACGTTCCTAAATTTTGCAGCAAGGGTTTTCATGGAAAACTGAAATCTAACTAAGAAACCCTTAATTACAAATGAGTGTGAAGATTAATATCAGCTTGTTTCAAGAGCGAAGTTTTGACAGGGGAAGCCTAAGGATTCTTGGAGATGTCCAGGCCGTGCCACCTACCGCTCAATGAGGCTTGCGTTACATGAAACAGCCTCACTCGTTACCTGAAACCTGTGACAAACATGCAGTGTGAAACCGAGGGCCAGGGAGCAATAAATTTTAGCAAAGAGAAAGAGAGATGACTTTCTAGCAGTACATGTAGTCAAGCGCCCAAGAGAACACAGAGAAGCCAAAAGCAGCATTCAGAAGTCACCATACCCACTGCAGTGCATGTACACAGACCTTATCATTGATCTTAGTAACTAACCAGGGTAACCACAGTGGCTAATTCTCTTGGGCTAACAGTTACCTGCTGGAGTGTAGTATATGCTGAATTAAAAATTTTAACACATCTTATAAATGTTTCGACCCATTTATTGGTATCTGTCCTGTGGTCCAGCACCCCTGGGTGCATTTTCAGGTTTGTATTGTGACATGACTCAAAACTACACTTAACCGTCTTGCTAAGTGTGTTTAACAAGGAAGCAGTTGCCCTCAACCTTGTTTGCTAGAAGTCAAAAGAGTCCTCCACCCAGCAAAGACAAAAGTGTAACCACACCGAATGCAGGAGCACATGGAATGCAGGAGCACACGGAATGCAGGGAAGTGTCGCCATACCTGATACTGAGCTGTCCGTGGTCGTCATCCATCTCGGAAGGGGCCACAGTCAGATGGTGAATGACAGACTGTACGCCGGAAGGACTGTGGCTTACAGCCAGGAAAACGTCTTCTTGAATCCAGGTGAGAAGGCTGAGCTTCAGAGGGTTTCCTTCTTGATCTTCACCATTCTCAAACTGAATTCTGTTTTAAATATTGAAGAATATTTAAATGAACTTAGTGATAATATGAATAAAGCTCTAATATCACTGAGATTTTCCTAAACGATTTTTAGATTTAGATTTTCCTAAAATGATTTTCCTAAACGAAGAATGAACCACCGTGTACAGAGTCAATTCCTAATTATTTAGAGAGACAAAACCTGCAGTAATGCCAGAATGTTTTTCTTTTTTTTTTTAATTTATTTGACAGACAGAGATCACAAGTAGACAGAGAAGCAGGCAGAGAGAAAGGAGGGAAGCAGGCTCCCCGCTGAGCAGAGAGCCCAATGTGGGGCTCGATCCCAGGACCCTGGGATCATGACCTGAGCCGAAGGCAGAGGGTTTAACCTGCTGAGCCACCCAGGTGCCCCCAGAATGTTTTTCTATTTATTTTCGTTTCCTATGTTCTGAGATCTTCAGGTTTGAAGAGAACACCTCAAGAAACTGACTACCCAAGAAAATCACTTGCCCCAGGCCTTACGTAACAAACCCCAGAGGTTTTCCACTGTCGCCACTTACCAACGTTCAAACCAGGCTCCAGCAGATGGTGTGGGTCTCGGCAGAGTGGGTTATTTTTAAGCATCTCATGTCATAATGACTAATTAGCTTCAGAAACGGATCTCTGGCCTCTAATACCTGCCTCCTGTAGCATTAATATCTCAGGGGACAGCAGATTTTTGCCAACTCAGGGGAACCCCTAATGTCTACTTCTCCAGCCTTTAAGCCTAAGTGACAAATCCTCAGCATGCACTAAAGAAGCTGCGTCACTACCCTGATCTTCCTACTCAACCAGCTCTCCCTGGTCTCAGTCCCTCCACTGCGTTCCTCCCCACATAGGGGCATTCCCATCTCTGGTTCCCTCCATCATGGCCAGTGCTCCCAGGGCCTTTCTGCCAGTCCTAAACTCATCTTTTCTTCAAAGATCAAGATAAGTATTCATGTCCTTCACGAAATCTCCTAAATGACCAGGAACTATCCTCTCAATTTTTTAAAAATCAAATTATATTCTAAATTGCCTTACACTTCCTAGTTTGCCTTAAGTCTGTCCTCTAGTGGGTTCAGTTCTGTGGAATGAAATAACCCACATAAATGTTCTTTGAAAACGACTAAGCATTATACAGACAGCCCCCAAATCACAGGTTGAAAATTTATACACATTCATTACCCATACTGCATATATTTAAGAAACATATTACTTATGAAATTCAGTTAGTTTATTGTCCCTATTAATTTATAAATAAATTAATTTATTTACAGTGATTACAAACATAGGCTTATCAAGTAGAATTAAGTCTTGGATTCTCACAGAAGTTGTATTATAATTAACAATTAGCTTCAGGGTCATTTTACAATACTTACAGTGCACCGGAGGTACTCATTTATACCTAACCATTTATAATACTGTTTTAATGAGAAAATGCAGTCTGATTTCCAACCTGGGAAACTCAACATGCAGCAACCCAAAGTTCTGGAGTTGTGGGATGGGACAAAGACCGCATTCGGTCAACCTTACGTGAACAACGCAGACCCCCTCATGTACATAAGTCAATGCGGCTTGTTACCATCCTCATCTCCGCCTTTCCCACACAGAGAACCAAGGGCTACTGGAGGAAATGGGTTCTAAGCCAGCTACCATCTTGGCTCCATTGCCACCCATCAGCACGTGGCATTCAGATCTATAGATAACTGACTTCCCCATCTACAGATAACTGACTTCCCCAGCTGACTCAAACACCAGGGCCCAGGCATTGTATCTACTTCTTGTTCCACTCAGCAACAGCCTTGGAATAGTAACAGCTACTCCCAGAGGTCCAAATTAATTGCAAACAACCTACTTGTATCTCTTTTCCAGATGAGGTGTTCTAAGAGAAACTTTAAATCCATTTCCACCCACAGCTCCCAGCTTCACTGTAGAATCCACACTTGGACTATCACCTAAAACACAAGAACAGTTACTATCACAGTAAACTACACACATTTTCCCTGATGCTAAAAGTATTGAATTCTGCATTTAATGGGTTCTAGAAGGTAATCCACTTTAGATATAGAGAGATAAGAAACAACCACATCACAACCTCTTTCTTAAATCTCTGTCTGCCTTTCAGACTGAAAATTCAGGACCATTTGAAAACAAGGCTGTCAGTATCATGTGCCAGTATAATTTACAACATAATCATAGAACTCAAAATAAAAACACCTTTCCACTTCTCCTGGACATCAGGAAAGCAACTAGCAACTGACAGAAATGGGATGGTGGAAGGACAACTGGATTAAAAGCTACAACACGTAAGCCGAGATCCTTGTCCGTTCTTGTTCGAGCAAAGTGCAAACACCCTAGCATTCTCTTCCCTCCTCTATGTAACAGAAAAACACCAGCTCTGATGCTGCTCCTAGGAAGGCTGTGAGATCAACTAGAAATATGTGCAAAGGCAATGAGAACCGTAAACCATGTTAAAGACACATAAGATACTATGCTACTTCCAGGGTGAATGTTATTCTTAAATCATTGACTCTTTAAGTTCAACAAACAAAAGGAAGTGCTCTTATAAACCAGAGTGGGGTTAGCCTCCCCCACCCACCAAAATTCCCACAAGTCAATTATATATCAATTATATATCAAGATCAATTATATATCAATCAATTATATACCTCCATATATATTATCATAATAATGATATTAATTACAAACGTCAAAGTTTTTAGAAACACTGGAGCTAAGGCAACACCACACTGTAATTTGATTTTGTGCAAGAGGGACTTGGCTCAGAACGTCTTAGTAACAATTTTTGAACATACCACATTTATAAACAGAAATCTGGTTACTGGCGTCTAGGATTGCAAGGTCGTTACTCTTCTGGGGGTGTGCAGAGAACACGACCTGATTCACAGGGTGTGGGAGCAGCAGTTGGTAGGTGCACATGGGAGGTGGAACCACACTCTGTCGGAAGACTGTCACCAATACCCTGTCTGTGTATGAGAGGAGAGATTAGATACATGGATGTTTAATTTGTAAAATGGAGCATGTGACAGCACAGTACCACTAAGAATGGGGGTAGAAAACATACAGCAATTCCTAAAAATCTTTGCTTTTTTTTTTTTTTAATATAAATAAGCTTAAACACAATATACAGGGAAAATTATGTATCAGGGCTCTGTATCTGACTCTGTCACCTCCAGTCCAGTTGGACTCCTCTGGAGTTGGAGTCCAACTCTTATGAAAAAGGGGAAGAAGGCCAGGGTTCCAGCTTGAAACTGAGGCCAGAAACCAAGCCAGACTGAACCAAGGGTACGATTCTCTTGAAAATCGTTAAACGACTCCCTATGTATGTTTTTAGTAATAAGACATATCTGATTAAACCCTCTGGACAAAACACAGAATTATAAAATCTATATTAGGACTACTACACAGAACACAGAACAAAATTAGCACACCCAGGCACATTACAATCTTAGAAACAAAGTTTTTCTTTATGTTAGCAGCAGTAAGTAAACTGTCTTTTTAGGTGAAATTGCCCCAATTTCCTCCCCCTCATCAAACAAAATCCTCACACTAGACAGTTGTCTGTGACTTGAACATACTGTACAGATTATATAATTAATAAGTATTATGTCAAAAAGCAACCCAAATCGGGGGGTGCAAGGGTCAATGTAAATCTGTGTCAGGGCACAAAGGTAAGGCCAGCACGCCCAATGTCACAGGACCACTGCTGTCTTTCTCCACACCTGGGGTCAAATTTTCAATGTCTTCAAAGAGCAGACAAGTAAATTCATGAAGACTACAGATGTAATGGGGGTGGGCAGCAGCAGGGGTGACGAAGGACTATGGTTCTCAGAAGAGTACATGCCCCCTCTAAGGGCATCCCTATTCAATCAAAACAAAACACGAAGTAAAAATAAACCAAACCACCAAAGCACCACACACATCAAAATTCCCCAATTTTAATCAAACCACCACATCTGCAGGCACAGGCTCATGGACATACTTCCCAGCTCCTTACTTCCATCAATGACAGCTACGTTTGCCATGTCACTAGAATTGTCTCCCAAGCTCCGGTCAGTTGTCCAGTGCCAGTCGTAGCAGAGGTAACGCCAGCCCTGACACAGAATGTGCAGCCGGGACGGGGTCACCGGGTCCCACATCAGAGACACGAGCTTGCTCTTCCCGCAGGTGCTGAAGGGCAGACTCTGCTTGAGATACCAGTGATAGTTCCCCACAGTCCAGAGCTGCACTGCAACGGGAAACACAAGGACGGCCATCAGATGTCAGACAACCAGACTTCCCATCACCTCCCGGACAGGGGATGGGGGATATTGTTTCTTTTTCAAATGACCCCTCCTGCTCAGCATCTTCATCCAAATAATACTGTCAACAATAATAGTCAAGAAGTAGTTTTCCATGGGGATGAACGAAGGCCAGAAGCACATATGTTCAGGTTATCTCTACTTTCAAACTTTAGGATCACGAGGACAGAAAGTTACTAGGATGACAGTGCTTTAGTGAGTTGTTTTTTTTTTTTTTTAAAGATTTTATTTATTTATTTGACAGACAGAGATCACAAGTAGGCAGAGAGGCAGGCAGAGATAGAGAGAGAGAGAGAGGGAAGCAGGCTTCCTGCGGAGCAGGGAGCCCGATGCAGGGCTCGATCCCAGGACCCTGAGATCATGACCCGAGCCGAAGGCAGCAGCCCAAACCACTGAGCCACCCAGGCGCCCCGTGAGTTGTTTTTTCATACAGATTTATACAGAAGAAAATCAGGCAAGTAGATTAAAAGTATTAAAACACTCAATCTGAGAGCTCGAGATTAGTATCTCTCTGCTGTATTAGGCTGATTCTTTTCCCCCAGGTGCTTTCCCTACAGTTATGCCCCAGGTGATCTGTTATTAAGCATGACTCAGCTCTCAGAATAATCACTACTTATCCTTTATCAGGAGCCGTCCCTTCCAACATCTTTTCAAAGAGTAAGACCTAATGCTGGGGTAGGGAGGAGATGGGAGAGATACTGGTCAAAGAGCACAAACTCTTGAGTTCAAGTTCCGGGATGCTGATGAACAGCACGCTGACTACAGGTAACAGCCTGTACGGTACACCTGAAAGCTGCTGTGAGACTACGTCTTAAATATTCTCACCATGTTAACCAAACTGGGAATTACGTGAAGTGAAGGATGTTAACCAACTTCACTGTGGTAAACACGTCACAACATATACATGTATCACATCGTCCCAGTGTGCATCTTAAGCTTACACAGTACTGGGGCTCAATAAAGCTGGGGGGAAAAGACCTAATCATGTCGAAAGCAATCTTTAAACACTTCTACCAAGCTGTAAGTTGCTGTTAGACCATATACTCCTGTTCTGTGAGGACAAAGGGGCTGTTCCTATGCCACACTTTTATCCCGAACATACCACACTGCCAGCCCCTGCCACCCGGCCTAATCAGTGGTCCGCAACTCTGGCTGCATGTTATCACTAACTTGGGAGCTTTTTTATTTTTTTAATTAAGCATTGACGAATAGTCCCCATTCTAACACACTGAATCCAACTCTGAGATGAGGCCTGGATGGCATTTTCTTCCTAAAGGTACAGCCAGCATTGAGAAGGGCTGTGCCATGAATGAATAAACAAATCACTTCTAGACAACATCTCAGTTCTAATGACTAAAAAGTTTGAAAGCCACTTAAAGAATAAGCAACTAAAAAGATTTATGAACAAAAATATTCAGTGTGTTGCTGTTGACAGGAAAAATTACAAAAATTCAAGTGCCTAACAGCATGAGATTTAATAAAATGTGGCACAAATGAGTATTACAGCAATTTAAAGTGATGCCCATGGGTACTTGAAATGGAAACGTTTGTGACATTATAAATCTACATGTATCATATACATAACTGAGATCAGAGCTATATTGTTTCATACACATAAAATCTGGAAAACAAGAAAATTTTAATAGTGCTCATTACTGAGCAATAGAATTATGGAGAAACTTGTTTCTTCTCATCCTTACTTTCTGATACTTTCATATACTACACAGACACTGAAAAATACTTATCTACAATATGATCTACAATAAAAAGGTAGAGAGACGGTTCTTTCTTGTAGCTAATGCCATTTCTCTTTCACTGCTACAGCTTTTCCAGCACTTCACCTTCCTGCAGCAACACCATCCATGCAGAGGAAGCACTGATGGCTTGTGACAGTTGGTTTCATTTGTCGACTTGGCTAGGCTATGATGCCCAGCTATTTAAACAAACACTAGTCAAGATAGTGCTGGAAGGTTATTTGGTAGATGTGATTACCTTTCACAATCAACTTTAAACACAAAAGAGTATCCCTCAGAACGTGGGTCTCATAGAAAGTTTATGGTCTTAAGGGCAAAAACTGAGGTTTCCCAGAAAAGGAATTCCTTAAGACTGTATCACAGAACCTGCCTGAGCTCCAGACCATATGTCAGTCCTTACAGACTTAAGACTCAAGACGGCAACATCAACTCTTCACTGAATTTCCAACCTGCCAGCCTGCCCTGAGTCTATTTGTCTAGAGAATCCTGACTGATACGTGACTAAGATCGATAAATAATCAAAACTAAACGACTCCCTCATTTCCACCTATCTATCCCCTCAGTTACCTCTGATTCTACTACAGGACAAAGGGCAAGGGAGAAAAGCAACTCCACAGCCTACTACTTTCAACCACATTTTATGCAGTGCAAGGCTCAGATACTAGCACTGTCTCACCATAGGTTTGTAGCGTGCACTTTTCTTCCCTCTGAAGGTCTTCCAGCCAAACTGCAAGCACAGTGGAATCTGCATTCCAGAGCAGGCCATTTACCTAGTAGGAAAAAAAAGACGTGTCGCTGGCTTTTAACTATGTATATATTTCAAAATCCTTATCAGAGCTGAATTCCCTGCTCTCACAAGCCAAATAATCCTACTACTTGAGCTGATGCCAGACTATAAATTATGAATTTAATAAAGCAAATCTAGGTAATATGTCATTATGTGTAGGAGATGTTAAAAAAATGCATTATTCTTAAAAATTTAAGACTTAGCCAAATGCAAGTTGACATTTTTAGACAGCAAGTTGGCATTTTTAGACATTTTTAGAAATCTGAACATGAACTAGGAATTAATAGTAAAGAATTATTACTAATCTTGTAAGGTGTGATAATGGACCTACCTGCTAGAAATGAATATTAAAGATACAATTTCTAAAATTAAAACCCCAGGAAATAAAAATGTGTGCGTTTAGGTTAGAAAGCAGTGACTGCGTGAAAATGCTACAAAACGTTGGCATCTTTTGAAAGTGAGTACAAAGGACATGGGCGTTCATTAAATTCTTCTCTCAACTTTAACTTCAATTTTTAATTTACTTGCAACATAATTTTAGATATTTATGTTTATATAATTAAAGCTCACCATTTGGTGTTTCTGTGACCCTAATGGGACACAAGTCATTTAAGGTTTAAATGTTATTAATGAAAAATACCTACCACTGGAAGCACCATGCTTTTGTTCAAATATGAGATTTTCTATTTCTATCTGTGTTTTACCTAGGGTACAAAAGAATGCCATTTCTTCTTTGTCAAAGGTCCTTAAAAAAAAAACTCTCTTTCAAAAAAGATTCAATTATAAGAAACCACTATTTTTATCGCTGTCTACTCTGGAGCTTCTCTTTACACATCCATTCAGATAAAAGCCTCTATAGCTGTGGGAAGTCCTCTCAATTTGAAACAACTCAGGCACTTACCTTAACCTCATCTTTGAGGAAAGGAAGCGTAAAATGTCCATGAAGAAGGCCATTTTTCTCAAAGAACACAATATCCTGCTGATTGGGTTTCTCTTGGGTAGATGCAATCAAACTACCTGAGGGCCTTAAAGCAAACCCCGAGCGTTAGGACATCTGAAAGCACAGCCCGTGGGCTAAGAGCAAGAGGAAAGTCAGAGAAATGATTTTTCCAACAAAAAATTTCGACCCAAGGAAGGTTTAAACTTCACGTCTCTTGCCAAGCACTTCAGTCTGCCCAGAGGAGATGCCTCTTCCGAATCTGCACAAAGGTTCCATTTACCCACAAAGACTTACAAATTTAGACTGCACCAGTGTGACTTCTAAAAAGGAAAACAATAAATTTCTAAAACTACTCCAAATATAATGTCTTATAAAAACATAATGTAGCTCTCCTTCAAGCCTATGACTTCAGCGACTATTCCAGGCTCAGGTGCTTCGTAAGAATTCTCAATCGACTTAAAATATCCCAATCACCTCATCTTGTTCATATTTGTCTCTACGGTTTTAATTTAAATCCCTCTCTTTGCTCCATCATTCAGTCGTCATTCAAACACTGGTAGGAAACATGACATCTAAAACCCAGAGACCTAGGGGTTTGGCATGTAACAGATGCTACTGAAAAGGAAACATTTCTTCGGACTTTACTCAGGGCAGCTGCAGAGACCAGACAGGAGGTAAACTGAGCCTGAATCCAGCCTGCATTTTCCTCGGCAAGCAGAACCCTCCAGTGAAAGAGCTTGTGGGCTGTGCAGAGAAGAGACCCCTTTTCCCAGTTTTCACCAGAGCTCCACTGCCCCATAGAGCTTTGTAGACTATGACTTCCCTTCTAAGCACCACTCTCTGCGATACACAGTGGCTTCATACAGGCCTGCCCTATAAGTTGTCAAACGTGCGGGCCTTGGAATGACATCTGTGAAGAAGCTCTGAATCCATTACGCAAATTGAATTCAAAATGAAGAAAAATGAAAACAAAAAAGATATGGGCTTATGGACAAATGAGAAGTTAATATCCTTCTGAGTTACTTTAACACCTGTACTCAACAGGTACCACTATCCCTACCAGTAGTTCCAAGATCCTCTCAGAGGAAGAAGTTAACAAAGTTTCTTCTCCAACTCACTTCCAAGCCAGAGCTGGTCCCAGTCCTGCCACAGGCTCACTGGTCGACTGCAAAGCAAATTCTCGGTTCCAAACTCTGACCTTCCGAGCTCCTGGGCAGCAGGCAGGGTCAAAATAAACAAACTTAGAATTTTGTCAAGTCAGAACTATTCAAACATCTCATTAATGAAAACCACCAAGTAGATTAATCTGGTTAAGAATTTATACCCAACAGGTAGGAGGCTGGACCAGATGACTTCAAAGAATTCCTCTAGTTCTTAGCTCTAAATGCATTTAATATCTGAAGCAGCACCTTGTATGTATAATTTTAGAAAGCAAAAGGAAGAGGGGCGCCTGGGTGTCTCAGTGGGTTGGGGCCTCTGCCTTTGGCTTGGGTCGCACTCCCAAGGTCCTGGGATCAAGCTCCCGTGGGGCTCCCTGCTCAGCGGGGAGCCTGCTTCATCACCCCAACACCTGCCTACTTATAATCTCTGTCAAATAAATAAATAAAATCTTTAAAGAAAAAAAGAAAGAAAGTGAAAGGAAAAATCCTCCTTGAACTTCATTAATTTTTTTTTTCTTTAACTGCAATTTATTTCCATACCTGTCTCTGGGCAAACAACACTCACAGCAAAAAACTGGCCGTCACCACGCCACGTCACTTGTGGTCTATGGTCATCCCAGGGCAAAGCCGACTCGTACTAAAGAGGTGAAGGAGCACAAATGTTACTGGAGGACTTAAATGGCCCAGAATCAAACAAGCCCCAGCCTATTAAAGTTACATCTTTTACATGAGGTTTCAGCTATCTAGAAAACCAACTTCACAGAATCCTCAAGAAGCCTTCTAGAAGGTCTCTTAGGCCCAGAAATCATCAAGAAAAGAGAATAAAACAAAATCTGTCTTTAGGCATTAAAAAAAAAAGTAGCCTCCAAGCACAGCAACATAGGAAAAGAGCTGCACATCTGGATATTAAATAAAATGAGCTCAGGAATCTGCCAGGTATCTAGGATAAGGAAATAAAATGTTTCATTTATCTAAATCTAAGAGGGTAGACTTCTGGTTCTTTGATGACTGTGTAAGCTTCACAATAGTACAGAGACGAGTTAAGAAGATGAGAGGAAGGCAGGCAGGGAAAACCTGAGGCAGTAAAACCAGTAGCAATGGGCGAAAACACAGAAGAACTCTATGTTCCACAGTATGGAAAGAAGAATGGTCTCAATCCTGCATCTCAATCCTAAAGGCCGTGAAGAGAGAAATTCCCCATTCCAGTAACAGGGTGCAGCAGAATGGTACTAGTGCCACACTCTACACAGGAGGGAGTACACAGGCCATCGAATAAGACCTAATCTCAATGACATTGCCCTATGGTGGAGAACACAAACTCCTCTAGCGAAGGGTTAAGAGATGACAGATGAGAACTCATTATGGATGGACAATGTAAATGACAGGCAGTGTATTACTGATCCACCTGTCCCACGGAGCTCATGGAAACGTCTACATGTAACATAAATGATATGCTTCCATTTGCTCAGCCCAAATCTTGCGATCCTTCTCAATTCTTCTCTCTCACCCCACATTTAACCCATTATCACTAACTCCTATAGTTCTACCTTCAAAAGGTATTCATAAAAAAGGAAAACAAAGAATTTCATCCAAAGGGAAAAAAAGTCATACAAAGTATCTAATATATATATGTAGGAAAAAAGTGTGAAAACACCCATGTAAATGATCAACAGCGAATGAAAGGCAGCAGCTCTTTCTGGAAAGGAAAGAAAGAGTAAGAGGAAAAGATACACAAAATGTTTCATTTCTATCTGTGATGATATATTTTTTAAACTGAGAATTGGTTATAATTAATCTCTATACAGAGAAGAAATTACAAAGCAACTTGGCAAGAAAAAAGGTCTTTCTAGAATGACTCTTTCCCTGAGGGCTCAAAACAGTTTCAGTTTTACTAAAGCACAAGAGCTCTGTCCATTATCAGCCTATAAGAGGACACGCAGAGTTTCTGGTAGATAGCAAAACTTCTCTATTTGTTCCAGTCAAGGCTCTGTATCCATAGAACCAATCTTACCATTTGCACCTGAAAGGCTGCTTGCCGGCCTTCCGATCCGTGGAACTGCGTCTCCTTCCTGCCCCATCCAACAGTGATAAACTTGCCTACGGAACAATGGACAGAGAACAGGCAAGACAACCAATAAGTTAAATGAAAAAAAGCAGTTTCACTGCTATTCTTTATTAAGTTAGTCATTGGAAATTATTTGAGTCCTCTCGGACCTCTCAATACATTGACCAGCACTCAATATTTGAAAAACCAATATTCCATATTATACACAGCAATGATTTTTGAAGAATTTGAAATGGTCTTATTTGGAAAAGCACTTTACTGCCATCTTATATATTCTGAATTCCCTTGATAACAGTCAACAATTCCCACTATGCAAGTAAAAAGAATGAAAATGAAGAATTTACAAGACACGTCCATAGATAAGAACATTAAACTCAAGACGAGAGTTGGGAATAAAATTCTGATTATAAGCATTCAATCAACTAAATGTATCCCATCTCCCTATCGGTGGTGGAAGGAACTTTAGATTACAGAGTTCACTCCTCACACAGACACAGACTGTGGAAGTGGCCAAAATTAGAACACAGGTTATTTGCCTTCTAGCCTGAGGTTCTCTTTAAATCGTAGTCTTTCTCTCGCATAAAATATGAAATCAGAGATGCTAAAATAATGCAGCCCCCTGCTCCTGGAGGAGGATCAGGCATCTACTGGCAACAGGTACTACCAAGATGTCTCTAAAAGCATCAGCCAGATCCAAACCCCAATACTTCCCTCCTGTCACTGCTTCTGATGAAGCAGGGCTATTTTTATAGTTTCTATATATTATGGGTCAGCATGACATTTCCTGTCTGCTTTGCATGGGCACATGTGAGTATTATAATACCTCAAAGTGTACCTTGCAACTGTCTATGAGCAGCAATACCTACCCCAGTGCACACCCTTGTGCTTCTGAAACCTTCCAGAGATCTCTCTTCCAAAGAGATGTAAAGGACCAAGGAATGAAGCAAGACGACTGTCCCAATGGGAGTAGACAGTATGCGATGGGGTTATAGCAGGGATCAGCAAACTACAGCCTATGTCTACATTTACAAATAAAGTTTTAATGGGCACATGTGGGCAGCTCAGTTGGTTAAGCATCTGCTTTTGGCTTAGGTCACGATACTGGGGTCTTGAGATCGAGCCCCACACGGGGCTCCCTGCTCAGCGAGGAGTCTGCTTCTCCCTCTCCCTCTGCCACTCCCCCTGCTCGTGCGCATGCTCTATCAAATAAATAAAACTGCATCTAAAGAAAAACAACAAAGTTTTATTGGAACACAGAGGTGCTCATTCCTTTATGTGTTGTCTACAATTGCTTTCACACTACAATTGTAGAGGTGAGTAACCTCAAGAGAGGCTAAGTGGCCTGCGAAGCTGAAAATAACTCCTATCCAACCCTTCACAGAACAAGTTTGTCGACCCCTAGGTTAGAGGAAAAATACCTACTCACAACTCCACAGACTGATTTTTTTTGTACTGACATATATATATCTAAGACCTAAGACTCTAACTTGGATACCTTCTCCCTTGACTTACACTCCTCTATTAGGCTTCTTCTGAAAAAGTTAGTGGGATTAGCCAGGCCCAGTGCACTTCCCCATCCAAAGATATGCTGGTTACTTCTATCATCAAAACAGATGCCCAGGAATTCCACCAGGGATCCTGGACTCTTCCAGTACCATACCTGCTCCTACCAATTTCACCTTCTCCCAAGACTGGGAGGTTCCCTCCCTGCCACTGACTCCCAATCCATGGGTCTGGCCTATCCTGAGCTCCAGCTCCTTGTATCTTCGTACTCCACATGGTGATCCCATTGGGCCCTTAAACAAAACCCAGAACAGAACTCGCCACCTCTCGCTTAGAGCCCAGCACTTCCCTACCTTCCCTCTTAGTTGCTGCCATCTTTATTCCCATCACCTGACTTCTGACTAGAGTCCCACTAACTCTTTCTTCCTCACCTTACACACCCAAGCCCATTTATTTCACTTTTTAAACTGCTATTTCTCAAACTGGCTAGAATGGCAGGGGAACCATGCATACATAGTGCAAAGACATTTCTCAGATAATTCCAAAAATGTATGCCCCTTTCTGAGAACAAAATCTTTTCCTGAATTCACTCCTCCTTTTAGCCCCACACCCAACTTATCTGGATTCCTGTACCTCTCCTATCTGATCACCCTTCCTCCAGCCTCTGCCCTCTCCACTAATCAACCAATCTTGCATCATCAAAACCTTTAATGGTTGATCATCTGTATATCCAAATTCCCTACCAAATTTAATCAAAATCTATCCTGTTTACTTCAAGCCACACTCATGTCCTGCCAGCAGCAATACAGAAGTACTCCCAGCTGCCTCAACAAGCCGTGACTCACTGAGGAAGCATATGTGCCTTGAAATGGACTAACCCATTGCTTAGACCATTCCTCTCCACCCTCAACTCTCACCAACCCAAAACGACTTCGGCCCGGCCAAGACTCAGTTCACTCCAGCCTGGTCTGGGAGGTCTTCCCTCCCCACTGCTCCCTCCCTCCCCTCATGCTACCCTAATACCTACACATCACACTATTATGGGACTCCTCAAAGGAAGACCTGAATTATCCACAGCACCAAACACACTGCTGTGTTCATAGCACCTACTCAAAAATCATTTCTGAGTAAACTGTTTTTGAATGAATAAATGAGTAACAATTTTGTAAATGATTTCTCAGAGTTGGCAGAACATGAAGGCATGAGGTCAGGAATCAACAAAAGTAAAATCACTTCTCCCCTCATCCCTTTCTCCAATCAGGCCATCTATCCGGTGTCCTCATGTTGGTCAGGGCTTCTTACATACGATAAACCCCTGCCCCCTTCTCCCCTTTCAATAGTACCACAGATTCAAGGCCCAAATCACCTCAGCTACATATAAGCAAGATAACAATCTGATGATTCCCAGGAAAATGTAGAGTCAGGTCTAATAAGCAAGAACTAAAAATCAGCCTTCTATCCAACTTCTCTTGTTTTTGCCCCAAAACTGTACCCCAGAAATGCTCTCTTTATTTTAGCTAGCACAGTTCCTTTCATTGAAGTCCCAGCCTAAGCCTGTCCTGAGCACTGGGCAACAACTATGCAGGCACCATTAAGCAGATTTCTGTTCCCCAGGTTACTGGCAAAGTGAACTCTCAGACTCAGAGAGGCACCAGCCTCTTACAGTCTGGAACAGGCTAAAGGAATGGGCTTCTCAGACATTTAACGCACAAGGCCTCATGTTTCATAATTTGGGGGATTTATAATGTGGCTATTAATGTACAAGAAAATGGGGGCGGCTGGGTGGCTCAGTAGGTTAAGCCTCTGCCTTCGGCTCAGGTCATGATCCCAGGGTCCTGGGATGGAGCCCCGCAGCGGGCTCTCTGCTCAGCAGGGAGCCTGCTTCCTCCTCTCTCTCTCTGCCTGCTTCTCTGCCTACTTGTAATCTCTGTCAAATAAAATAATAAATTTAAAAAATCTTTTAAATAAAAAAATGTACAAGAAAATGATCAAACCTGAGAGGAACTTCAGATCACAAAATGTTTCGAACAAAGTTATACTCACTTTCACCAAAATCATCCTGGTGGATCTGCTGTTCCATGATTGGTTCAAAGTCTTTTGTCATCATAATTAGGGTCTGTTGACCTTGGATAGGCACAAACAAGAATGATTTTGTTTTCATGTAACAAATTCGGCATTTTGTAAGTAACTACAACACTGGAAGTTATGGAACTGGAGTGGAGGAGTTTAGAGTCAGAATAGGGAAGATAAAATTCGTTCTAAATATTTTGACTCTCACTTGAAAAAAGAAAAAAAGGGGGCACCTGGATGGTTCAGTGGGTTAAAACCTCTGCCTTCGGCTCAGGTCATGATCCTAGGGTCCTGGGATCAAGCACCACATCGGGCTCTCTGCTCAGCAGGGAGCCTGCTTCCTCCTCTCTCTCTGCCTCCCTCTCTGCCTACTTGTGGTCTCTGTCTGTCAAATAAATAAATAAAATCTTAAAAAAAAAAAAAAAGAAAGAAAAAAGAAAAAAAAAAATCTTTGACCAGCTAAGTTAGTTGGTGCTTATTCTCAGCCATTTATGTATGGAGAGCTAAAATAAAAGTCTACCTAGGCTTCCTCTACTAACTTCAACACTTCACCAAGGTATCTTTTCCAACACACACCTCATGGGGGGGGGGGGGTCCCAGCTTACAGAAACTCATCTGGAATGAAAAGACTTAAAGGAAAAACAGTAATTTTTAAAAGCTCATGAGAGCTCCTAAAAGAGCTGTAAAAGCAGTCTTTAGAATAGGTTTATAGCGACTCTTCCTCTTGGGCAGGTTAAATATTGTTAACATTTTTAACTACAACTGTGGAGCTTGTAGATTCTCCAACTTCTACAGCTTCGTTTCCCATTTCCAAAAACTGAAAAAGTAATGTGAAATAACTTCTTAAAACAATGTATTAAGAGGTGAAACTTAAGTCAAAAAGAACACATTCTCTCTAGATTAGAATGCTGGTATCACTGCTCCAAGTTTTTTTTAATAAACCCTGCAAAACATAAGCCTCTAAGATATTAGGAGTCATGTTTTATAAAAGTCACAGTGAGAGACAGTGACAAGCCTACCTGTAGCAAGAAGCACCAGCTCTTGGTCAGGACTCCAACTCATGACAGAGATACCAGTGGCCACACTCCCAACACATTCCAGCTGCATCAGCAGACAAAAGAGAGTTTTTGAAATACAGCCAAAGCCATGCCAACAACTTTTTGTAAAGAAATACATCATGGAAAGGCTCTAATTTGCAAAATGCTTAAATGTAATACTTAAGCATTAGCTCCAGTTTTTTTAAGCTTCTACAGAAAACACACAACTTGTGTGAGGATGCGCGAGAGTTCCTCCTCACTGGACTGCTCCACTTACCTGGCACGTGCTGAGATTGCAGAGTATGACATCTCCGGAGGCTGTGGCCACGCACACAGACTCCTGATCCAGCAAGTCCTGAACACCAACAATGCAGCCACTTCCATCGTCTGGAAGAAAGCCTTCAGCCACTAAAGAAATTTCATTTTTCACCTTTCACCAAAACGAATACATAAGTAAATTAGGCCAGTCTATTTGCAAGAACAACATTTTCAAAAAAAAAATTAATGCTTCTTTCCTAATATAAAAGCTTTCAATTTTTTTCTAGATTAAAATCCAAACTTTCATTTCAGAAATAGCGCAACACTACTATCTTTAATAAAAAAAAAAAAAATAGCTAATCAGACCTTTTTGCTAAGTAAGCACTAAACAAAAGCAAGAAGCATGGTCTCAAAAAAAAAAAAAAAAAAAAAAAAGCCCAATAAAACATGAAGTTAAAAACTATGGTTTTCTGGGGCACCTGGGTGGGTCAGTGGGTTAAAGTCTCTGCCTTCGGCTCAAGTCATGGTCTCAGGGTCCAGGATCGAGCCCCAAATCGGGCTCTCTGCTCAGCGGGGAGTCTACTTCCTCCTCTCTCTCTGCCTGCCTCTCTGACTACTTGTGATCTCTATCAAATAAATTTTTAAAATCTTTAAAAAAAACCAAAAAACTATGGTTTTCTACAATTTCTGTAGTATGGGATAAAAGAATTAAGGATGTAATCACCTAAAATACATTAGTAGCAAAATATATAATTAAAGGAAGATCTCAGAATCAACTCAAAGATTTTTAAAGTATGTCTATAGATATATACACACATGTACATATATATGCATATATGCATACATGTAAATGTAAGTATATACACACACATATATACATACACTACACACTCAGAATCCAGCAGTGAAGATTCTGATTTAGTTGGCACAGGATGGAGGGTGAAACACAATTTTAAAAATCTCTACAATTTTCATCAACCGGAGAAAGACAACTATCATGTGATCTCCCTGATATGAGAAAGTGGAGATGCAACATGGGGGGTTAAGAGGGTAGAAGAATGAATGAAACAAGATGGGACTGGGAGGGAGACAAACCATAAGTGACTCTTAATCTCACAGAACAAACTGAGGGTTGCTGGGGGGAGGGGGTTTGGGAGAGGAGGGTGGGGTTATGGACATTGGGGAGGGTATGTGCTATGGTGAGTTCTATGAAGTGTGTAAACCTAGGGATTCGCAGACCTGTACCCCTGGGGATAAAAATACATTATATGTTTATAAAAATAAAAAATAAAAAAATAAAAATAAATTCAAAAGAAGAACAGAACCTAAAAACAAGAACAGAACCTAAAGGCAAGCCAATGTTCAATACAATGTTTAATACAAAAAAAAAAAAAAAGACAAGCCAATGGTCAATACAAAACGAACAAATTTTTAGTACTTATTGTAATCAATTTCATTTACCTAGTGATGCTTTAACTATATACTTGTGCAATATTCTGAAGTCAAGTCAATATTTTTTTTTTTTTAAGATTTTATTTATTTATTTGACAGACAGAGATCACAAGTAGGCAGAGAGACAGGCAGAGAGAGGGGAAACAGGCTCCCCGCTGAGCAGAGAGCCCGATGCGGGGCTTGATCCCAGGACCCTGGGATCATGACCTGAGCCGAAGGCAGAGGCTTTAACCCACTGAGCCACCCAGGCGCCCCAAGTCAATATTTTTGATAAATAATACTCGGTAAGGTTAAATCAGTCAATATCCTACTACGAACATTTTCTTGATTTTTTCATTTTTGTTTTTGTTTTGGTATATACTGAAAAGAATCCTAAACATAATGGTCAGAGACTGGAATTCAAGAATGTATCAGGCATCTTCCAACTGTGTAAATTTGGCTATCACTTGCCATCTCTGAATCTCTCAATGTTGAGCAAGTACAAAACTTTGTTGTTACACATTCACACTTCTTCACAGGATTACTGTGATGGACTGCTATCATTTTGGAACTTTGTTTAAAATTGTATAAAGAGAATTGTATTAGTTTGGTGATCTGGAATCTTTGGTTTTGGCACAGGCACCTGTAATTGCTAATGGCAAACCATAGTAAAAATAAAATTTTTAAAAAGTTTTAAAATAATAAAGGAATAGAAAACAAAACAAAAAAGAAAACCTCTACAATTTTCATTTGCTCTCCCTGTTGAGATTCACTGTTACTTACATGATGGAAAAGTAAAAAGCAGGGCACCCAAACAAAATACAAACTCGGGATCTTGTCAACTTACATTTCAAACAGAAGCAGAGTTAAGGGTAGGTTACTATTTAAGTAATATCTAATATGACACCAATATAAAGCAAAGGGAATGTTCGTTTAGGAGAATATGAATTCAGTAAGATTTAAACTAAAGACTATCTAGGGGAAGGTTTGGAAAAAATTAAGTTGAGGGTCCTGCAAGCGTTAGCATTCTCCATCACTAACTTACTTCTCTTGTGACAGGGTCTACTTCTATCAGTCCAATGTCTGAGCCAATGAGCACCGTCCTCTGTTCAGTTCGGAGAGAGAAGCACTGAGGTTTCCCCGGAGCCTGAATATCCCTGAACTCCAGGGTCCGAAATAACTTTAGATTTCTCATGATGAAGCAATTCCTGAAAGAAAAGAACAAATAACTCTTGATGAAGGATTACTGAGAGAAAGGAAAAGCTTACTAGTGATAGATGACACTCAGAGAAGCAAAATGGTTTAGGGGCAGGGATGTGGTAGTGAGAATAGCCAAGGAAAAAAAGAAACAGACCTAATCTGAACCCACAAAGGGATGCGTGCTAGCAACCTCACCAACTCAGGGTGTTCATTTATGCTCTACAAACTGAGGCTCTGAAATCTCCTTTACGTTCCTACTTTATGGGAGAGGAAAGATCCTCAACTTCACAATTTTTCCTTCAAAAAGATTTAACATCAGTTATTTCTCAGCAAAGTTGAAAAGATCCAATAAATAGGAAAACATTTCATTTTTGCATGTAAAAATATCTTTATAACCTGATTTATAAATCATAATATATATGTATACATACATATATGTATCTATACTGTCAGTTAAAGAAAATCTAGAATAAAATGGCTTTAATATCACCAAATAAATTCATAAACTGGCTTTATATGTTCATTTAAAATATAATGCTGAGGGGCGCCTGGGTGGCTCAGTGGGTTAAAGCCTCTGCCTTTGGCTCAGGTCATGATCCCAGGGTCCTGGGATCGAGCCCTGCATCGGGCTCGCTCAGCTGGGAGCCTGCTCCCTTCTCTCTCTCTGCCTGCTTTTGATCTTTATCTGTCAAATGAATAAATAAGATCTTTTTAAAAAAGAAAATTAAATAAAAAATAATGCTGAAATTAAAGATAGAAATAAAAGTATTTATTATTCTCAGGGAGAAAATAAAGACACTATGAAATTATAGCCGTTTACTTCAAAATGACGACCAACATCTAAAGAGCCTGATGACTTGATAAAACTACTTCACATAATTCTGCTTTCCTCGCCTAGTTTTTGCCAGTATAATAGAAAAGGTGAAAAAGGATGATAAATAGGAAACCTACTTTGGTCTGGCCAAATCAGACTTGCTTTAATGCACAATGTTAGCTAAGAGGGAAAAAAAAAATTAATGTTAATACGCTGGGTATTTGCACTCAGATCCCTTTAAAGTTTATAATTATAAGTCCCTAACTTACGGTAGGAGTGGCAAATATATAGAACAGAATGGCCCTATTATTACCTTCATCCAAGGTGAATTCTCTCATCTTGCATTTCATACATATGACGGTGTAAGAATATAATGAGTTAATCCTTCTCCTAGCACTGCACATAATTTTAAGTGTAATATAAAATAAGTTACATCTAATGTACGTTAAGAGGGAGGCAAGATGATACATGGTGGGAGTAAAGAAGAAAATCAAGACCAACAATGGTTTTGTAAGCTTTGGTGACACTCACATTCAAGAACTTCTGGAAACTGTCTGAACTGTATTACACCATGCAGGTTTTTAATTTAGACCTAATTCTATGTAGAAAACTTGGGTTTTTAAAGAAATTTAAAATCACCTTTCATCTTTAAATATACACACGACCAGTGACACAGATCTGAAAGGATGGGTAGATTCACGATGAGAGACTGACTGCTGGTTAGACATGAATAAGCGAGTAACAAAAGAGCAAGAAAAGAGAACAGACAGGCAACTGGGATCCAATGTGTAGAGTCTCCTGTCTTCATGCTAGTTTATCTAATAATAACCATGCTATTACTGTTCCCATTATCAGATCATCAAAATGTCTTCATACCCCTTGCTGTGAACTTGGATTCCATTTACCAATAATCTGTGGAGCCCTGAGGTCCAAGGGCCCCATGGTAAGAATTTGGAGGATAAAGACAGAAGGAACTGAGGACTTTCTTTTTCCTGTTATCTTGCTGTACGTGTCACTGTCATCCCAGCAATGGGCCTTCATTCTTGAAGGGGTCTGTGGTCCCAGTTCCTAGTACTCCCAGGACGAAGCTCATCAACCTCACCCTCAATAGATACGAGCACTAACCAGGCAGTCTTTCTCCAGACACTGAAATCCAGAACACGGGACTCCTCCTCTGAATTCCACAGTCATCAACACCAGAAGTCTGAGTCCCAGACTTAATAGTGCCTCTCCTCCAAGATTAGGTCATGATAACTCCATCTTCCCTTGTTTCAAATCCCAAACCTTAAGCTAAGTGCTGTGGCTACTTCCATCAGTTTACCCCTGACACTACTTCACTGCTCCCTTTCTTTTATTTCTCTAAGAGCAACTTAACTAATTCTTCATATAAAATTCTGTTGAAATTTTGTGTGATTCCTACTTTCCTGATTGGACCCTGACTAACCGAAACAGCAAACAACTGGAGTTCTCAAGTCACAGAGCCCCCAAAATCACTAACAAAGGCAAGCTCATCATTCATTCCCCCCATCCCAACCCTTCTAAGTTCAAAAGGAACTTCTCTAACTTTTCACACCTACATCCTTATTCCCTTATCTTTTCAAGTCTAGGGAATTCGTATCCTCCACCCTCCCCCAGGACATTATTAGTACCCTTTCTTTTCATTCTGCAGTGCCCAACTCTCTCACCTTCCATTACTCTATTCCCAGCCCTTAATTGTGCCATAGATCTCTTCATAACACAGATCAAGTCTGTATCCTCTCTGAAATTTCTGGCAACTCCTCCACCCTGCTCCTCTGTTCTCTCAGCTCTTGGCCAATTATCATGCCCACGACTACAGGTACAGCTCACAGATATACTGATTAGATCTACATGTCTAGCCCCAACCCTTCCCAAAGTGAACAATAAACCCACATTCTCAACCTCCTATTATTATCTCAAGGGTGTCTCACCAGCACATCAAATACCACTTGGAAAACGAAGTACTGCGATTCTCTATTCATTTGAGTTTCTATTTGAGGACATGGCATTTCTTCTACTCTTCCTGCCCCCCAAGATGCAAACGGTCTTTCCCTTCTTTTTGCTCACATTTCATATTAAACTATTCATTTACTGGTTAGTTCCCTGGTTGTCAATATGCATTTTCAATCCTTTGCAACGTCTCATCGATCCTACGGCCCGGTTTGTAGGCCCCATGAAACATCTACGGAGCACTTGGTGAGTGCTAGGATCTGAAGACAAGTCACTGCCTACATGGAGGTCTCCTACACCCGAGAGAGGGCCATAGAGATGGAGAAGCAAAGCAGGCATCTCCACGAAAAAAAGTCGTAGACGCGAGCAGCAGCGCGGAACTCTCATCCAATCCACTAATAGCAGCCGCCCAGTACTGGTTCCGCGGTACTGGCCACTCCGGCAAAGAATTCAGAGGCTGGGTAAATGTGCAGCCAGGGGAGCAACACGTCGTCCCCTGCATGCAGCGCAGAGCCCCCGGAGGGAGCAGTTGGCATGTCTGCAGAAAGAGAACTTAAGGTTCAAGGGCAGAAGCAGTCACGCCGCACTCCACTCCGGGGCCTCCTCCAGCAGGCAGAGGCTGCACGTTCAAGGGTCCCCTTAGGACATTCCGAGCACACGCCCGATTCCGTGCCCTCCACCCCGAGGGAGTCGTTCGAACGCTCACCTGCGACGAGCTCCGAGGACCCGCAGACAGCGGTGCGTCCACCCTCGCCTCACCCGCCACGCAGAGCGGGCCTTCCAGAGCCCGCGCGAGGCTGCACACACGCCTCTCTCCGTCCGCGACTCTCCAGCTTTTAGGACACGCACGGGGCCACCCTGTAGCTCGACCACGGGGAGTAGTGGCCGAAGCTGGGCTGAGGGGCAGTCCGCGAGACCGTTCAGATCCCGGGAGCCAGGTGGAACACGCTCCCAGCGGCGCGGGAGTGACGTCACGAGGCGCAGGGGGCGTGGCCGGCCTTCTCCAGAGCCCCGGCAAGTTAAAGGTGGCCACTCCCCTCCTGTCCCTCCAGTCTCCCGCCAAGCCTATAGTATTCGATAACCGCAATGACGTCGGACTCCGAAACCCAGTGCTAAGAAGCTCCGGTGGCGGAGTCCACGGGACAAGGAGCAGCGCGCGTGCGCACTCCGCGGGCCGCGCGCCGGAAGTACGCCTTCCTCCCGGGCCTGCTCGGAGGAAGTGCTGGGGTACCATAGGGCGGGGTAGGGGCATCCGCGGTCGCCATGGCCACCGAGGCCGCGGCCGCGGAAGGTACTGTGCCGTCGCTCGTGGATCGTTACTTCACTCGCTGGTACAAAGCCGGTAAGTGGAGAATGATGTCGGCTTCTGCTCGGCCGCGTTGACCTGATGCTGTAGGGACAGCGATGACAGATCATGAGTCACGCGCGTTTTCCCGGCGCTTCCTCCACTTGTCAGAAGGAATTGGCTGCCTCTGTTCCCTTCTAGGCGGAGGCAATGGCAGTTGCAAAGCCTTGGAGGCCTGCCGTACAGCCGGGTGCACTCAGGGGCTGGCGTCGCAGTACGAGTATCTTGCGGGAAGATAGTCCTAAGACGAGGCACCACCCCCAGGAAGGTGGATTGCAATCGCCCTGAGTGCCTGCAAGGATTTGACGGGTTCAGTCCTCGAAACTGTGCTAGAGGCAGAGACGGAGAGGAGAACTGGGTTAGAATGGAGGCATTTAGAAAGAAGAATTTAACAGTATGGATAGAATCGTATACTTGTCACTTGGAAGTAGAAAACCGTGTTGTCCTGCTTTGTGTACCCAGTAAATATCAGTGGTGGGAGCATCGTTGAGGACCCTTCTCTAACCCCTACTTGCCCCCTCTCATTCAGGGGTAATAGGTGTACTTATCTTTTAAAATATTTTGGCACACAATGTTTTAGCCAAATTTAGGGTGACTAGCCGTCCGGGTTTGTTGAAAACTAAGGTATTTCCTAGAATCTGAGACTTTCAGAGCCAACATCAAGACAGTCCTGGGCCAACCGGAAGAGTTGGTCACTCTAAAATTGACCCACAAAACATATGCTGCTGTATTATATAAAGAATGCATTGCTAATGGCACTTTTTCTAATAGAAATAGTGAGTGTACTCATTTTTTTAAAGTGAGGATGAAGAAAGATAGAGCAAAGAATAAATAATCATCTAATATTGAATGACGGATTCCATCTGGGCCAGATCTCTTTAAATACCTTACAAAAAAGGAAGCCTTTATATATATATTTTTTATGTATATGTTTTTAAGTAATGAAAGAATACCAATGATTAGCGTGTGTTCAGTCTCCATAATTATCTCTACAAACCAAAGAAAATACCACACAGTCGCAGTAAATATTGACCCAACAACCAACAGACTCGTTCATTCATTCTAGATGTCAAAGGCAAACCCTGTGAGGACCACTGTATACTACAGCACTCCAACCGGTAAGCAAATTGGGAATTAAAAAAATTTTTTTTTAATTTTTGGTTTCATAGCCTGCTATTGTCTTGGATTAAACAAATACATACTAAATGACTATCTTCCATTGTGTTGAAATGGCATTTATTACAGGAGTTTGGCTGACAAAAGTGAGTCTTTCAGTGCAACAAACTTGATTACCCAAACATCCAAATGGAGAACCACACCGTCAGTCAGCCCCTAGCAGAAGTAACCATCCTGTGCCTAACCACGGAGAATTGCCAGGGATCACAGAAGGGAGTAGGGTAGAGGCACAGGTAGTATCCCAGACATACAGGGATGCCTTACTTCTCTCTCTTCTACCTCAGTTCTGTGTAAAGACTTCTAGTGCTCTTCCTTTTTCTGGGAAGGATATTCAGTCTCATTTTCTCTTTTATTATTGCATTCCCTTCTGCAGTTAAGCTCCAGCAGTAGCCAGAGGAAAATGCGGCAAAATGATAGTTTAACTAAACATTTAAATGTCAGTTCATGTATTCTCGTACCAGTAGGAGTCCTGTGTGGTATGCGGAAGAATTGTACCAATAACACAGCCTCACGTTTTTGATCCTTATAGAATATGTGTCATCACATTGGCAGAATCTCATCCAGTTCTTCAAAGTGGAAAGACAATTAAAAGCATCTCCTATCAAATCAGTACCAACTGTAGCCGACTTCAGAACAAGGTCTCTGGGAAATTTAAACGGGTATGTTCCCGTCTTTCTCTACTTAAACCTTCAGTGTCTTAGGAATGATAGATCTAGTCAGTCTTACAATCCAGTGACATATGCTCAGCATACTTCTCTGACAGTTTGATGTGCTGATTTTTTTAAAAAGATCTGTTTCTTTTAGAGAGAGACCACAAGCAGGAGGGGCAGAGGGAGAGAGAGAAAAATCTCAGGCAGACTCCATGCTAAGCGCAGAGCCTGATGGGGCTTGATCTCATCATGACCCTGAGATCACAACCTGAGCTGAAACCAAGAGTTGGACACTTAACTGACTGTGCCACTCAGGCACCTCTGATGTGATTTTAAGAATACTTTAACCCTGAGGGCCCCTGGGTGACTCAGTAGGTTAAGCATCTGCCTTCGGTTCAGGTCCTGATCCTGGGGTGCTAGGATTGAGTCCCATTTCAGGTTCCAAGCTCAGCAGAGAACCTGCTTCTCCCTCTCCCTGCTACTCATGTTCTCTCTCTCTCTCAAATAAATAAAATCTTAAAAAAAAGAAAAACCTAAAGAAATTCTTAGACCAAAAAATGAGGTATTTCAAGAGGTTCAGGATTTGCCATCTTTCCAGTTTTGTACCACCATTCCTATCATTCCCGGGGTGGAGGAAGAGGAAGGCGAGCTTTTGAAAGGACAACTTTGATACCAATATAACAAGATATTTTGTCTCTTCTATTAAACCAGTATCCTGAGTTCTATAAAATTTAGGTGACCAACTCTTCTTTACCATGTATTTTCAAATGTAAATTTAAAAAAAAATACATTCTCAGGTAGTGAAAAAAAAAATCCGTCTGAAAAAAATACAATATTTAATCCTTACCATTTTCCATTCTTTAATTGTTGCCAATTTGATACATACCTAGCCACACCCTGTACCTCCACATGGTGCTGCATAGTACAGGATATTATTGCTACGCTCTACAACCTTCAGCAGGATGGACACATTTTATTAGAGGATCACACCAAAGACAGTTCAGTAACATACTGAAGAATCCCCACATACTCACTGGATAAGAAGGTTTCAGTGGATGATGTAGGTCCTTCATTTTCTGACGTGATACTAAGAGTTTCTGCTAATTACCCTCGCTAATATAGGCGACCCTTGTTTATTCTCCCCTTTGTAGGTTTGAAATTCCCCTAATAATGTACCTTGAAATTAATTTTTCCTTGCTCGGGAAACACATGGACTTAGAAAAGCATGAGCCTTTCTTTTATTTATTTATTTATTTGACAGAGAGAGAAATCACAAGTAAGCAGAGAGGCAGGCAGAGAGAGAGGGAGAAGCAGGCTGCCCGCTGAACAGAGAGCCTGATGTGGGGCTCGATCCCAGGACGCTGAGATCATGACCTGAGCCGAAGGCAGAGGCTTAACACACTGAGCCACCCAGGCGCCCCAGCATGAGCCTTTCTTAAAAGGTAAAGTCTCTAGGAGTACCTGGGTGCCTCAGTAGGTTGAACATCCATCCCAGTCTTGCTTTTGGCTCAGGTCATAATCTCAGGGTTGTGAGACCAAGCCCTGCAATGGACTAGTGCTGAGCATGGAGCCTGCTTGAGATCCTCTCTCTCTCTCTCTCTCTCTCTCTCTCTCTCTCTCTCTTTCTGTCCTACCCACTCCCTTCCATTCCTCCCCACAAACCCAGCTTCTCTCTCTTTAAAAAAAAAAAAAGTCTACAAACTACAAGTACAACAGTGTTTGTGAAGTTCCTGTGATAAATCTTTCTCCAAAATAGTATCACTGTTGTTACTACTGAAAAATAGAGAGGAACCTGCATATGAAACTCACTACAGATAGCTTTTGATTCTCAGCACTGCCAATCATTTATTCTCCCAAGGGAGGTAGAAAAAAAAAGGGTCAAAACACTTCTGCTCTTTTAACGTAAACCCAGTGATACATACACCCTTTGGGACAAATCCCCAGCCCCTCCTCCCAAAAGTGAGGAGTTACACTGAACTATTGTGAAATGAAGTACCCATATGCAGACGACTGAAGCTACTGTGGTAGCATTTGTATGCTGTGTAATGTTTTGAGTACAGAGGACGCCTGGGTGGCTCAGTCGGTTGAGCATCTGACTCTTGGTTTCAGCTCAGGTCATGATCTCACGGTCTTGGGATCAGGCCCCATGTCTGGCTCTGCGAAGAGCTTGGAGTCTGCTTGTCCTTCTCCTTCCTCGCCTTCTGCTACTCTTCCCACCCCCACCCCACTCACAAGTTCTCTCTCTCTCAAATGAATAAATAAAAATGAATAAATAAAATCTTTTTTATAAAAGAGAGGAAAAAATAATATTTTGAGTGGTAAAGAGTTCATAGAGAATAGCATCGTGACCTCAAATACCCATGTTAACTATAGGAAAATTTCCGGGGAAAAAAGTGAGCAACAGACATGCATGAATCGGTTTCCCGTGGTATTTGTCAGAACCTCACCAAGTACATGGATATAAGGGAGTACATGAAACAGTCATGCCATAGCGTTCAAATAGAGGAGTGTTAAAATGTAGTATTTGCTTTTGGATTATAAGGATAATGGGTAAACTATTCTTGTTGGCTATTTAAAACTTCCTGTATTTTCCTAATTGTCCTCAAAGTGCCTTCTTTTTAATTAGAAAAATACCACTGCTTCAAAAAGTGTTAGTGATTGAACCTGATAAAGAAGTTCCTTTATCTAGTAAGTTCTAATATAAAAATATTATGAATCGTAATGAAAGTAAATTTGTATACTATTCTTTCATACTATCATGTTGAATCTCCTATTACTGCTTATTAATAGATTTTCCTACATTTCTGAAATCTTTATATCTGGCCATATGTAGCTTTCTCATTTAACGTTGATAAAATATATTCTTAATCTTTAATTAAACTACCTGTTATACATCTTAGTCTGCTCTTCCCCACTGAGCCTTTGATGGTACCTGGCCCATAGTAGGCACTTAACGTAAATGTTTGAATAAGTGGTTTTTCTGTACTTAAGTCATTTTTATTGAAAACACCAGTTCCAGGAACTGGTGTTCTCTTACCACACCAAGGCCTGCCTCTCAAAGGAAAGTGAATATATGCATCACTTAATTACTTCTTCCCTTTCATTATTAGGGGGCACAGTTTCTAACAGAGCTTGCACCTCTGTGTAAGATTTACTGCTCCGATGGAGAAGAATACACCGTTTCTAGGTGAGTTACTTCTTAATCACAATTTAGGAGAAACAAAGGGGTAGTATTTTTCTTAACAACTTTTTTTTTAATAGCTGTGTTAGAGGACGGTTGATGGAAGTGAATGAAAACATTCTCCATAAGCCATCTATTCTTCAAGAGAAGGTAAAGGAGGCAGAAGAGAGTATGACCCCATGCACGTACTCTTTATCTGACTTGACACTTTTGACAGTACTAAATATTCTACTTCCTCCCCAGCCATCCACCGAAGGCTACATTGCAGTTGTGTTGCCCAAATTTGAAGAAAGTAAAAGCATAACGGAAGGGTTACTGACACAGAAACAGTATGAAGAGGTTCTGGTGAAGCGCACGAATGCCCCGACAGCCACATCATGAGGACTGCCGCGGGGAACGAGTACCACGGCCCGCTTCCCCCGCCCTGCCTCCGTGATCCCTGCGCTAGAGAAGAACCAGCACAAGGGACGCCGGCGTCACGCCCGCCGTCCGCAAAGAGCCCGGATGGTCCCGCTTCACCTAGTTTCCCCTCTTCGTCTTGCATAACAAGACTTGGTTCCCATTTTATACTCGCCTCCCAGATCCTCCCTGCCCACATACCCACTCTGTTCTTTTGCTTTTCTAAAACTGGCAAGCAAAGGATGTTTTTGATTAAAAACAAAGCACTTTGAGGAAACTTTGGACAAGACAGAAAAGTTTTAAGTAGCAAAGTAAAAATAATTTACCCATCATCCTGTAATCCATTGGTAAATATTACATTTTGACGTGCTTCGGTTTGAATGTTACGGCACGGTTATCGTTTTTTGCCTCAATTTTCCCTTAGTTTGAAGTTTAAAAAAAAAAAAAGTCAGGTCTTTTTTTACCCAGTCTGCTTCCGAGTGACGCTACCAAAAAGGCCAGTGCCACTTCTGCTGCCCCAGCTCTTGTCCCCTTAAGTCGCAGGGGAGAGGCAGAGGATACTTGCCCGCTCCTTGTGCGGTTCAGATGGCCTTTCTCTCTGAAATGAAGTCCAGGGTAACACTGTGGCTTCTTAAATCAGGGAAACCAGAAAAGGCTTTGAAAACTACAAAGGGCTTTCCCAGCATGGAAGTATTCTGATGCGGTGTAAAGCTGCTAATTACAGCACATACAGTGTAGCCGCTCAGCCTCAACACTCTTGCTATGGGGCAGCCAGCCCAGAAGTTAAGGACAAGTCGCCATCATCCAAAGATATAGATGCCTTTGAATGGAACAAAAACTTTCACGTCATCTAAACTGAAAACGGAACTGATTTATAAGATTGTCTACTCATTTACACTGAATTTCAAATAAAAGGGCTTTTTTAAATTGTTATTTTTTTCGTAAAGGCTGCAACACGTGTACATTTAAATTTCTGTGTAAATAAAGCAGAAGATGTAATTTAATACAGAAGAAATAACTTTACCTGTACATTCCTTTGGTTCTCTATCCTCTTGTGCTGTTGAAGTTATAAGGCATTCCTTCCCTTCCCCACTTAAATAAGAGAATATTCTCATTTCAGGTATTTAAAAGTATTTTGTAAATAAAATCTAAAAGTTATTTGTGACTCAAAAAAACTTGTAACATGAATGCCAGTGTGACAGTCCCTTAAATACACCCACAAGACATAATACAGGCAGTAGCTCCACAGACACCTACACTGATGAGCTGTGAGCTGGAAACAAGCACAAACCAGCACATCCCCATTTTGTGTAGCGTAATGATTCCTGAAGACCTCAGAAAACCAAGATGTTAAAGATACTAAAAGAAATAGAAATACCACATTCTCCCATATTCCTACTGTGTGATTTTAAAGAATATTTTGGTTTCCAGGAATAAAAATCAGACGATAATTTTTTTTTTTAAAGACTTTATTTACAAAGACCGAAAGCAAGAGAGATCACAGAGGCAGAGGGAGAAACAGACTCACCACCAAGCAGAGAGCCCGATGTGAGGTGTGATCCCAGGACTCTGGGATCATGACCTGAGCCAAAGGCACACACTTAACCAACTGAGCCACCCAGGCGCCCATGCCTGGTAATTTTTATAAAAGAAGTATTTTGTAAAAGTCATTAGGCCGAGTGTATCCCATTTTCTCATGAAGGCTTACAGTAGTTTCAAGTTTCCTTCAATAAAATATTGACTAGTTAATTGGTAGTACTGTGGTTCTTCAGGATCTTGTGAATATTGATTTGATAGCAAATCATACCAATCCTCAGACAACCTTCTGTAACTGCTGCCATTTGGCAACTGACATGTTCTATCAGATTTTAAAACGAATTTCACAGTTTGGGGATACAAGCACTAGCAAGAGCTCACAACAAAGTTACACTATTTAAGGGCAAAACATACAAACCAGATTCTTCAATAAAACCCCCAGCCCAAAACAAAACAAACAAAAAAAAAAAAAAAAAACACCCAAGAAAACCTTTAAACCCTAAAATTAAAAAGATGAGAAATGTTTGTTTTATAACAAACATTCCCAAGGCACATATACAAAATGCACAATTATTCAGCATTATTTTAAACATCTTGGTTCCACTGTTGTCTCCTATCTTCCATTCTATCAGTCACTATAGAGAAGGTTGGGCTTAGGATTCCAGCTAACAATCAAGGCCAGCCAGCTACAGAAGAAGAAGTGAAAGCCATCTCCCAGTGAGTTCCTGGAGGAACGCCACCTGGAGTGAGCTCCACCACCCTGCTGAGATACGTGCAGCACAACAGAAAACGTGTGCTCTGAAATGCTTGTTAGAGAACAAACGTGTGCTTCTAGCACGGGGGATCTGTGACAGGACAGCAAAGAGGCCAGTCACAGTGGTGGACAGAGGAACTGAAGAAGAGCCCACAGATTTAAGGAAAGCCCTGTGTTCACCCAGACAACTATATATTTTCTGCTGAAAATCAGTCTAGATGATAAGCTTAAATAAGAGGAGAAAAGAGGAAATTAAGGTATTTATGCCAAAGGTGAGCACATATTCAAAATAGCTTCTTTGGATTAAACTGTCATTAAGACAGGATATTTGGTTTTTCAAAAACATCATTAATGGCAATGTCCCACTGAAAATTCACACTGCAATTAGGAATATAGCATCTATCAAGGCATTTATTAGTTGTCAAAAAGCATCACAATCAGTTTCATGATCAGAAAATAAAGCAAGATATTTCATAATTGTTTTCCTTATAAAACTGTTGAATTTTTTAAAATATAAAGGATCATTTGCTTTCTAAAAATACCAGCTTTGCCGCATGCTGTTCAAGAGATCTGACCCCAGAAGCTTCTCAAGTTTTACCATCCATGGAGTCCTTATTTGTAACTGAGACCCAGCTGTTATTTTCCATCTGAAGCTGGAAAGAGTTAAGACAATTAGTTTCTACTTTACTTTCAAAATAAGAATTATAATATTAAATAGTAACTATTTCGTTTGCATTTTTCTGGAAACTCGTTTTTAAAATGTGATTTTCAGACAGAAAAACTATCTTACCTTCTTTAGCAGTTTATAGCAGAGTGAGAGAAGTTGGACCAAAATAGCCATCATGGATCTTGTCTTTGTAATACACTTATCAACCTATAATGACAGAAAGCAAGCAAATCAAATTCTACAATGTGTACTTCAAAAGACTGTATCTTTGATTTTATTTTAAGCTGATAAGATTTCTTCATTGTAGAAAGTTAAATGGATCTCAGAAGGCATATGGATTAGGGCACATGAGCTGACTTGAGGCCCCTGAACACAAGTACAGGGCCTGCAGCCCAGGTCTCCCACCCACTTCACAGAACCCCAGGAAGAAGGGATGGAAAATCAGCCTGCTCTATTTTGAGCTGTTTAGGCATTTCTTAAAACACTCCAAATAGTGGTAGCAAACCCCCTACTCTGCAACTTCTGGCACTCTGCTTTGTGGGGACAAGCTAAATTCCCTAAGACAATGGGAGCCCCTACTCTAAGGAATCTGTGCCCTAGTCAGACAGGTGACAACATCAGGATTTAAGGATAGCTGCTCAATGTTGTGGAATAAATCATATCCAAAAAGCTGATTTATTTGGTGAACCTACTGCTCCCTGGGGTCAGTTACAATTACAGATGATAAGTGATCCTTGCAATCAAGGCATGAAAAAATGGAAGTAGACTGCCTATCTGTGGGTAATAAGACTCTGAAGAAAAATGGGCTAGAAGCAAACCTGAGAAGGGTGAAAGTTTAAGTTTCTCAAATGTTTCCCTGAATAACCCACTCTTTCTTTTACCTTTAGAAACACTTGATTTTGCAAGGGTGTCTTAGTTACTGTTTGGAGCTGGTGGCATAAAGGAATTAGCTTGTTTATTTCCAGGAGAAGCATAAGCTTGTCATCGTCTTTCAGCTGAAATATAATTTAGAAGTTACAACTCAAACACCATCTTTTAAACCTCAAATACCCTTATAACTTAATAATATAGCCCGCAAGTAGGTATTCATGACATCACCACCAAGACTAAGTAAGCAGGTAGACTAGCATAATACCTGTTTTGAGAAAACTTGTACACTTGAAGCAAGCTTTAAGCCCTCTTCAGCAAAAACCTAGTGGGAAAGAAAAGTATCACTACTTAGATGTAGGTCTTACAGATAGTTCATAAGAAATATACTCATGGCTAATTGTTATAATGAATTTTAAAAGTAAAACTTAAACATAAAAGGTTTGACATGGAACTCCTGAAGCTTTTCTTCTACCCAGGAAACACAAATGCTGAATTGTATTCAGAAGATTTCTCAGGCCTGATGCAGAATCAGTCCCTAGTGAGGCTCCTCCGACACCTGAAAACCTCCAGTTAAACTCTGGAAGGTCATATAGACCAATGATACTTAACTACACAAATTAACCATACAAATTATGTCTTGGCTTCTGGGAGGATCTGGAGCTCATCTTATAATACTCCAGCTATAAAGGATGATGAATTGTAGAACATGAGGTCCAAAGGGTTAGGACTTTCCTACTTCCACTCAAATTTGTCACCCACATGCATCCCTTAACCAGCCATCTGAGAGGACCAATTTAGATCGGTTCTTGAGTATTCACCATGCATTTTACAATTTAGTGAGGAGAACAGGATGATGGCAAAGAACAGTGAAAAATAAGGTTGGACAGATAAGACAGGAATATTTAGGATGATTATTTTTAAATGGTAACAGAATGTTTCAGAGTAAGAGACACCAGGGGAATAAAGGGTAGGAGTCTTAACTTTAGATGGCAGCGATAAAAAAGTAGAGAGTGGCAAGTGTAAGGGTGGTTTGTGGAGAAAACTAAAGCGCCTTGGTAATGAATCAGATAAAGAACATGAAGGAGGGGCGCCTGGGTGGCTCAGTGGTTTGGGCTGCTGCCTTTGGCTCGGGTCATGATCTCAGGGTCCTGGGATCGAGCCCCACATCGGGCTCCCTGCTCCGCAGGAAGCCTGCTTCCCTCTCTCTCTCTCTCTGCCTGCCTCTCTGCCTACTTGTGATCTCCGTCTTTCAAATAAATAAATAAAATCTTTAAAAAAAAAAAAAAAAAAAAAGAAGGAGGAGGCAGTGCTTTGAGCGTTAACCTTAACACTCTATCCAACAGCCTTAACACTTTGCTATCATTGGATGAACTGATCTCCAGGTCAAATAATCCTTTGTTCCCTTCCTTATCCTTTAAAAGGGAGATCAGTGAGTTTTACAGATAGATTCTAACCAAACAGAATGACTCACTTACCCATAAGTTCCTCAGCATCTCACATTACCACTTTCTGTTGACATCTCTCCCATTCTGGCCCACAGACCCTGCGGGGGCAAGATCCTTGTCTATCTCCTGGACTCTCCTGGTCTTACAACCATCCAAAAGCTGAGGGCTCCCCAGTCTCCCCATTCGTGAACCATCCTGACACCGGCCTTTTACATACTACTTGAGCAAAACAAAACGCTTGATTTCCACCCACTAAATCTGGTGTTCTCCCTCCGTGTTCCCTAGTGCAGTAAATGGCACAATCATCACCCTGCTGGTCACGCCAAAAACCTTTGAAAACTGTCCTGCCACCACTCCTCCAACCCGTCAATGGGCTCTCCCTCATACCTGAGGGAAAAAGTCAAAGTTGTTCCCATGGCTACAGAGATGTCATACCTTACCACTTTCCTCCTGGCTCTTTCCATTCCAGTAAGAGAATTTGCCTCCTTTTCTTCAGACCCCTCCAGCCTACCCCAACATCTCAGGGCCTCGGCACTTGCTCTGTTTACCTAAAATATTCTACCCCCAGACATCCAACTCACTCTCTCATTCATTAATGTTTCTAGTCAAATTTGACCCCCTTCAAGTGGTCTTTTCTTGCCACCCTTCTATCACCTCTCTCTTTATCTTTCTTGATTTTATCTCTAAATGCTTATATATGGCTATTACCTACTTAACTTTCTCCTGCCTACCTCCTCCCACTAGAATGTAAGCTCCAGGCCAGCACTGGCTTTGTTCTGTTCTCTTTTCTCCACGGAGATCTTCCCTCAGGATCTGACACAGGGTGGAAGCTCAATAAATACTTGGTGAGCGCTTCATGTTCATCATAGACTATTCAGCAGACACTGGTTTAATGAATAAACTCCCACAGGAGGAAGGTGACTAGTGGATCTTTGCAGTGCAATACCCCCTGTGGTGTGGTATGACTTCAAATGGATATGAGCCAAACGGAACACAGTGAATCCAGAATTTATTCCATCTGTTTCAAAGGGAATTGCTCATTTATAGTTGACTTTATAAAAAAAAATATATTTTCTATTAAGTCTTCTGACTCTGATGATAATCATCCACCTAAGGTAAAATCCCTTTACTGAAGAGGCTCTGGTAGCAGCGCATGGGAATGCCAAAGGAAACTATTAAAGGTGAGAAAGTGATAGAAATGACACATTTCTAATAGGAGAATGCCCATGGTTCTAGAAAAGCAAACAAAATAACATGAGAATTAGAGAAAGTAATCTTGCAACCCACTCGCCAATCAAAAGCCTCTAACTGAGGGAGAAGAATTCAAGATGGGCCTACGTGGAGTTCCATTAGATACGCTGGGGCATGGGGTGGGGATGAGTGTGTCTGCCTCTCCCTGAATGCCTTATATCAGCAGGAATATGGAAGGGAAGAAGGAAACTGTGCCAAGTACCCTCTAACTGCCTCAAGCCTATGACAGATCCTTTTCCATGTGCTGTCCTCATTTGCTCAATATCATTCATCCAATCCAATAATGAAGAGGCCAAAAAGCCTTCCTGGAATTCAGGAAAGTATCCAGGATACTGCATCTGCTGACAGGATATTTCCACCTACTTGGAAAACCTGTAACTTACTGCACCTATTGACTGTCAACAAAGTCCATTCTGTTTTATCCTTATAATATTTGAATTTTACACAAGATATCCCAAAAAAAACTTCATGAAATGCTACTGCAAGCCCTCTGCTTTTTCACTTTTCTCTATACATGTGTGTGCAGAGGTAAGCATACAAACATGATATGGTAAATCATTTAGAAAATCTGTTATTACCCACTTTACATCCAGAATTAAATTAATAGCATAAAATGGAAATAAAACATACCTCTAGTTGATGAATTAAATCCTGGGAAGTTTTCAGTGGCCCTTCTCCTCTGAAATAAAATGAATTATTAAGGAGGTCTAAGAAAAAGTTACTGTCTGATAACTGCTTTCATAACATAAAAGTTCAAGAGTATTTTGTGTATTAATAGATCCCAAGTTTTGAAGAGTAATATTGAATAGACTAATAATATTGTGACTTTATTCTTTTTTTTTTCAAAGACTTTATTTATTTGACAGACAGAGACCACAAGTAGGCAGAGAGACAAGCAGAGAAAGAGGGGGAAGCAGACTCCCCACTAAACAGAAAGCCCGATGCGGGGCTCAATCCTAGGACCCCAGATCATGACCAGAGCTGAAGGCAGAGGCTTAAACCACTGAGCCACCCAGGTGACCCTATGACTTTATTACTTCTTAGGGCACTTTAATTTTTTCAGGGAACATAATATAAGTTGATTTTATAATGTAAATAAATTTAAAATTGGCAATATTTAAGTCTTATTTTTCCTTTTTAACTTTCTCATTTTGCTTCACAAATTAAATACATGAGATCTGACAATATGTCTTAAACAAAAGGTCTTTGTTACATAATGTTGAGAGAATCAGACCAAAGCTCAAAAAATTCTCATTTTTAATTCTAAAACTTTGACAAGGCTTATCATTTAAGTTTCAGCACAGAGTCTATTAAATAGTCATAATATTTGTGCTACCACTCTCATCAGAAGATTAGGGAACATCAGATTGAAAACTACCAAGAACCATGACCCCTACAAACAAAAAGCAAACCACAGCAAAAAGAACAGCAGAATGCATTAAGAAGAGCATTAAACGACGCGTGAATCAGAAGAAATCTAGTAACAACCAATTCTGCCCTCAACATCTGTGACACGTACAAATTTTCTGTTCTTTGATAAACCCCTGTAATCATCAAATGAAATTACGGAACAGAAGCCACTTAAAGATCTATAAGGCTCTAGTAAGTCTGAAATTGTTTTAAGCTATAAGGCACTAGTCTTAAATATGTAAATTATTAAGAAATTGGGATGCCTGGCAGGCTCAGTTGGTAGAGCACGTAACTCTTGATCTCGGGTCGTAAGTTTGAGCCCCTTACTGGGTGTAGAGAGTACTTAAAAGTAAAACCTTTAAAATTATCAAGAAATATGAATTATCACCTACAAATTACTAAGAAATTATATACATTGTTAAGACAACCTTAAACAACAGCCTGAGGAAAAGCTATAAAATTGCCCAGGAAAACTGTAAAACTGGATGTTGTGAAGGCTAACAGGTGGGTCTCAGAAACAAGAGGTGCCCAGGTCATGATCTCAAGGGTCATGGGATTAAGCCCCACATTGGGCTCCCCACTGAACAGGGAATCTGCTTGAGATTCTTTCCTTCTGCCCCTCCCCCTGCTCACACACATTCTCTCTCTCTCAAATAAAATATTTTAAAAAATATTTTAAAAAAGATGGGGCACCTGGGTGGCTCAGTGGGTTGAGCCACTGCCTTTGGCTCAGGTCATGATCCCGGAGTCCTGGGATGGAGCCCCACATCAGGCTCTCTGCTCAGCGGGGGGCCTGCTTCCCTCTCTCTCTCTCTGTCTGCCTCTCTGTCTATTTGTGATCTCTATCTGTCAAATAAATAAATAAAATCTTAAAAAATATTTTAAAAAAGAAACAAGGAACTGGCGAGGCTGGCAAATCCCAAGTATTAAGGGAAAACAGAAAAAAATGTAAGGGAAAAACAAAGGCTGACAGTGTGGGTAGAAAACAAAGCCAGCCTGAGATTTTACCACAGATCTACCACCCACATGTGTCAAAACGGCACAAAGTGTTACCCATTCCAGAAAATCCATTCTTTTCCGTGAACTGAGCATTTCTGTCTAATAACTATGTCTGGTAATAAGTCCCTTTCCACAGAGCTTTAGTTATTCCTACCCCTCACAATTCAGCCTCTCTTGCTTCCTAGTCTCTATGGGATGCATGTCATCCCTTACCAGAATCCACTATCCTGACCCTCAAACAAAAAATGCTGACCATATCACCCTGGAATATTCTGAAACAAGAAACAAGAAATAAAAGAAGCAGCTAAAAACTTAAACAGAAAATTCTACTAATGAATCCTCTGTTCAGGAAGATTTTATATACTGAATTACATTTATTTAGTGATAATGATATTCCTCCAGTTTTCATCAGTCAAAACAAATTTTTGGTTTTAAAGATCTGACTTTTATCACTGGGCGATAACTAGCATGATGGCAGCCAAAGGTCAAGATCTGTTATTTCAGCTAACCTGTGAGCATTTGGTGTAAGTAAACGAAGGAGTTCCATTTCACTTTCTTCTGCAAATGTCACTCATCAGATTTTAAAAAGACAGGAACTAAGAAAAAAGGTGTTAGCAAGACTCAATCCCAGGAGAAGCTTGCGGAGAAAAACAATTAAGCACAAAGGAAGGAAACCACCGAAGAGGAAAGGTCACCGATGCTGGAAAGTATGGTCAAGTATTAACAGATGACTGCTGAACAGAGGCCAAATCATTCAGCTCCTACCACTTGTCCTGCGCTCTCCAGGAGAATTCTGTATCTTGAAAAGGCAGAGTGCCTCGAGAGGGAAATGCATCTCCTCCCTCACTCCTACCCTTCCTTCTGGGCCCAGACATCTTCACCAGCAACTTCCCTCACTTCTCTCAGCTCTCCCTCTTGTTCCTTCCCAGAGAAGAGTGTGGACATTTATTTAGCTTTTCAGTCTTTCTGGTGACTTTGCGAAAATAAATTGGATGTGGTAGGCCTTTCCTTTTTCTTTCTTCTCTTGGAAGTAAAGCTGCCTTTAAGGAGGCACCTCCTCTGTCAGGTATTTTAAGAGACGCATTCTGTCCCTGTAGAGGAAGATTTCTGAATTCTGGAGATCACTTTTAAAAACCTACTTGCTAGTGGATATAAACTACATTATCCAATAATAGCTTTATCACTAGAAACATTACAGTGCCTATTCTTTTGCTTATTTTTTCATTTTCTTCAGAACTTGGGTAGGGAAAAGGGTGCTATTTATTGAACCCCAATGCCCACAGAGTTGTGGAGGTCCTATCTGTTGGGTCCCCAATGTTGGGTCCCCCAATAATGGGTCCATGGTCAAAGGAGCAAGACTGATACAAAGCAAAGGTCAAGCAAAGTTTTATTTCCACCAAGCACCAAGAATCAAACGAACCGTTCGGGCCACGCCTCTTACAGAGAGGGCAACCCCTCCCTGCCTCACAGACTAACTTTCATAGAGCAAAGACCATGTGGTTGAGCCTGGCCACACACAGGTGGCCAATGAGATTGCAACACACAGAGAAAGCTGCACAGTCATGCTAAGTCATACACGGGTGGCCAACTGAGTTACAATTCACCCCATAGTAGCTATTTGAACTAGCCTATCACCTTGGTCAGAATTGGCGCCCAAAAGGTGGGGCCCACACTCCTTGGTAGCTAGGGAGACAGTATGCTCCATCTACTGATTGGATGTCTCCACCTGACCCAACTCATCCCTGCATTCGGGCCGTTATCTCCACCTGACCTGACCCACCCTTATATTTGGGTTTTGTTCCCTGGGACTTGTTTCCCCGGACTTGCTTTTAAGTAAGTTCCCCTGGGAGGGGGGGTAGGGTCAATTTTAAGTTTTACTGCATAAACAACAAAATGGCTGCTCTGGCTAAATAGGCCCTTACACTATCTAGTTCAACTGAGCTTAAGACTCCAGATGAGGGGCGCCTGGATGGTTCGGTTGGTTGGGTGACTGACTCCTGGCTTCAGCTCAGGTCATAAGATCGAGCACCACCGCAGGCAGGCTCTGCTCTCAGAGGGGAATTTGCAGCAGACTCGCTCTCACTCTGCCCCTCCCCCTGTTAACAAGGGCATGTTCTCTCTCTCTCTCTCTTTCTCTAAAACTAAAGAAATAAGTCTTTAAAAAACAAATGAGGGGCGCCTGGGTGGCTAAGTGGGTTAAGCCTCTGCCTTCGGCTAGGGTGGTGATTAAGTCCCCAACAGGCTCTTTGCTCAGCGGGGAGCCTGCTTCTTCCTCTCTCTCTCTCTGCCTACTTGTGATCTCTCTCTGTCAAATAAATAAATAAAATCTTTTTTTTAAAATGAAAGAAAAAAAGACTCCACATGAAACAGATTACATTGCAAAATACTGAAATAACTTATAGGTGTGAACCACTGCTGAGAATATTTTCAAAATCAAAAGGTGTAGGAGTAGAGCCATAGCATTAGAGATATCAAGTATTTTCCAGGTTTCCAATAATAAAAAAGACAAATTTCAGAAAATTAGTGAAAAGTCTGAAGTTATTCCTTGAAAAAATTCTAGAACAGATTATTGAGCAGATAACTGATAAATGTTTAGCAACATGGAATTACTATGCCTTAAATATACATTTTAATAGAAGATTGTAGAATGTGATCAACATGGACCTCGATGAGGCATTTGGTAAGAATCTTATAATGTGGTCAAGACAGAGAACATAGGTTGTATAGTTTACTACTAAGTTACTAAGTTTACTAAGTTAGGAAAATTCTCTGCTATATAATGAATACTGATTCATGGAGATCTGGCACCTTGTTAAAGCTGTAGTCCTCATGGTTCTATTCTTTGATCTGTATTATCTAATCAATTATTATCTAATAATTATCTAATTATCTTATATAATATTATCTAATAATGTATTATCTAATCAATCTGTATTATCTAATCAATTATAAATCACTTGCATAAAGGGTTAAAAGGCATGTTATTCTAAACTTACTGATGCTGGCTGGAAGAGAGAATGATACACAGAATGACAAAAATCAGAATGCAAAATTATTTCAAAATTAGGAAAAGAACAGGACACAACCTGGTTATTTTCTAAATCTAAATCTTATTTATATAAATGTCTTCTTGTTGCAT
The DNA here is from genome assembly GCF_964662115.1 of Mustela nivalis. Taxonomy (NCBI): domain Eukaryota; kingdom Metazoa; phylum Chordata; class Mammalia; order Carnivora; family Mustelidae; genus Mustela; species Mustela nivalis. The sequence continues at coordinate 70,438,729 of NC_139032.1, forward strand.
TCACTTAATTATCATAAGAACTTAGTCTTTTTTACAGACTATTTGAAATTGACTCTAACCTATTAACGATTAAAATGAGTTTTCCCGGGGCACCTGGGTGGCTCAGTGGATTGAGCCGCTGCCTTTGGCTCGGGTCATGGTCTCAGGGTCCTGGGATCAAGCCCCGCATCGGGCTCTCTGCTCAGCAGGGAGCCTGCTTCCCTCTCTTTCTCTGCCTGCCTCTCTGCCTACTTGTGATCTCTGTCTGTCAAATAAATAAATAAAATCTTAAAAAAATAAAATAAAATAAAATGAGCCTTCCCTTGCATTGACTATTATGAAACTGATTTAAAAGAATCAAAGTGTAACTATATTTACCTGGTAAATAAATACACAGAATAGGCCATACTGGACATGGTTCGCCCATTTTGAACAATCTCATTTTCCTGATCCCCCCATTTCTTGATCTCACAGTTGGCATCAGAGGTAAGCAAACCCAGCTTAAGTCCAAGCTTTGCTATCTTGGCTTGCTCCTGTAAAACACACATTTTAATCACCACAATATTGTCATTATTGATGTAAAAGAAGATTAGAAGTAAGACTGTTAAAGGAAAAAGGTCTTACCTCTGAGTCAGGCTTGTCTGGTTTTAATGATTTCAGGTTTGCGTTATTCTTCTATGACAATGAAAAGATTAAGACATCTTAAAAAGCATTACGGTTAATTGTGAGGAAATACAATAGTGATAGAAAATGAAGCAAATTGCCTGTAATAAAATTTTAATTTAAACATTTTCAGAACATACTTAAACTATGTTAAATTAAGTTGAAACAACCAACTATTTTCAAATACTCTTCTAGCATGTAAGTTGAGCTTTGAACAGGTTAAGTAGTTAGAACCCAGAACCAGGGAAAGCAGATCATGTACCAGAAGGACTTAAAGACTTCTGCAGTCTTCTCAGAGTCCAGTTATTACACCTGCAAACATTCCTGGTCCCTCTATTGAGTTATTTTTATGAAATGTCATAAAATTAGCCACTACATGTAGTTTTCCACATGTTCCTACTGTTAAGACTCTGGAGCTCAATTCCTTTAACCAATTTCCCCGTTGAGGGCTAAATTTCAGCACTCTAGTGTCACTGACATCCCCGTTCCTGATCCTCTACCCCAGGCTGGATAGGAAATTATACTTAGAATATAGCACTTCATATGTGAGTCAACATATTTGATGGGCCCCTATTTCTGAAAGAGCAAGTTTGTTTGCGTGTAAGCTATATAGAACACAGAATATGGTTCCTCTAGGAGAGGTGAAAACATTGCTGTTTGGTTACAAGGCTAGCCCATAGATGCCTATTTCCATGAACAACAGTGGGGCATCTGCCTTTGGCTCAGGTCATGATCTCGGGGTTCTGGGATCAAGCCCTTCATTGGGCTCCCTGCTCAGCAGGGAGACTGCTTCTCTCTCTCCCTCTGCCTCTCCCCCTTCTTGTGTGCTTTCTCTGTCAAATAAATAAATAAAATCTTTAAAAAAAAATAGACACCACTACCAATAGCAATGTTTCTTTGAGAAATATATGCAAAAGCTCTCAGAAGATGGCAGCCCAGGTTTTCCATTCCCCTCAATATAAAGTCTGGTGGGAGCTCCCCTAATTGGGGCAGGAATTCCAGAATGGTTGGGCTAGTGAATATGAAGGGGCAGGAGGCTAGTAGCCTTTTTTTTTTTTTTTAACACTCAAACAATAAGCGCGCGCACACACATACACACATACACATTGAGTAAATGTACACAAAGCATAAACTATAACATAATAAAACAAAATACCTAGTCCCCCTAGCTTAAGAAACAGGTCATCATCAATACCTTCCAGGCATATGTGTATCTCCTTGTTTTTTGTTTCCCTTATTATTACCACAACTTGATACTTCTGACCAGCTGTTCTGTCCCCAGTTCCACTGCAGAACAGAAGAGCCTCAACTCTTCTCAACTCTAAATGAGCAAATATAAACTTATGGTTTATATTTATAAACTTATAAACCATAAGTTTATATTTGTTCATTTAACAAAGCCCTTTTGTGATTTTCTAATGCTGCTTACTAGAGAAGAAATAGGACAGACAATGAATGTGGGGAAACTCTAAAGCCACACACATGTACAAGTACAAGCTGCCCCTTATGTTCACGGGAAAACACAGATGATCCATGATTTCTCTGGCCCCTCCTTGTACAGAGAGTCACATCATCTGTATCTTTTTCCTTTGTCTGGTAGACTAGAAAGCAATTGATAAAGCAATTAAGACATAAGCTTTGAGGTTTTGAGGGTTTACTTCTTTTTAAAAAGATTTTATTTATTTATGTGACAGACAGAGATCACAAGCAGGCGTGGGGGGGCAGGGGAGCAGGCTCCCCGCTGAGCAGAGAGCCCAATGTGGGGCTCGATCCCAGGACCCTGAGATCATGACTTGAGCCAAAGGCAGAGGCTTTAACCCACTGAGCCACCCAGGCACCCCTTGAGGGTTTATTTTATTTAGAACTTCACACCCACCCTGTCTTATTATTTTTTTAATTCAGTTATGTTTTCATTATTTTTACTTTTACAAGTGATTATTATTAAAGTATGTAATGAAGACTGAAAGGGAACAGTCTGAAAAAGTACAGAGGCCATCTTCATACATGTCACCAAGCTGGCCATCTAGTGGATACTATTTTAGAATGCAGTCTGATGCATCAGTTTCAGTCTCAAATTTATAATTTGAGTTCAAAACATTCCATAATGTACAAAACTCTTCTACTTACCATTGGCTTTGGAAGTGACAGGTAGCCATACTTCTCTCCTACAAATAACACATACAACTTAAAACAAATTTTCTATTAGAGTATTTTCTATTATTCACGTTTAATCTTTTTAATATTATTAAATAGGAATGTTAGTATATTAGTTTTGGTAATTTAGTCTATTAATTACATGTGTTTCAGAAACAAAATTCTAATTTGGTGAACACGAAGGTTGTCAACAGTTGTATCTCTAAGGTACCTGGTTGGAGAATGTCTCCCTCCCCCGGATGTAACGGCAGAAAGGCCAAGGATCTCAGTGCTATTTACTTATATTTACAACAGCTTCATTCCTAGTGAAATCTTTTACAGTAGCTGCCTCTGATGAAACCAGATTCTTCTTTTATCCATACTGGTTATTAGTGCTTGTTTCCTTTTCTGTGACTATCAAACCAAAGCATTTACAGCTAAATTCTTAAAATATTCTTCCTGTCAAAGAGAGCAACTCAAGTATACAAGATAGGAGGATGAAGCAAACCAAACAGCAGTCTCTCAGCTGTGGGTCAGCCCCCGCAGGAAGCACAGGAACTGAGGAAAGAAGGAAGCAGGCATGTGATGTGCAACCCTGTGCGTTCACATTTCAAACTTCTGGATCATGGATGAACTCAGGTTACAATGGACGGTAGATTGTTTTTAAAGCCTAGTTTGTGACTAGAGGAAAGAACTCACAGGAAGATTGAACGGTAATTGCTTGTTGACTTCAAGGAATGGGAGTTTGTTCAGCTGTAATATACCAGGTAGAACCATATGAAATTGCTGATATTCAGCCACTTTTGAAATATAAAAAGAGCAATTTCATACCGTTTCACCTAATGAAAGTAAATACTGTGTAAGAACACTAAGTCATATACTTTCTTACAGAACGACTGTTCCATGAACAGAGTGAGCCTGTTTCACAAATATTTAAGTTTTCGCCTACAGCTGTGCTGCTAAATATGGAATCCACCAGCCATGGTGACTGTTGAGCAACTGAAACATGACCAGCCTGAATTGTGATGTGCTGCTGTAAGTACAAAGTACATACTGGATTTTGAAGATTTAATATAAAGGGGAAAAAAATGGAAAAGACCTCATTAATAATTTTTAAGTATTGATTATAAACAGATACATTGGGTTAAGTAAAAAACATTGAAATGAATGTCACCTATTTCTTTTTAAGTTTCTCTTGTGTCTCCTAGGAAACTTTAAACTACATATGTGGCTCACCTTCATTTCTGTGAAACAGCGCTGATCTAGAAAATGAATTGTCATTACAGGTCAGCCATTGGTACTCGGGAATAGGTTTATGGTTCAAATCATTTCTTTGTAATGTCAGAATTGTAAGTTACTTTTATTAATGATTTTCTGTTCTCAGAATTGTGAGAGAGAAAAAAACAATTTAAAGACATTATTTTCAGGGTGCCTGGATGGCTCTGTGGGTGGAAACTTCTGCCTTTGGCTCAGGTCATGATCCTGGGATCCTGGGATCGAGCCCCACATCGGGCTCTCTGCTCAGCGGGAAGCCTGTTTCCTCCTCTCTCTCTGCCTGTCTCTATGCCTACTTGTGATCTCTGTCTGTCAAATAAATAAATAAAATCTTTAAAAAAAATACATTATTTCCATAACTTGTCTCCTAGCCCTGATATAAAAAGTGCCTGATTTAGCAGTGAAAGATTAACAGAAGACTTTAAGTCATTTAAAACCTCAAAATTGATCATATATCTTAAATCAAAGTCCAAATGCTGCCCATCATATCCCTAAAAAGTGGTCTTAATAAGCTGCAGAAAGGAGCATAATCATTACTTAAGCATAATTAGCTTAGGCGTGGGCAATCTTGTATTATCTACCCTTGTGAAGGGTACTACTACATAATATCACTACTCCATAGTGCCTGTGACCCTGAAATGCTCACGTTTAGTCTCCTAGAGAAAAAACAAAAAACAAAACAAAACAAAAAAACACCTATCTTAGTACCTCTTACTTCTCTGAGAAACAACACAGTTAAAGAAACCAGAAGGCAGGGAGAAATAAATGCAATGAAAAAAGGGGCCTTTACATAATCTGGTTTACTAGCATCACCACCACCAGTTAATCAATGGCACTCCAGTCCCCAAGACTGTCTTACACATACTTTGCTGTGTTCCCTATTCCCACAATTTAGTTCAACTCACAATGATTTGCATATTTGAGGATAATGGCAAAACTCACCATTCTTCAGGATAGCTTTTCCCCAAATGCTATGCAGGTAAGGTTATTCCTCTTTCCCCCAATTCCAATTTAAGCTAAGTTTAATAATCATTTTTTAAAAGTTGATAAAGATACCAAAAATCATTAATCTGAATCATTTTATACTTAATTTTATACCTGTTTTTTCCAGACAAGCTTAATTATTATCATTGATTCTAAGAGCAAATACATTAACTCAGTTATGTTTAGCTCTTATATCAAATTCAAGAAGTAGCATTAACAAACAATTCCTACCTCTGATGAAAACACATTATAAACATTAGAAGTAACTGGAAAAACAGGAATTTTAATGGGGAAAAAAAGAGTCGATATTTGAATTATAAAACCTGTTTTCAAAGCACTATTTTCACTGTCATAATTTTAGTACTCCCCAAATCCTTTGTTTAATACTCCCTAAATCAACACCACAACTGCACCATCTTTACTGCTCACCTTACCCCTCCAGATAAACCAAGTTCAGGGTTAAACTCAAGAGCCCCTCTCATCTGATGAGGGTACCAAAATGATCTCTTATGAAAACCTGAGAAATGCTGCTGTCATTTTCACTATCCAGAGCTCTTCTGCATCTCTATGAACTAAAGCTAATTTCCCAAGGACAAAAAAGTCTCACTATTTCACTAAAGATGTGCCATATAATTCCCTATTAGAAGTTCCCACAATTAGCTTTTTTGATTCTGGAAGGAGCTCCGCATGGCATGATCAGAAAGATCATGTCCTAGACCCACTGAAAATGAATCACTAACTATTGAAGGATAGGTGATTGGGAGCTAACTACAGGAGCAGGCCTGGGGTATTCTAATCCAAACCCAGTTGTCATCCTCAAACTCTCCCTTACCTCTACACTCAATCACCAAATCCTACCAATATGACCTGCAAAATTCTTCTTCAGTCAGTCCTTTTTTCTCCATTTCTACGATCGTCATCTCATCATCTCTTGTCTGGATAGGTCATTCCCTTGTTTTGAACTCCATGTTCATATTTATATGAACTCTTATTTAACTCATATTTATCCCACAAGCATGTTCCTCCTTCTATGCCTCCCCTTTCCGCAAACAGCACCTTATACATCCAGTCTGCCAAGTGATAAGTTAGGCACAGAGCTATGGAACACAGCCACTGGGTAATCTCTGTATACTGAAGCCTAGTCATACTAATTCTAAGATGGTTCAAACAGAGCAAGAGAAATTCAGCCTCTTTAAAGGACAATTTCCAAGCTGTGAGAGGAGGCTTCTTTCAACACTTAGTTATCTAAAATAATCTCAAATTCTAAGCTCTATGACTACATATTCACCATTAAGAGAAAGTGGAGTCTTTCTGATCTGGTCCTTTCTAATATAAAGACCATGGCTTCCCAGGAGGGTTTGGTAAGAAGGCAGAAATAGATGAAGAGAGAAAGCAGAAAGACAAGTAGTGATTTTTGAGTTCTCAAAACAATCCCAGGAGGCCCTATTGTGAAATTTGCGTGTCTCAGGATAAGAGGGACAATGACCTAGCTCTGAGTCCCTTTCTCATTGCTTACCATGTTATTTGCTTTAATTGGTTGGTTAAACGATTCTTGCAAACATATTTGATAATTCTTCTAGTAATGAGAGTCAAGATACTCAGAGCAGAACAAAGGTAGCTAGAATACAGCAAAGGCTTTTCAATAATAGCTGTAACATGAGTTATAACAGTAGCAGAGAGAAATCAGGATCTGAAGAATACACTGTGTCCTTTGTATGGAAAGTAGTGGACAGGTGCAAGGTAATAGGCAGGCTTGTCGTAATAATTGTACAGAACAGGAAAAACAACACTGTGACACTGGACTCAAGCCAATCAATAATTGCTCACCCAGAGCTGAACATCTTTGTCAGAAAAGCTATTCTTATGAGCTTACTGATAAAGGTCAGGACAAAGAAAGGAAGTACAAGAAATCAACCACCTCCATCTCAGTTAACTCCACTTAAGGATCCTTCTGAACAGCAAGATTCTTCTCCAGTTCAACAATGGATGTGTTGGAGGCAACAGCTCCCCACCTACGAAGCCCTAAAGAAGCCCTGATTTTTTTGAGGATATGTTACCTAAACCCAAAGAGGAGACCATTTTAATAACATCCAGCTTGAGAGTAAAAGAAACCAGAGACCATGTGGCCCAAACATAAGTACAGGGTTTTCCTGTTTCAGTTCTCATCTATCTGTAGTGGGTGCTCGTGCTGAGAAAGATGGGGAAGTCACTTTCTTCATTGCCTAAACACATCCTACAGTCAAATGACCTTCTTCAGACATGAATCAACATCATCACTCTACCTTTTAATATATGAAAACTGCCTCACATGAAAATCCACATGCTTATACTTTATAAAAGCATCAAAAGGATTAGCCATTTAGACTAGCTATCACAGAAAACTTTAAATGTAAAAGCATGGTAAACATTTATTATACTTCACAAATTAGCATATACTTATAAAGTCTATCTAATTTCTTGATTTTAAAAAGCAAATCAGCAATTATCCTAAATAGGTATTTTTTAAAATATGAAATGTTTAGATGTTCAAGTCAACAAAAATAAATGTGTAATTTGATGTTATTGTGGCTTTAAGGACATTTTATTAAAAAAAAAAAAGCATGCTTGATGCTAATAGAAGCCATTCAAAGGGGGAAAATACATGAAAACACATAAATATAAATAAGAGGACACACAATACAATGGAAAATAAACAAAAGTCCCTGTTATTAAAATAAAGAATAAAAATGATGTCTTCCTATACATTGTATAGTGCTATTCTACATGTTGTAGAAATACCAATGAACTTACCCACCACAGGAAATTTTCCAAGATTATGTAGTCATCAAGAAAGAGATTCCATCCAAGTGGAAGGAAAGCAATTCAAAAATCAAATAACTACATTCATTTCATTATGAAGTTAGTAGAATTAAATCAGAGAATAATTCTATTACAGAAGAGCTTTTGTACTAAAACAAAAGAACAATTAAGATAAAATATAGAATGACTGAATTTCAATAGGAAAACTAGAATATTAATATTAATTCAAAGACATCTACTATACTGTTGTACAATAAATCATACTGCTTACATACTACAATAAAGAAGGGCACACAACATTTTCACAATTTCTCTGTGGAAGATATGTTACTATAAAAATAACCCACTGGGTTATTATAATTCATTTTGCAACTGAGGTCTGACATTAAAAACTAATAGAGCTAATTAAAATATTACTATATCTAAATATGTGGACCATTTCTCACCTCGTCTTCCTTCAAACACGTCATTGATTTCTCTTAGCAGTGTTGACATGTCACCAATTTGGGATTCCCAAGCTTCACAAAATACGTCTAGATTTTCTTTAGCAATTTTACTAGATGGATGCAATGTCAATGTTTCAGCAGCAGAAATTATCTAACGAAATACAACAAACACAGGTATCCATTTCAAAATCTGAGCTCTCAACATTATATTGGAGACCAAACTTAAGTCTGTACTGTTCAACTCAACAAACAACGATGAAGTGCCTTACACACCTAAGCCCCATGTTGGCCAACGTGGAGATACGTGGAACAAAACTTTTTTTTTTTAATGTGATCCACAAATAAACAGCATGCATCATCGTATACAAATCTTTATTCAGGGAGTGGTGGTCTTTATTTCAGGAAAAGTGTTTCAACAGAGTTATTTCCACAGCAGAATTCAAAGAGTTATAGTCGGGCTGGAAAGAGTATAGTGTGCACTGTCGCACAAGAGACAGGGCAGTGGCTGTGGCAGCAGGGGCCACAGTGTAATGGCGCTGGTGGCGGTAGGAGGCGTGGGAGTGGTAGGAGTAGTGACAGTGGTAGGCGGCTAGTAGTACTGGCACTGGCAGGAGTGGTAACATACACACACACCCGCGAGCACACGGCAGATACCTTCTAGAGAGACAGTGTCTTAGAGGTCTGATATACATTAGTATTAATCTTTGGAAACACACAAAATATATTATTCCCATTACACAGCTAGAGAAACTGAGGCTCCAAGACACAAGTAACTGATACATGGCTCTTCATTCACCTACTCTGTGCCAGGCACTGTACCCATGTTCCAGGAGCTGGGGATGTGGTTGAGTGAAACAGATAAAGATGCCTGTCTCTGTGGAGCTCACATTAAACTGGGGGGAGACACGGGGCGCCTGGGTGGCTCAGTTGGTTAAGTGGCTGCCTTCGGCTCAGGTCATGATCCCAGCGTCCTAGGACGGGAGTCCCACCTCGGGCTCCCTGCTCAGCAGGGAGCCTGCTTCTCCCTCTGCCTCTGCCTGCCACTCTGTCTGCCTGTGCTCACTCTCTCTGACAAATAAATAAATAAAATCTTAAAAACAAATAACAAAAACTGGGGGGAGAAAGATAATAAAAAACATACAAGTAAATGATCAGATACTGTAAATTATGTATAAAAATCCAGGGTAAGGAGGAGAGAGGATGTTAGGCGGTCACGGAAAAGGTGGCATGTGAAGGCAGAGAACTGAAGGAGGCTGGGGGGTGGGGAGACAAAGGAACCCTAAGGCGAGTTGTTTGGGATGAGGCGGGAGCACCTCTAGCATGTTCAAGGTCAGTGTGACTGAACCGACATGAAAAAAAAGGAAGGTCATCGGAGGCCATGGGATGCGGAACATACACAGTTAGGACTGGACTGGACTGTGAGAGAGGAAGTCACTGAAGGGCTTTCAGAAGACTGATATGGTCCCCGTCACCCTATTTTTAAGGGAATTAGAGCTACATGCTCCAACCGCGTGGGCACAGTCACACGAGCACAGGACTTGACAAGCAGGTGGCAGCTTCATGAGCAAAACAAGGTTCCCCATGTTCAGGGAAGACGGGCATATGGGCTCACCAGAAAACCATGGGCTACATTTCAGGGTGACTCCCCTCTTGGCCAGGAGCCACTGTATGGTGTACAAACTGCTCCGCTATGTCCTAGATAGGACTGAACATGCTAAAGGAAATATAAGGAGGACACAGCTCAAGTAGAGATGTCCAGAAATAAATACAAATTATCCCAGAGGCACGCTCTATTTCCTTAAATGATCCCTTTGCGAAGCAGATGGGAAGGACTAGGAGTAAAAGCTAAGGCTGTGGGAACAAATACGCTTCTCAGGTTACGGAAGTTGCCAACAGGCTCTAACACCATCCTGGGGAAGAAAGTGTGGTTATTCCTAATATCCCTGTCACATTAAAAACAGTAAGCAGAGAATCACAGCCACATAGCAAGCACGGCTTCAGAATAGCAAGAGCTGAATGCCTAGGCAGCGGAGTCCAACTCTTTATAATTCGGATGAAATATATTGAAACCCAAGGCAAACAGGATGAACCTCAAGTAGAGATGTAAATATTAAAGCCTTGGTTTCTCCTAATAAGCAGAGATCCTCTGGTTATAATAAAACGTTCAGCAGATGATCATTGCTAAGGATCACTAGTATACTTCCTCCTTCCATGATAAGCCTTTGACACTGTTCTCTACAGGAAAGCACACATCCCTCCAACATTCCACATGCTTCTGCTGGAGGACACAGGCCACCACCACTCTATGGTGTTGCTGTTCTCAACTCTAAATCCAAGGGCTCTACTAGTAATGCAGTTAGGAGTATCATCCTTTGGCACGACATTTAAGGACACCTGGTAAATTGTATTTTGGAGCTTAAACCTAAAAAAGAAAGAAGCCCCTCGCTTTTCTCTTTAGATTAATTTGACAGGGATAGTACTAAATGGGATATCAATTTTTAAAAGGTTCTGGAAAATTATAAGGACAAAGTAGTATTTCAGAAAATTCAGAAAAAAATCTAATTCTTCCAAAGAAGCTCAAGAACTTTCATTTCTACATATTCCCATGTAGTCATTTTCTATTTTTTTTTAAGATTTTTTTATTTTTAGAGAGCAAGAGGGAGCATGAGCAGGAGGGGCAGAAGGAGAAGAAGAGAGAGAATCCCCAATATGGGGCTTGATCTCACGACCCTGAGACCATGACCTGAGCCAAAACCAAGAGTTGGATACTCAACTGAATGTGCCACCCAAGCATCCCTCATTTTCTTATCTATGTACATTTTACATAGTATCAATTGTAGTAAGTATACTATCTGTATCCTGCTTTTATCATCTAACATTTTAACAATATATTTTTCAATGTTGCTAATTCTAGTTATCATTATCATGCTAAGGTCATAATGTACTATTTACCTAACTTAAGAGAACTATTTTGGTTCCAACTGAATCTTATTATAAGTAATGTGGGAACAAATATTGCTTTAGTTTCTGTTTGTCTAATTTTCCCTATGTCCTTGGGAATCCTAGGTCAAAACACATAAATATTTTTATGGCTTGGTCCATAACAGTAACTTTTTTTTTTTTAATTAAAGATTTTAATTTTGGGGGGACTCCTGCTCAGTCAGTTAAGCGTCTGCCTTTAGCTCAGGTCATGATCCTAGGGCCCTGCGATTGAGGTCTGCATCTGGCTCCCTGCTCAGCAAGAAGCCTGCTTCTCCCTCTGTCTGCTGCTCCTGCTGCTTATGCTCTCTCTCTCTGACAAATAAATAAATCTTTAAAAAATTTTTATTTTTTTGTTTTTATTTATTTATTTGAGAGAAAGAGCGAGCATGAGTCAAGGAGACGGGCAGAAGGAGAGGGAGAAGCAGACTCCCCGCTGAATAGGAAGCCCAAAGTGGGGTTCGATCCCAGAACCCTGAGATCATGACCTGAGCGAAGGCAAACACTTAATTCACTGAGCCAGCCAGGTGCCTCTACGATTTTATTTAAGTAATCTCTATACCCAATGCAGAGCCGGAAATCACAACCCCAAGACCAAGAGTGTACACTCACACTCCACTGCCTAAGCCAGCCAGATGCCCCGGTAAATTACTTTTCAAATATGTCATTACAACTTGCACTGCAAACAGCCTCATTGAAAACAAATATAAACCAGGACATCAATTAAATGGGCCAATCTCCAGTTTCACAGATGAACAGCATCAGTGTGAATGTCAGCTATGTTCTGGCACACTGTCCATGACAATGCCATTTCCTTCTTCATTACTCTCAGGAGATTTGACCTCGAGTTATGCAGAACCACGTACATCTTCCTTCCACACAATTTGCTATGATACTCAGACAAGACATAATAAAAAGAAATGACCTGCTATTGACCATACATACCTGTTGGCCAGTCACCTGAAATGTTTCTTCTGCATGTATACAGGTTATTTCAAGAGGTTCTGTCCCAGATATATGCCGTAACAATCGACAGACCTATGAGACAACATTTGAACTGAGGGTATAATACTTAAGACTGGAGTTAACAGTACTGTTTGGTATACTTGAGAGTTGCTAAGAGACTAGGTCTTACAAGTTCCCATCACAAGGAAAAACGATTTTCTGTAACTATATGAGGGCGATGGATGTTAACCAAATTTACTGTGGTGATCATTTCAAAATATATATATATGAGATCATTATGTGTATACCTTAAACTTACAGGATGTTATATGTCAATTATACCTTTAAAAAACTATTTTAAAAAACATAATCATCAAATCTGTTTTAAAGATTTTATTTATTTATTTGACAGCCAGAGATCACAAGTAGGCAGAGAGGTAGGCAGAGAGAGAGGAAGAGGAGCAAGCTTCCCGCTGAGCGGAGAGCCTGATGTAGGGCTCGATCCCAGGACCCTGGAATCAAGACCTGAGCTGAAGGCAGAGGCTTTAACACACTGAGCCATCCAGGTGCCCCACCAAATCTATTTTAAAACAGAGATGTATCTACAGTCATTTTAAGAATGCTCCTTAGCAGTTTTCATGTGTAAACAAGTAACGGAGAGGAAGCTAGTCCACTTAGTCTAAGAGCTCCTCTAACTGCTAGTCTTTGCGATTTGGTGAGCCAGGCACAGCAGGTAACATGGAGACAGCTCTGTGGTTCCTATCTGTGCATTTACATACATGTTGGCTATATACCTCATATGCACAAGTTATACACAAGTTAAGTATATATTTTTTTACTAAGAGATATCTGGTGTTTTCAGTAAGTGGCAGGCTTAGAATATCAATTAATAACTGAAATTACAGCAAAAGTGACAGGTGAAATACCAGTAACACCCAGAAAGGTCTGGGCAGAACAGAAGAGGTTCAGAGGAGGAACACTGGGCTGAATGTCTTTTCTCTGTCCGTCCACATCCACTCTCCTTCCTTCCCAAACTGCTTTATGCCCTGGGACACTGACATTTGTGGTCTCCAGCTCCGTGGGGGCAATGGGAAGGACCAGCAACAGACCAGCAGGAATGCAGAGCAACGGCCTTTATTCTCATGCTCTTTCCCTGCAGGGTTGCCTTGGGCTGTCTCTGTGTCTAGTCCTGAAATCAGAACCTCTCACGGTGGCTTTCTGAAAGACTCTGTGACCTTCCAGTTTCCAGTAACCACTCCTTCTCCCTATGAATTTGGGCCTATCAGCAGTACCAGCTCTATCACTAACCCCAATCACTGCACTCCCACGGTTCCCCTCACACCGTGGCTATTCAGTTGTAAACAGCTCTTCTATTAAAGGCTCTTTAAATTATTCTAATTCAAGTGTGCCATCTCTTTCATGCTGAGACCCCCACAGATTCAAATAGAAACAAGGTCATACAATGTGTCTGCACTGCTCTACTCCAAAGCCTAACCTCTCTGAGAGAATAAGGACAAGAAGATTAATAAGTGCATCTGCAGGTTCCAGCATTTTCTGTTGTTTTGTTTTAGAGGTCAGACTGTTGTTAAGACAGATAAATATTATATCTTAAGATTCCAAAGGAGACAGAGAAAATGCTCATATAAGTTACCCAAAAAAACATATTTGAGTTACTACCCCTAATACAGCTATCATGAAACCACAATTTCTTTAACAAACGAACCGATTACTCACCTCGACAAGCTGCTCTTTCTGTTCAGAGAGTTTACACGCATATTCAGCCAAGCCTTCTAAATTTCCTTCTACTCCAGTAAGTTTTAATGCTTTTAGTACCACATGATCGGCGTGGTATTTTAACAGATCTGCTGCCAGCTGGGTTGCTGTCCTATGGAGCTGCAGATGTGGGGGGTAAAGGGTAATGAAAGAAAGACAACAAACAATCCGGTTTTGTCATCAAGCACCTCACAATCACTTTAAAAACGAAAAAGGAGCAACCTCAATGCATCCGCACTTGGTGCACTGAAAGGAAAGTGTGCAGCAGAAGCTGCGCAGCACAGGGGAGCCTGTCAGTTCTCCCAGGGTGGGAGAGACATGGACATCTTTGAGTTTCCTCTTGTGCGTAGAACGGTTGTCTGCAGTCGGCTGCTGTGGCGTGGCGGGGCCCTTTTTATCCTGCTATTCACCAACTCTTGGCCACACAGCTGCTCTCTTACTTAAAAAATGCTCCCTTTGGGGCACCTGGGTGGCTCAGTGGTTAAAGCCTCTGCCTTCGGCTCAGGTCATGATCCCAGGGTCCTGGGATCGAGCCTCACATCGGGCTCTCTGCTCAGCAGGGAGCCTGCCTCCTCTTCCTCTCTCTCTGCCTGCCTCTCTGCCTACTTGTGATCCGTCTGTCAAATAAATAAAAATCTTTAAAAAAAAAAATGCTCCCACTACTCTAGAGGTTAGTAGGCAACACACCAGTATTAAGAGGATGGTATTCAGATACTACGAGGAAAGGCAAATGGCAGTTCATGATCAGTAAGATTTTTCAATAGACTTTTGAAAAGGTCTTGATGTGAGAGTCAATCTGTTAGGGATTCAACAGAATTTTATGAGATACCCAGATAATGGAAGACACTGTACTAGAGGCTGGACATACAAATAGGACACACTCCCTTCCCTCAGGGGGTTATAGCCCATCTGTAGTTGCTGTCTAGAACTTTACTCCCCAACTCTTAGGTCACAGAATATATGACAGACAAACCCCGAGGCTATATTTGACTTGGGATGGATTTTAATCACAGCCTACTCTCCGCAGATATCTTTGAGTACTATTAAGTCCAAAATCTTCGTTTCATCCTGCTTTTTGTTTAAAAAAAAAAAATGATAAGGCAGGTTATTCTGGGGTTCTCCAGGAAGAGATCATTTTTAATACCACTGTCCTAATGAAAATCTGACTTGAAGGAAGCCTATTGAATGAAGTGATTTTTTTTTTCCTGGAAATAATCCAATGTCAATTCAAATTACAGGACCTTCTAAAAAATTGACAATAGAGTAGTCTGCATTCACGCAATCAAGTGAGAATAATTACAGTCAGAAACAAAGACATGAAAATGTACTTTCCTTTGGAAACTAAATGCCACATAAGAATTTTAAGAAAATTTATTTAACCATCAGGGCCTTAGAGAATATCTAATGCCAGCCCTTTATTTTACAGACTAGGAAAGAGGTCCTTAGAGACTGAGTGACTTGCCCACAGTCACGTAAATCTGAGTGGTTCTAGAGACAACTTACTACCACGCCTAAGGGAGGAAGGGTGAATAAGCTCGAAGTTCCGCTCTGGGCAAAGAACTGACCACCCGGCTTTACAGACACTGTCTGCCTTAATCCTTATACAAATTCATTCTAGGCTGATGTTGTTGCACCCATGTCGGAGGTTAGGAAAATGAAGCTGGTGGAAAGCCGCTCAGTCTATTATCAAAGGATTTTCTCCTCATACTGATAGTCAAATTTTAACAATAATTTAGTTAAAGTTGAATGGGCTGGAAAAAATGGATAGGCTTTTTTGTTTTTTTTAAACCAAAGAAAACCATAACATCCTTCTATGTTTAATAAGATGTTAAAACGAAGGTTTCAGTAGAGGTCCATACTAAGTAAGATGTGAAACAAATCATCATGTATATAATTTATAAAAGAAAACCAAAACCCAATTCCATTCTCTTGAACCCCTGACTGCAAAAATATAAAAGAATAAAGGAATTAGAGATAAGGAAGCTCTGTCTGGACTGCTGACAGGTGTGTTCTGAGCATTACCTCCAGGCACACCCCAGGGTAGAAGGAGCAGGGTGGCCGGGAGTTGCAGTGAGGGGCTCTGATGAACACACTCAATCACCCAGGAGAGACAAAGTCAGCTTTACCAGACCCCAAAGCATTCTGTAAGGGCACCAATTTCAAAGAACTTTCCACCTCCCCCCCTCTTCTCTTTTGGCCTTGAGCCACACTGGCAAAGATCAAGAACTGAAGCTAAGGGCGAGGGGTGGGGGGGCAGAAAGCTGTGAAAAGAGACCAGAGACCACACCTTTCCCAAAAGCCCTGGGTGTGGCTGGGGGCTGGGGAACAGGGATAAGTCCTTAATTGAAGGACTATCAAAATAGCAATTTATATATTGGAGAACTCATTCTAATTTTGGAACTGAGATTTTGTTTCATCACCTAAAGCATGGACTGGCAAACTTACTCTGTAAGGGGCTGCACAGGAAATATTTTAGGGTTTCCAGGCTGCACAGTGTCTACTGCAACTACCCAACTCTGCTGTTGTGAAAAAACAGCAGACAATATGTAAGCACATGGGCAGGACTATGTCTCCCAAAACTTGACTTAAAACAGACAGCCTGGCTGTAGTTGGCAAACATCTGACTTACAGTGACTTTCAATTGCTTTAGAGAGATCAAATGAGTCAGAGATGGCCCAGTTTGGCAGGAAGCAGGGAAATCTCAACCAAAACAATATTCTTAAAAATCAATTACATTAAGGTTATACTTTATATGCAGCAAAACGTACCAAAGGTACAATGTGATGAGTTTTGACATTCATATCTATGTAACCATCACCACAATCAAATATTCCATACATTTCCTTTATCCCCCAAAGTTCTCCCATGCCTCCTTGTAGTAAATATCCCCCAACTTCTGATCCCAGGCAGCCACTGATTTGGTTTCCATCACTATACATTAGTTTTGCCTTTTCTAGAATTTCTTCTAAATGGAATTACATATATACACATCCACTCACACACAAACACACACTCGTTGGTGTCTGACCTCTTTCAGTGTTACATTTTAGTGATTTATCCACATGATTACCTGTATCCATATTGTTTCTCTTCTTTGCTGAATAATACTTGTTATAGTCATACCAAAATTAATTCATCGATTCCTCTGTGGATGGAAACTTAGACTATTTCTAGTTTGGGGCTATCATAAATAAAGGTGTTATGAACATCTACATACAAGCTTTGAGAAGGATGGCACGAAAAAAACAGTGGCTTTAAAACGGAAAACCATCTTCTAGACACACAGACATAGTAATACTAATGCACTTCATACATACTAGGTCACATGAAAATTAGCAAAGGTTTATAAGGGGCTAAATTTCAAACTATACTTACTTCTTTCTTGAGTTCATTGAGACTGTGACTGATTTTCAATACAGCAAGTTCTAGTTCTTCAGCAATACTTTTTGTTTTCTTGTTTTGCTAAAAATTAAAAAATATACATATATATAGTTACCTCATCTTTTTAATCTGGCAATTCCAATTTTATTTAACTACAAATTATAATAAATGTTTAATATCATTCTGTGCATTATAAAAGTAGGTTTTAAAAATTCACCTATTTATGGTTAGAATGGAAAATAGAATTTTAACTCTCTAGTTATATTTTCCCATTCTAACTATAATAAGATAAATTTTTAAAATCTCATTTCTTTAAAAAATTTATCATGTCTAAAATGAATCTATTTTATCTTCTGCCCAGAATGCTCATCTCTTTGCTCTTAATGGAGTTAAAAATTAAAATCCTATTTACCTTTAACTCTCTATATAAATGTCTCCTTCTCAGAAAGGCCTTTTCAGATCACATAAACTAGGCCCTCTTCTTACCATTCTAATCTTTCTCTAAGTAATCTAGTTTGCAATTACATACTTACTCTTTTAATTTTTTCTGTTTAAACTTGATCTTCCCCACTAGGCTCTGGTAAGCTCCATGAAGGCTGGGATCACATTTATTTTGGTCACTCATGAATACACAATACCTGACACAGCAAATGGAAGGTAGTAGGTACTCCGTTCTTTGAACAGATAAATCTAAGTCAAATGTCACTATCTTCAAGCAGTCTTCTTGATTCATCTCCCTAAATATAAATTTGCTCTCCTTCAAATTGCCGCAACACACAGTCTGTACCTCTGTTAGGACACCTACAAAACTTTCTGTACTTGTCTGACCCCTTCCCACACTTTTCTCCATTGCAAAATTCTTGCAGGCGAAGATTTTATCTTGTTCACCTTTAGATTTCTGGTGCCTGGCATATAAAACGTACTCAGTAACAACAAAAATGAATGAACGAACAATAATACATCTGGCATGCCAACTCAGAGATCTGAGCGCTTGTGAAATATGAGAAAGGTGCTAACTGCAAATTTAAGTTTTGACAGACTCGGACAGAGAGCATTTCCTCTTTATGTTGACTTCTTCTGTTGATGCTTGGGGTTAAAATTTAACACTGAAACAATCCATGCTTCCGGTTAGATATCACATAGATATTTCGTAGTAATCACAAAATGTTGTTTTTAGCCCTGACAACTCTCTACTCTAGGTTAATTTCCCATTGATATGACAATTTGCTCTGTTGCACTTCCAAGGAATAGGAGAAAAATCTTGATTTATATCTACTCTACCTTCATAAACCAATCTCTTTACACAAAAGTCAACTGCTCCTTCATTTGCTGTTCTCAGCCACATTCACCCCTCGGTCTTTACTGCCAAAGCTTTTATTCATAGGTGCCAGATTTGTTCCTCTATGCTTATGTTGTAAATCACATTAAATACTTTTTTTTACATAACCTAGGTCAAAGAAATAAATAAACCGTGTGGGAGCGAGAGTCTCAAGCCTCTATCTCTCCATTATGTAACCATTCTCTACAAGAGTCTGGATACAAGCTCTCCTTTTTTTTTAAGGATTTTTTTTTAAATTTATTTGACAGAGAGAGATCACAAGTAGACGGAGAGAGACAAGCAGGCAGAGAGAGAGAGAGAAGCAGGCTCCCTACTGAGCAGAGAGCCTGATGCGGGACTCGATCCCAGGACCCTGAGATCATGACCTGAGCCGAAGGCAGAGGCTTAACCCACTGAGCCACGCAGATGCCCTTTTTTATTTTTTAAGTAAATTCTATGCCACATATGGGGTTCGAACTCATGACACCAAGATCAAGAGTCGCATGCTCTCCCATAAGCCAGTCAGGTGCCCCCAGCTCTACCCATCTTTACCATTCCTGCCCACATAACCTCCCAGGCTGTATACATGCCAGTCTATTTTGAATGGCTGCTCAAAATCTTACACCAGGAATCAGTACAAGTGTGGAACATCTTCTACCTGCTTGCTGGATCTATCCTTGTCTTCACTGCGTCTAGACTTCAAAAGGT
Organism: Mustela nivalis; assembly: GCF_964662115.1. Classification (NCBI taxonomy): domain Eukaryota; kingdom Metazoa; phylum Chordata; class Mammalia; order Carnivora; family Mustelidae; genus Mustela; species Mustela nivalis. The sequence goes on from NC_139032.1 coordinate 70,458,112, forward strand.
TGTCTAAACTGTTGTGTCCGTAGGGGCGCCTGGGCGGCTCAGTTGGTTAAGTGTTTGACTCTTGATTCGCGCTCAGGTCATGATCTCAGGGTTGTGAGATCGAGCCCCACCTCAAGCTCCCTACTGGGTTTGGAGCCAACTTAAGATTCTCTCTCTCCCTCTCTAACCACCCACCCTTCTCTCCTTCTCTAAAAATAAATAAATAATATAATAAATTGTTGTGTGTGTAAATGCAGTGTCCTCAGAGTTAAGCACTGTACACGTGTGAATGGCTCTGCCAATAAGACTCAGGGGACAAGAACCTCTAGGTCAGAAGCATTTGGGGGAGGAATTTTCCAGAGGTGAGTTTGCTGGACAAGTGGAGATGACGGGATGAACTCGTGGTAGTGACGGTGGTACAGAATCCAGGCTAGCAAGCCAGGTGAGAAACTGAGAAACGACAGGTCTAGAAATGTCAAGTACCATGAGCGCAGGACAGGAAGGATGCTCTGGGCCAAGAGGGAGGGAGAAAAGGGATAAGACATCCTGCCCCACTCCAGACCTCCTTCATACTCCTGGTGATTATGCTAGCTTCCACGGTTCTCAGAGATTTAGGGAAGAGCTACCCTGTAGGGTTTACTCTGACAAAAAGGGCTCTTACACTCTGAATCCACACGGACAGTAACTGCTGCAGGTCCAGTCTCGCCTGAGTTGACAGTTCCAAGATGCGTTCCCTGCGCTCGTGGCTGGTGTAGGCAGAATCAGTGAAGTCCTCGGTGCGCTCCAAGATGACTTCCAGAGTCGCAAAAAGACTCTCTTTCGACTGAAAATAAAGATTCTCCCGAAGAGCTTCAATATTCATCTGAGAATGAAAAGGATATCCATCTCCATGAGTCAATATTCCCACCTAACCAAACACGCTGTAACTTCCAGCAGTGCCCAGAGAGACGCTAGCAATTTCCTTCCCTGTCTGAGGGCTTGGGGGAAATACAGCCTCCAGTGATGACTCTGTTCTCCAGGACACATTGCTCAGGAGCCACCACCGGCCACGCAGAGATTCACTGCAACAGCTGCCAACACAACACTCCTATGAAATCAGTAAATACTGAGGCAGAAAAGCATGATCATGTAGCAACCGGCAGGAAAAATGAACCCGTCTGCAGGTAGAAAATCTGCATCTGTGAAATGCTGAGGCAAAGTCCTGAAAGACTTGTTACACCCAAATCTGAACTTGTGCTGAGCCCAGGGGCCAGGGTGTGGAGGATGTGGGTAAGGGAAGGGCTGGGAAAGGCACCAGTTTTCCCTTCCTTAATTCAGCAAAACTCTCCAAGTCCCCGAATTGATCTCCCAACATTTTGGTGTACACCAGACAGCACCTCTCTACCAGCATCATCTTTCTGAAATGCAAAGCTTCTGCTAGTGCTACCTCCCTTTAAGTAACTCCTCACCACCTATACAATTAAGCTCAAATTTCTACCGCATAACACCAAATCGTCTAGGGTCTTGATTTTATAGATCTTCCTGACAGTATGTCTCACCACCTCCCAAGTTCCCAAACAACTTGTCACTTCAGCCATCCTGTGCTCAGAGTTGCCCACACATGTGACAGACATGTGTTCTCTGGCACGTCTCTCTCTCAGGGGTCTAACTGACACTATGACACTACAGCTATATCTAACCTCCAGCCTGTGAGGTGTTGTAAAAATACCTTGGGCCAAGAGGCAATCGGTGGTGATGACCAGGACTGGCTCACACTAAATGTGCGGATAAGAATAGCTTACAGCACGGATTGCATGGAGCACTGGGTGTGGTGAAAAAATAATGATACGGGGCACCTGGATGGCTCAGTGGGTTAACCCTCTGCCTTCGGCTCAGGTCATGATCTCAGGGTCCTGGGATTGAGCCCCGCATCGGGCTCTCTGCTCAGCAGGGAGCCTGCTTTCCTTCCTCTCTCTCTGCCTGCTTGTGATCTCTGTCTGTCAAATAAAATTTAAAAAAAAAATGATGATACTGTTATGCTGAAAATAAATAAATGAAAAAAAAATAGCTTACAGCAACTGCCTTTGGTTTAGGTCAGGATCCTGGGATCCCAGGATAGAGTCCTGCATCAGGCTCCCTGCTCGGCAGGGAGTCTACTTCTCCCTCTGACCTTACCCCTTCTCATGCTCTCTCTCAAATTAAGGAAAAAAAAAAGTTAAGGGGTGCCTGGGTGGTTCAGTTATCAAGCGCCTGCCTTTGGCTCAGATCATGGTCCAAGAGTCCTGAGATCGAGCCCCACACTGGGCTCCCTGCTCAACAGGGGACCTGCTTCTCCCTCTCACACTCCCCCCATTCCTGTTCCCTCTCTTGCTGGGTCTCTATCAAATAAATAAACAAAATCTTTTTTTAAAAAAGTTAAAAAAGAAAAAAGAATAGCTTACATTTGTTTAGCACTTTAAAGTCCTTTCACAAACATAGACTCAAGTTAATCCTCGCATCTGACCCATTTTTACAGGACCCATGAAAATACCAAGATTTGGGAGGGTCAAGAGGCCACAGCGGGGCCTGCTTCCTCTTCTCCTCTTGGCCCAAGGTGTAATAGTAACCACCCCATTTAAGGTAGACAGCATTTTTTTTTTTAAAGATTTATTTATTTATTTATTTATTTATTTATTTATTTATTTATTTGACAGAGAGAGATCACAAGTAGGCATAGAGGCAGGCAGAGAGAGAGAGGAGGAAGCAGGCTCCCTGCTGAGCAGAGTGCCCGACGCGGGACTTGATCCCAGGACCCTGAGATCGTGACCTGAGCCCAAGGCAGCGGCCCAACCCACTGAGCCACGTAGGTTCCCAGACAGCATTTTTTTTAAAAATAGGAAAGAACATGGATAAAAGTCAGGTATGGAACTGACAAGGAGCATCTGAGAATTTAGAATTGAAACAATTACAATATAAAAATCAGTGATGTTGACCACACACCATTTATGTTAAGGTTTTTGGTTCTCCCCTTTGAAAGAGCATACACATGCTTTTAAACAGCAACTGAGTAGAGTTGTTTTTTCAGAAGCCATTCATTTATACGGTTTCCTAAAATTTGTCCATACATTCCCAGTGCCGAGCACAGTAACAGATCCAGTTTCCATATACAGATCATACTCTCCACCAGTAATAATGGTTAAGATGCCGACAAGATGCCCAGTGACAGGGAGACAGAGTCTCTATTCCTCATAGCTCTGTCCTCCAGAACGCCCGATGCTGAAGGATCAGCAGCCAGAGCGTCCAGAGCAGCTGGCAGCAGCTACAGGCGCAGCACTGCCGCAGTTAACCTGGAACCCAACTTGGAACCAGAAAGCAACAGACTTGGCTCTAGGCCTATTTGTTTCCCTAATTGTCCTTTAACCCTTGAGAAAACATCTCCCCCCTCAGCCTTTATTAAAAAAAACGGATTAGAAAAATAATCTCTAAAATCCCTTAGGTAATAAAAACTCTCAAAACAATGACTGGTCTTTGTAGCTTCTTTCCCCTCAGGAAGAGATGTAGGGCAGGGCCGGCTGCAACAAGCAAACCCACAGGCACAAACTGCAAGGTCATGGACTTTGGGATTAGCGAGTCCGGGTTCTAAAGAAGGGTTTCACCACGGACTACACCTTTCCTCCTCAGAAACACAGTGATAAGAGTACCCACCTAACAGGGAAGTTAATGATTAAATTAGATACTATTCATGAAGACAATGACCCCTAAAAATAACTGGCCTTTCCTTGACTTTCTTTCACCCCATATTCCAACCTAAGGAGGAGTTAAAAAGATGGAAGGGATGTTATCCTCGCTGCAGCCCTGGCCTATTAGATGACTTCCAAGGGCCCTAGTCTTCCCAGTTGTTAAATGAGAGGTTGTACAAAATGACTCCCTACGGTCCTCCTCAGTCAGACCCTGCTCTGACCCAGAGAGCACCTTCCCCAGCTCTCTGACTTCCCATGAGAAGCTCTGCCCAAAAATGGTGGGGATTCTGTGTCAGACTGCCTGGGTTCAAATCCTGACTCTGGCACTTCCTTGCTGGCAAATTACTTAATCTCTATTTCTCAGTCTCCTCAACACAAGAGCAGCAATAAAATTTTATAGGTACACACATGTAAAGCATTCAGAACAGGGTTGGTACAGAGTAAATGCTCAACGGTACACATTAGCATGAATTAGTGTTCATTCTAGGTTTGTTTGTGTTTTTCTAAGATTTTATTTATTTATTTGACAGACAGAGATCACAAGTGGGCAGAGAGGCAGGCAGAGAGAGGAGGAAGCAGGCTCCCTGCTGAGCAGAGAGCCCGATGCAGGGCTCGATCCCAGAACCCTGGGATCATGACCTGAGCCGAAGGCAGAGGCTTAACCCACTGAGCCATCCAGGCATCCCCATTCTAGGTTTTAATTAACATTAACACTATTACTATTACAAGAGTCTCCAAGTCTCCACCGTGGAGCTCAGGGAAGAGCAGGGATTCCAAAAGAAATGATTTGCTGTCTGTCATCAGCCTCGGAAAGCTCAGCACTGCTGATTGGGCAGGGAACACCTTTCTGTACAGAGGACAGGAGGCTCCCGAAGCATGCAGTGACACAGGGCCCGGGGAGCTACTATAACCCCAGCCCAACGATCTCTGTACAGACGACGCTAAACCAAATGCTACCGAATACTAAGTTTACACAGAGTGGCACTGTCTTGAAGAAAAGTATCTGCTTTTGTGAAGCATCTGTTCTAAAATATTACACCAACACATGTGTACTACATCTAGAGCTGTTCCTCTGATACAGAAAGAAAAAAATATATCTTCTCCCCATTCTTACCTTGAATTCTTTAATTCCAGTAAAAATACTGACAGATGAAATGTCAGTCTCTCCACCTGGTTTGCAGTCAGTCACGATTTCTATCACCTTATCTAACGCCACTTTCATTCGGTTAAATACTCCTTCTTTGTTTTTATGGGCTGATTCGCAGTTGGGATGCCTCAGACATGTCTTCAAAACAATTGAGAATGTTTATTTTCAGACTGGGCCCATACCATAATACACAAAATCTGACAGAGAACTTGTCATGCTAATAAAAATGATTCTTTACCAAAATCTCCCGGGTCCCTGGCTCACCCAGCTGCTTCTCCTCACTAAAAGTGGAAGCAGGATGAGTAAAAAGCGATAGCAAGGTTAAGTGAAAAAGGCAGAGTGCAAAACTGTATCTTTATGCTTCAATAAGATTACTTAAAATTGGGGGGGGGGGCTATCTTCATCATGATTAAAACTATTTTTAAATGTTGCCTTCCAGGTGTGAAAACTAAAAAAGAGCGGGAACACATGACCACATGTTCTACGGCAGCGGACATATCTTTGACTTTGGAAAATGGTGTGAATGAAAGCTGCTCAGGGGCCTGGATGTGAACGGAGCCTTGCCAGCGGGCTCCGCGGAGGCTTCGCTACGCCAGCCCAGGGTAAACACCATGAGCCGAAACCGCGACTCTAAACAAGCGGCTCCTGAGCGGCGGACGACTCTCCTCTAGGACTGCACCGCGTCGCTGGCCAGATGCGGTGCGGAGTCACCAGCACTTGACTGACGACTTCGCTAAAAGTAGCAAAAGCAATCAGAGGTGCCGATTTACACACTATACAAATTAAAGGCTGGATTACTACTCCACTGTTACTTAACAGATTCTAAGTCTCCTCACTGTGTCAGGAGTACACGTGCAGGCTCCCCATGACACCCGCACCCCTGCAGGCAGGGACCCTGCGTCACACGCCCTGACTCGGCACCTCCATGCCACCCTCCGCAGGGGGGGCGCTCAGGCAGCGGGGACTCGCGGACTGACTGCTGTCTGCAGGGCGGGCAGGAGTTGGGCCTCTTGTTGAAAGGTAACTGGGATTTGACTGCGGTAGCCTATGTTCCAATGTGTCACTGTGATCTCTTTAAAAAATGTAAAACATAAATTGGAGGCATATAAGCGGGTAAAACAAAAGCGTCCCTACCTTTGAGGCTGTGAGAAGCATCATTGTACACTTTTCAAGAACTGCCCTGGCTGCTGCCATTTTTGCCTTTTTCTTCTCGTCTTTCAGATCCTAAAAATGAAATAAAGCCACTGAGCCGTCTAGGATCCTGTAAATAACTTCTTGAAAATTTATTTATGCAACAAGAATCAATTGAGTAACATTGTTTAAAAAGTGACAAAGAAAAAAAAAACAGGATAAAGTTTTATAAAATGCCAGCATTTTGATCTAAATCCATCAACACAGTGTATGGAAAGAAACAGGTGCCCTTACTGAGGGCGGAGAGCCAGGACCTGAGACGGAGCAGGGGGGTGATGCCCCGCACTCTGGTGCCTGCACACTGACGATCTCGTGCCCACACCAAAATCCTTCCCTCCTGACCGGAAACAACCTTCTTATTCTTTACTCCATTAAGAGCGACCTATTTATCAAGCATTTGTACGCTATTATTTCCTTTAATTAGATATTTAGATGTCAACACTTTCAGAGACCATGTCTGGTTAAACTTAACCAATATGCTGCTCTGAAATTTTTTTTTTAAGATTTTATTTATTTATTTTATTTATTTATTTGAGAGAGAGAGCACAAGCAGGGGGAGTGGGACAGAAAGAAGGAGGTTTCCCCAAGAGCAGGGAGCCTGATGTGGGGCTTGATCCCAGAACTCTAGGATCATGACCTGAGTCGAAGGCAGGGCCTTAATGACTGAGCCACCCAGGCGCCCTGCTCTTAAATAGTCTTAAGATGTTTTCGGGTCTCTCATTTTCTCCAACTGGATTATGAAGTCTGAAGCAGGCGCCGTGCTTTGAATTTTTTCTTTTAGTTTCTCTTCATAGAGCCCTTGATAGGATGTATGCTATTACAGAAAGTACCTAAGTGCTGTGATCAAATCTAGAACTAAACACTCTTATAATAATTTGGTCACAGCCATCTAAATCAGAGGTCAGCAGCCATTTTCAACAAAAGGCCAGATAACAAAGTTTTCAGGTTTTCTGGGACAGAGAGTCTGCAACAACTAGTTCAGCCACTGCAGTGTGAAAGCCACACTGAGACAGTCCGTAAACAAGCTAACAAGCCTGTGTCCCAATAAAACTTAACTACAGACACTGAAATTTGAATTACACAAGATTTTCACCAGTCACATTAGTCAGTCTTCCCATTTGTGGGTTGTAGGCCATACATAACACCATCTATTATACAGTAATAACGAATGAACGAAAAAAATCTGTTAGAGGGCTAGTCAACAGGACAAAAAGAGGTGTCCATAAAACCAGGCCAATACCCATTTTCCAATTCCAGCCACAACCAGGAAAGTTCATGGCCAACATGATAGTCTATAGGACTGTTCCAAAAATCTTAAGAGGTACCTTATTACATATCTAACTTGCTGACAAGATCAACTCATGCATGAATACCACAACAAAGAAATGTCAATGCTAGATACAATACGGTCTTCTGACTCCCTAAATTTAGGAGCTTATAGTCTAAATTGAGGAAAAGACCTATAAAGAACTAATATCACACTGTAGGTTAAAAACTATAGGCTCCAATATCAGACACAACGAAGTTCAATCTGTTAGGTGAGTGACCTTGGGAAAGTTTATTATCCTCACAGGTTCTATCTCCTTAGCTGTGAAACAGTAATAACAACACCTGCCTTATAGGAATGTTTTCAAAATTAATGAGATGTTGTGTATTAAGTACCTAACGCATAGCTAATGCAAATAAATAAGAGCTTGACTTATTATTATTGATTCTAATGGAGAAAACTGATGGAAATAGATAAAAGCAGAATACGTAACAAATTACAAAAACAGATATACAATAAAATACCAACAGAATATATAATTATGATGACTCAACTTATTTGTTTGAGCCCTCATAGAAGAGTCAAATATATTTTCCTAAAATAGGAAATATTAGATCTGAGCTCTGAAGGCAAACATGACCTCTCCTAGTGTGTGTGGTGAGAACATATTTAACTGGTAAATGTATGTAAAAAAAAAAAAAAAAAAGTCATGTAAAGTTACTTACTTCATCCTAGCTCCTTTATGAAAGGTTTTCAACACCAAGATTATAAATTTAATAAGCAAATAAACCAACCCAGAAGATCACAAAGACCACACTTCCATCTAAATGACAAAGTATATGTGTATTTGAAAATGTTTAAATGTGGTAAACACATACGTTTTGTCTATCTCCAGTTAGATGTGCAAACTCCACCATTTCATTTCCAAATTGACTGAATATTTGGACAAACTCTTGAAAGCTATTCACTTTCTCTAGTCTTTCCATAGTTGCAAGAACCTGCAAAACAGAGAGTAATTGATTGTCAGGTATAGATATGAAAGAGACTGAGATGTCAAGGAAAAAGGAGACACTCTGAATTCTAGGAGAGAGCTGAGAAGGAGTCGTCAGAGGGGAAGACAGGGAAGGAGGAGCCCAGAGAAGTAGAAGCACATCCGAAGGTTAGAATCATCTAGGGAACAATTTGTTTTTATGGTGGGGAGAATTGAGCTTACTTGAAAATTAAAAGGAGAAAGAGTACAAGAAACTACTCGAGATACAGGAGAAGAGATCATTTATGTAGCAAAGTCTGGAGAAGGTGGACATGTGCAGGACAGAGGTAATCCAATCTTCAGAGAACTAGGAAGACAGGGGGCATAAAGGTATTACAGGGAAGCCATAAGGTTCAGTGAACCAGAACTGGGGGAACCTTATTCTTCCCAAGAAAGTAGACGGAAGGTCACCTGCACAGGGAGGAGTGGAAAGGAAGGTGTGTAGCTTCTAGAGCAGGAAAACAGTTCGGATCAGTCAGGAATTGTCTGTGTTGAATAAATTAATTGCCAAGAGGCTCTGGGCAGCCAGGGGTAAAACAAACAAACAAACAACTTCAGAAACCTATAGTAGAGCCAAGAGACAATGTTAGGTGTTTTCTTGATACTAAAAGTAAAGTGAACAGATGTGAAACATATTTTCAAATATTTTTCTCTAAAATAATAATACTGGATTAGCTCTTGTCAGACCAAGATAGGTAAAGAAAACACAGATATCCTGTGTTTACTTTTGAAAATGAGGATATGATGGCTGGTAAGCCACCCTGGCAGCTCAGGAAATCCAGGCGACCAGCACAGATAAGGCAGATTGCTACCACTGAGCAGAAATTCTGTCTTTTAAAGAGAGAGGGGTTTTTCCTATAACTCCAGCACTGCCCGATCCACTTCTCCAATTTCTTTTTCACTTGAAACTCACTCTCTTTAGTTGACTCAGTGCTCATCAGGTAGTGCTGTCCTCAAACTCCAATGAGACAATCCCTTCCCTGGCAAACTGTTTTCCTCCTTGCCTAGGGAATTATCCAGGGCAAGAAGTGACTCTCCATGCCCTGGCCTCCCCGGATGATGGGGGAGCACGACCATTAGCTCAGTGACTGGAAGACTTCTTCTAGACTGGGAGAGTTTAAATTTATTCAGCAAGCTTTATGATTATTCATAATCTCTAGGGATGCTGCAACAGAAATTCCGTAGATTTCTGTGGATAACTGTGGTTTCAGATGATTGAATTTTTTTTCTTAAGCTTACAAATTATTATCCTCTGAGTCTGAAAAAAAAAAAGGTACTGAGGAATTTGGTATTTTTATCAACCAGGTTTTTACTACATACATTGTCATATTTCTTGGCTTTTCTTCCCAAATCTGTGCACATGAAAAGCTTTCACGAATAAGCTTCAACAAGTAGATAACGATTTTCTGGGAAGAAATACTATTTACATCTAAATGTACAGACCCAGTGCATATATTGTTTAGAAATTACAGGTGCAAAAGAAACACCACTTTTAAACTACACTTTTAAACTGGAGGCATAAATAATTGAAACTGACAAGTATTGCCAAATTCCCTGTAATTAACCTAATAAACACTTTTGAACAACCCCAAAAGACATAACACAGAAACACAGAAAGACGAGTACCTTATTTCGTGATGTTATTATCTGCTTAATGACTACTCGGTCTGCCAGCAACAGCACTTTTGTCACTGAAGAAAGAAGTAATCTTGCAGCCTTTATAACTCCTGTCTTATCTGTAAAAATCATGATCTGGCCGTCAGATTCTGGATGATTCAAGCTGCTTATATCTGTAAGCGCCGCAATTGTTTCTCCTAACAAGAAAGGAAAGGGTAAAAAGTTAAACTGGGAATAAGATGCACTTAAATTAAAATGCAGGGTTTTCTCTATTTTTTGTTTTTGTTTTTGTTTTGTTTCTATATTGTATGTATTATTCTGCAAAGGGGGTTTTCTCTATTCTTGAATGGAATGTGCTCCAGTGGGTAGACACTTGACTTTAGGGTCTCATTTCAGAAAGAAGAAACAGCTTCTCCTTGATGAGCACAGGATTATCGTAGGAGGTTCTCTAATGACAAAACAGTGGCACATTCTTAAGAACTTGGAGAAATGTGTTGCCTTCATCAAGTCTGCAAAATATTTTAACTTTTCTTCTAGCGATACAGCAAACTATATGATCTAAACTAAAAAAGCCTTCTCTGTAAGACCAAATAAGAGAAATCCTAAGACCCAATAACCAAAGAAGAACCGAAAGCAGGGCAGTAAGCAGTTGCCAAGACTTTGGCCAGGGGTGAAGGGATAGAAATGTACCGGACGGGGGTGGCAGTCACTGCCCATCTCCATAGCCTGAAGAGGCTCAGGCTTTTATGAACACCCATGGAAAGAAGACCAAGCATTGGGCCCTTGGGAGGCATTCTTAGTAATAAGGGGGCCTAGAAAAACAATCCATAGGCAAAGGGATATGCAAGTTTATCTGTTGAGCAGCCCGGGCTCTGAGTGGGAAAACAACAAATGTATCTTTCCTGAGAACTCAAGACACTTGCTAACCCTGAGGCTTACTCTTTGAACTTATACTTCTTATGATGCCCAGCATAAATCGTTCTACCAAATGAACGTCCAACCCCTCTAGAAAAAGTCTCTTCTTCACTATCAAAATGTGGCTATCAAAACGCTTTGATTTCTGGAATAGCAATTATCCATCAATAAAATAATATAATACAAATATTTGTTCTCCTTAAAAATGAAGCCTGTCTGTAGTTTCTTCCAAACTATACTGTTTAACTTAACAAGATTAAAAAAAAAAAAATTTCCATCATCTTGCAATGTTCAAGGTAATTGTTTATATCTTATATAAACCTCAATGCACAAAGGATTCATTTTCTCACAAAACCCCCCTTGTCAATATTATTATATAAATATATAATATTGTATATATACATATATGTGTATATATGTATGTGTGTGTGTGTATCCAATAACGTATCAGCCCATAAACTAAGGATCTTGAGTACAAGTACTTGAATTTTAATGGACAGGTCACAGGGTATGACATAAAGAAGTCAAGATTTAGGATCAGTCTGGAAAAGGGAAAGACTCAAAGTCAGGGTACTACTCGGGCAGAATTTCAATTGTGGGTATGAAGCAGTGAGGATCTTACAAGAAGGCAGCTATAGGAATACAAAAAAGATGATTTGGGAGATACCAGGTAAAGAAAATATAAAATTGGCACCTGAGCAATGATAGGAAAAAGATGAAAAAAATGGCTTCAAGTTTGTGAACTTGAATCACTTTAAAAATCAGAAGAGCATAGAAAGGGTGATGACAAATTTACTTCCAGGTGACAAGAATTTGAACAACACAGGAAAACTCAAAAACAAGGCTGTAAATATGGACTGGTTACATATCATGACCATAACTGAAACTCTACTAATAGAGGAAGTCTGTGGCAGCCAGCATCCAAGATCACTCCCAGTGATGCCCACCTTCTGGAATTTACTACATCCTTGTGTTGTCTCTTCCCATACCATACAAGGATTGGTATGGCAGAAGTGATAGTATGTTACCTCCAAGACAGGTTTCTAAAGACACTAAGGTAGCCATCTTGGTTGCTCCCTCTGTCTCTCAGGGAAGCCAGCTACCACGTTGTAAGCAGCCATCCCTACAAAGAGGCATAGATAGGGAGAAACTCAGGCCTCTGCCCAAAAGCCAACAAAGAAGTGAAGCTGGCCAACAACCAACAGAGGGAACTGGAAAGCAGATCCTGCAGTCCAGTCAACCTTCAGATAACCACAGGCCAAACAGACACCTTGAGTGTAACCTTGTGAGATACTGACCCAGACCCCACTAGCTAAGCCACTCCCTTATTTCTGATCCTCAGAAACTAGGTGTGGTAATAAATGTTTGTGGTTTTAAGTTGCTAGGTTTGGGTTAATTTGTTACACAGCAATAGATTACTAATACAGTTTATATCACAAAATATACAGAGGAAAAAAGGGTTAGAGTTAAACCTTCTTGAACACAGAAATGGGCAGGAGAAAAAGTATCAGTGTGCAATAGCTTTGAGGATAAAAATATTTCCTCTCGACCTCTGGAAAATATTACTTTTTCCTACAGCTTTCAATCCTTAAAGATGCTACATAAGAGCCTGAACATATGGCATTATGTAACTTCTCTTTTTTCTGACTAAACCCAGGCATTAAATTCCTAACTACGTGGGATGATAACATTTGGTTAGTTCTACTAACATGGTCAAATTCTTCCGTAACATAAAATTGTTCAAAGTGTAGACTGCTCAGAAATTAGCTCCCTAAAAAAGTCACAAAGCTGTCCTTTTAGCTTCGTGGTTGCCATTTTTAACTTGTGTATGTAATTAGATTGTTGTGCCTTAATGTGAAAACCTGAAGTCAGTCAATATATTGCAAATATTTATTGCGCTCCCATAAAAAATATGGGACTAAGTAGACAAGTAAAAATGCTGAAGGGAGACACAAATTGGGTGGAGTCAAACATTACAAACTTCTAGTTACCAAATAAGTCATGGGAATGTAATATATAGCTTGGCAACCATAGTTTAATACTCTATTACATGTTTTTTTTTTTTAATTGCATTTTTAAAAAAGAAAATCTTAAAAATTCTTACTAAACACACAAAATTTTTAACTGTGTATGATGACAGATGTTAACTAGACTTACTATGGTGATCATTTCACAATATAGTTGACCATTCAACAATGTGAGGTTGAAAGCTGTGGGTCCACTTATATGCAGATTTTTTTCAATAAACAAGGCTACTACTACAAATGTATTTCCTCTTCCTTATAATTTTCTTTTTTTAAAAAAGATTTTATTTATTTATTTGACAGACAGAGATCACAAGTAGGCAGAGAGGCAGGCAGAGAGAGAGGAGGAAGCAGGCTCCCCGCTAAGGAGAGAGCCCGATGCGGGGGTCGATCCCAGGACCCTGAGACCATGACCTGAGCCAAAGGCAGAGGCTTTAGCCCACTGAGCCACCCAGGTGCCCCCCTTATAATTTTCTTAATAACATTTTCTTTTCTCTAGCTTACTTGGTTATAAGAATATATTATGTAATATGTACAACATACAAATTATCGGATAATCAACCGTTTGTAATTGTAAGACTTCTGGTTCAACAGTAAGCTATTAGGAGTTAAGTTTTGGGGGAGCCAAAAGTTATACATGGATTTTCAAGTATACAGGGGTTGGTGTCCCTAACCTCTTTGTAGTTCAAGGGTCAACTGTATATCCAAATAGAAAAATCACTGTTTGTTGTACACTTGAAACTAACATAACATTATAAGTCAATTACACCTCAATTTAACAAAATGTAAAAACACAATGAAAGAACTCAACAGAGGAGGAGCCCCTGGCTGGCTCAATCAGTGGAGAGTGTGAGTCTTGATCTCAGAGTTGTAAGTTCGAACCCCATGTTGTGAATAGAGATTACTTAAAAATAAAATCTTTAAGAAAAAAAGAAAAACCTCACCAGAGGAAAGAAAAGTAAAACACAAAAACAAAAACAAAACTATAATGATAACTAATACTTATTGAATACTTTCTATGTGCCAAATGCATACATGCATTGTATCAAAACACTTCTATAAACACTAACAGGACCCCCATCTTATTGATGAGAAAACTGAAGTTTAAAACCCTTTAATAGCTTGCCCAATATCACACTGCTATCAAGAGAAGAGTTGAGACTGAAATCTGGGCAGTCTAACTCCGAAGTCCTAGTTCTTTATTACTACTTTATATTATTTCCCTCAAATAAATATTAAATTGTCCAAAGGAGACAGTAATAAACTATGGGCTGAGCGGGCTAGAAACATTATTAAAGTTAAGTCTGAGATTTGTACATGTTAAGAGAAAATAAGGTTTCCATACTACACAACTCCAGGAGGCGCCATTCTCATTCTCTTACCAGAGTGACAAAAGAGGTAGCTCTCAAGAGGGGGAAGGGCACTTCAAAAAGAGACAACAGGTGGAGTCCATGACAACAGATGGCTTCCAAGTACCACAGTCTACAGGAGTGTGGGTCGGTGGACCACATCCTCTTTTCTCACCCTATACTGAGCACAGTGACAGCCTACAAAGCCCATAAGGTGAGTAGGACTCAGCTTGCCCTTTCATTCAAAAACCCCTACTCTTGCCTTAATTAAGGGCTGCTATATAAAAAAAAAACAACAGTAATATGTAGAACATCTCTACATTTTCTGTTGAATTGTCCATTGCATTATGTAATGTCTGTTGTATAAGCGCCCACACGATAATTTAGTGCCAGGAAAGAAGCTGCTCTCCACTTGACAAGCTGGTTTGTTTCCTTTCAACAAATGATGAGAATTATATAACCCTTTCTTTCCCACATTTGTCTCTTGCCTTCCAGGAAGTACAAAGATAAATTTCTTGCTTAATTAGAGTAACAATGTTGGTCGAAGTTTCCGACTTTGATATTTATTTTCATCACCCACTGTAATGGATTTATTAAACATGTATCTTTTATTGTAAGCTACTTTAAATCCTCTTTACAACATAGGCAAAATATAAATTATGAATAGAATAAAACCATCCTTCCTTCCCCACTTGAAATCTATTCACTAGCACAGTGAATGGCTACTGACTCAAGAGTCAACTCAGAATTCTCCCTGCTTTTAACCAATAATGAAGTCTATCTATTTAACCACCTTAATGAATATTTCATGTACTCTCCCTGTTCTTTATTATCCCTAAGGCATTGCCTTGACTTAGCCTGGTTTATTAAACAAAACTCCATATTCATCTCCCTGCCTTTATCCTCAACTCTCTCTACTTGACCCTTGTTTGTTCATTCCTTCTATCCTACCAAGAAAGATTTCTAACACAAAACTATGTCTCTTATCTGGCTGAAAATTCCTCAATCTGTCATCTATAGCGTAATACCTGAAGTCACTCATATAACATATAGGACCACATATGATCTGGTTGGCCCCTCCATATTTCCTTGGCCTTATTTCACTTAGGATGATCCTCCAAACACACCTGCTCCTCCCTCAGGGTTGCCCATCTCAGTAAATGGCCACCATTTCCCTAGCTGTTCATACTTCAAACCTTGGAGTTATCCATGACTCTTCTTTCTATTGCATCCCACATCCAAACTATCAGCAAATTGTACTAGCTCTACCTTGATTTAAAAAAAAAAAACAAAAAACAAAGCCAAATGCAATCTGACTTTTTACCACCTCAAACGCAATGACCTTATTATCTAAGTGGCCACCATTCATCACCTGAACCCCTGCAACAGCCTTCTAATTGGTCTCTGATTTCAACCTCATGCCTCCTAATATCTACTCCTCATATAGGAACCACCAGTGACTTTTTTAAAATATGAGATTATGTCACCAACCTGCATAAAGCCTTCCATTAGGCTTTGATACTTAGAACACAGCCCTGTCTTTGCCCTTCTAGAAGGCCATACCTGTTCTCACTCTTCTCCTTGCCAAAAATGCCATTCTTCCAGATAGTCTTTCATGTAGCTGGGACCCTCAATGGAGCAGACTCTGCTCCCATGCTACTTCCTTAGAGCGGCTTCCTGACCCCCTACCTCAATAATTCTCAACTGGGGGCCATTTTGACCCCATGAAGGACATCTGGCAATGTCTGGAAACATTTTTAGTGTCACAGTGGGGAAAGCGGGGAATCTAATAGCGTCTAACAGGCAGAAGCCAGGGATTCTGATAAACACTTTATAAAGCACAGGCCACCCCCACCCCCCACAAACTATTAGCAACAAGTAACTATCTGGTCCCAAATGTCAACAGCATAAAAACTGGGACAATTTGACCTCTCTAAAATATACCTCCATTGATCCCTTAACCCATACTTGCTTGAGTTTTTCATGAATAACTATTATATATCTATTCATTTGTTTCTGGTCTCCCTTACTAGAATGCAAGCTCTATGAGGGCAGACATTTGACTGATACGTACACAGCTATATCCCTAGGGCCTAGAAGAAAGCCTGGCATACAGCCAGTACTCACCAAATCTTTACTGAAAGAACAAATGGATAAATTATATGTCAACAAAGGTGAACTGTTTGTATCCATCAAAACACCCCAGGTTGTCTCAGGCTTTTGTGCCACCAGCTATAGAAAACTGTGGGCCATTACAAAATTTGAAGACGCTATGATTTGTCTGCTATGAATACAGGAATATGCTAATTTTTTTAAAGATTTTATGTAATGTCTATACCTAATGTGGGGCTCAAACATACAATCCCGAACATGCTAATTTTTATTTCCATGTTCTACACAATGGCAATTAACTAATATGCTCCTCGAGGCCAAAGTCCATGCCTCACATTCTCCTATATCTCTGGCATTTCAATGGTTAATGGCAAGAATGGAAGATACTACCCTACCCAATGAAAGAATTCAATGTGTCAGATTTAGGATTTGAGCCAAGAGAAGTTCAATATTCCTGGAAGCTAATCCAGGCCTTTAATGTTGTAAGAATCTGTAATCACAGGCCTAAGACAGGTACCCACCTTTACTCAAAATAAGACAGTAATTTGTCATCATATCCAAAACAATAAAACTGGTATAAATAGGCATTAACATCAATATCACATACCTGCTTGTTTAGCTTCAATGCAGGCAATATTTATTTCTTCTTTCAAATCCCAGTTTTCATTGGCTATAGCTTCCCCGACTTTCACAAATCTTCCAACTGCCAAGTTGACCGCTTGTCCTACACGCTGAATTGCTTGCAGAGTTTTATCAGACTTTTTGGTATTATCTTTATGATTAATAAGGGTGGTAATCTAAAAATAAAAGATGAAAGCAACCTGATTAAAATTTACCTCAGCATCTTTTAAAGCTGTATCACAAAGGCTAAGAAAATTAAGCCCAGCATACTAGACTAGGCCCAGCATATAGCAACAGTCTTTGGTCTAACAGACTAAATTCACAACTTTAATGCTTCAACAGAGACAACCAGCAAAGCATCATCCTGCATCCCTCCTCAGGACAATGTTTTTTGTTTGTTTGTTTTAAATGTTTGTTTTTTTTTTTAAGATTTTATTTATTTATTTAACAGACAGAGATCACAAGTATGCAGAGAGGCAGACAGAGAGAGAGGAAAGGAAGCAGGCTCTCTGCTGGGCAGAGAGCCCGATGTGGGGCTCGTTCCCAGGACCCTGGGATCATGACCTGAGCCGAAGGCAGAGGCTTTAACCCACTGAGCCACCCAGGTGCCCCTGTTTGTTTGTTTTTAGGACAATGTTTCTATTAACATCAATTCCAAGTTTACCCAATGACAGTTCCCTAGAACACATAGTTTCAGAAGCCCTCTAGATATTTCAACAAATTTATAGACCAGCTTCTTGAAACAGAACATAAAAGGTGACAAGTTAAGATTGTTGAAACAAGGGGCACCTGGGTGGCTCAGTTGGTTAAGCGACTACCTTTGGCTTGGGTCAGGATCCTGGAGTCCTGGGATCGAGTCCCGCATCGGACTCCCTACATAGCGGGGAGTCTGCTTCTCCCACTGATCTCTCTCCTCTCATGCTTGCTCTCTCTCTCTCAAATAAATAAATAAAATCATTAAGAAAAAAAAAAAGATGGTTGAAACAAATACAGATCTTCAAAATGTCCCAGAGAATTAGTACATGAACAATACTGACATAGAAAAATATTTAAAGACTGTTACATGAAAAATACAGATCCTAAATAGTACATGTCCACTGAATATAACTATGAAATGATTTATGTACATGCATTAACAAAGACCAGAACAGAGAATTAAGATAAGAAGAAAGGAATGGTTCTTTGAGCAACTACCATGTGCCAGGCACTTTATATGTTACAGTAATACTAATTTAGAATCAGGAAGGCCTGGGTTTGAGCCTGGCTCTGCCACCACTAGCTAAATGCCCTTAGGGAAATTTAATGATCTCTCCAAATGTCCTCATCTGTAATATTATTATTAATTTTTAAAATATTTCCTAGATGCCAGGTCCTGAAGATGTACCAGTGAACAAGACTAACACAATCCTGTCCTACTCAGTTTACAGTCTATCAGGATAACAATAATGCAGTCATATAAAATATATTTGTTACCCACCTATCATATGCCAAGTAAAACTTTAGGCAATGAAGAGAAAGCAAGCAAGAAAGGCCCAAACTCTCATTCAAGTGGGAGACAGGGGAGGAATGACAGTCAAGCAAATAGGTAAACAGAAAAATTAATGTAAATGCTATGCAAAATATTAAAATAGGAGGATATGGTAGAAAGTATTTGTGTAGGTATGTCAGATGAGTTGATCTTCCTTCTATGAGGAAATGCTATTTAAGCTAAGATTTAAATGACACAAAGTAGCCAAGCTGGCAAACATCAGGAGACAAGGCATTTTGGGGAGAGGACATAACTGTTAAGAGATAGAGACAGGAAGGGAAGGATATGGGGAGAGGGATAAGGAGAGTGATAAGGAAAGAGAGAGGGAGAGAGGGTGGGGAAGAAGGTGGGGTGGGGGCTGTTCTGCTCAAGGAATGAGGTAAGGCCAAAAGTAGTCAAAGAACCGGGGCAAGAGGACAAGTATAAAACCAACACCCGGCATGTGGGCGGGGATCAGCCATGACAGGCTGCGCATTGGAGTAAGGAGTTTGTATTTTATTCTAAGTGTGACAAGAAAACACTGAAGGGTTTCTAAGCAGGAAAGTGGTATACTTTCTGTAGTGACTTTTTTTTAAAGACTGATTGATTGATTGATTTGCAGGCGGGGTTTGAGGGGAGGGAGGAGCAGAGGGAGAGGGACAAGTAGACTCCTCAATGAGTGCAGAGCCCGTTGCAGGGCTTGATCTTATGACCCTGAGATCATGACCTAAGCCCAAACCAAGAGCTCAATGCTTAACCAACTGAGCCACCCAGGCACCCTGTAGCTATTTTTTTTTAAGATTTTTATTTATTTATTTGAGAGAGAGAGAGAGAGAAAGAGTATGAGAGAGAGCATGAAAGGAGAGAAGGTCAGAGGGAGAAGCAGATGCCCGGTGGAGCTGGGAGCCCGATGCAGGACTGGATCCCAGGACTCCGGGATCATGATCTGAGCCAAAGGTAGCTGTTTAACCAACTGAACCACCCAGATACCTTGCCATTTAAGCTATTCTTAAATGTGTCCACAAGTTCTTCAGTATTTCTGCTTTTAAGAGGTAGAGCCTCATTTTTCTCTCCTTAAGTATAAACTAAACTTAGTGACTCACTTCTAATGAGTAAAGTGGAAGCAATAGTGTACTTCTGAGAACAGGTCATTCTGAGAATAGGTCATAAAACACATTGTAACTTCCATCTCCGCCCCCTCCTCAATCTCAGATCAATCACTCTGGGAGAAAACCAGCTATCATATCTTGGAGAACACTCAAGCAACTCTATGGAGAGACCCACAGGGGAATAAACTGAGGCTTCTGGCCAAAAGATAGTAAAGAACTGAAGACTCCTGCCTACAGCAATTAGAGTGAGTATGGGAACAAACTCTCCAGCCTCAGTCGAACCTTCAGATTACTGTGCATCCAGTCAACATCTTGATTTTAATCTCACAAAAGGCCTGAATCCAGAACTACCAGATAAGCCATCCCAGAATTCTTGACCCACAGAAACTATGAGATGATAAATGTTTACTGCTTTAAGGCACTAAATCTGGGGTGATTTATTATGTATCAATAGATAACTGATCAATGTTTTGGCATCTGAAAATGGGGCAATGCTGTAACAAAAACCAAAATGTGGAAGTGGCTTTGACATCAGGCCTTGGAAGCTGAATGGACTTTGAGGAGTTAGTAAAAGCTAGAGAGTGCTGAATAAACTTTGTAGAAGTACGGTGACCACTGAGAAGCTATGGGTGAAGGCTTTAAAGGGAAGTGAGAAAAATCTTATTGGGAACTCAAAAAAAGACGATCTTTGGTATGTAGTGACAGAAACTCACCCCCAGGAATGTGTAAATTAGAGAATACACCTAATGAACTGGGTGATCCAGCTAAGGAGATTTCTAGACATATTTTGAAGATGCTACTTGGTTTCTTGCTTAAAATGTAAAATATAAGATGTGAGACAGAAGCTAAAGGAAACACTGTGAAATAAAAAAGAAGCCAGGCCTTCTGGATTTAAAAATTCCCAGCTTCACCAGGAGGCCAATGATGCTAAATTAAGAATGGCTTCCAAGCAAAAACAAAATCTAGGGCACTGTCGGGAAAGCAAGGTCTAAAGCTGAAGCTAAGAGTGTGACTATAAAATTGTACGTTAGGATCTCAGGAAGATTCAAGGTGGTGCTCCAGAGATCCATTCACTTAAACAACAGGTCTCCTGAGACGTTTTAGAAATACTGTCCTGAGGAGCCCCAGAAGAAGCCCGGGTTAGAGCAGGGCTTATCATAAAGAGACTTGCGGGTATGGTTTGCCTAATTGAGCGAGCCCAATAAGATCCACAGGAGACCCACAAAACTTTAAAGAAAATTATGTCAGGAGGAATGCTACCATCTTGGACTGAAGGAGATCGATCAGTATGAAATAAAGAGAGGCTTCCACAGGCAGTGTGCAGGCCAGGAAACTGTGCAGCTACAAACATGGGCTACCTCTCATGAGCGAGGATGGCTCCAAGGGCCATGCTAAGAGCCATGAAGAACATCCCCACACCTCAGGTCTTCGGCGTACTACTAACCTATGTCTGGGTGGGTTTCAGAACCTGTGAACCAGTGACTCCTATTCCTCTGTTTCCCATTTTCAAACAGAAGTATATGACAGTTATGCCACGCCAATTTTCCCGTTTGCTTTGTTTTGTTTTGTTTTGTTTTGTTTGGGGTGGAGGGGTTGTTTTAACAAAAATGTCCGTAATGATTATTCTCTGCCTGTCCTACCACTAGAAGTTGTGTGTTTGGGAACAAATTATTTGTCGCTTTAGTTCACAAGTTTTCAGATCAAATGAAACTATACTCAAGGAACTACACCTAAGGAACTACACATACAAAAAGCCTCACCGAATCAGAATTAGATGGCAAAATCTTGAATTTCCAGCGGATACTATAGAGGGATGAGATGTTTAGGAGGACTGGGGTGGAGGCTGTTTGCAAACGGGAAGAGGTAAACGATTTGTGACCATAGTGTGAAGTGTGGTGATATTAAAATATGTCCACAAATTCTTTGCTATTCCTCCTTCAAGAGGTGGAGCCTAACTCCCCTGTCCTTGAGTGTGGGCTGAACTGAGTGAATCACTTCTAACTCATAAAGCAGAAGTGACAGTGCGTTCCTTTGGAGGGCAGGTCACAAACACACGCTGGTTTCCATCCTTCCCTCTAGGAGATTATTCCCCCTACGGGGAAGCCAGTTACCATGTCACGAAGACACTTGACCAGCCTGATGCAGTCTGACATGACAAAGAACTGAGTGAGGCCTCTGGCCGACAGCTAGCCATTTGGGCCTTCTGCTTACAGACATGTGAGCAGTCTAAAACCAGGCAGGTGCGTCATTCACAAATTCCTGACACAAAGAATCTAAGATAATAGATGTTTGTTGTTTTTAAACCATTAAGTAGCAGTAAATAACTAATAATAACTAATACAATCTCAATTTTTTTTTTTTAAAGAATACTCTCTTCTGGGGGAAGAGTGGATTGAAAAAGTGGCAAAAGTAGGAGGGAGACCAGTTAGAAAAGCATCGCAGTAGTCCAGGTAAAAGATGATGGCAGCTTGGGGCACGTGGATGGCTCAATGCGTTAAATGTCTGACTCCTGGTTTTGGCTGAATTCATCATTTCAGAGTCAGGAGATCAGGCCCTGCGTTGGACTTCATGCTCGGTGTGCAGTTGGCTTGAGATCCTCTTCCTACTGCTCACACTGTTACTCTCTCTCTCTCTCAGATCAGTAAATCAATAAAATCTTTTCTAAAAAATGCCAGCTTAGGGTGTCTGGGTGGCTCAGTTGGTTAAGCAGTCTGCCTTTGGCTCAGGTCACGATCCTGGAGTCCTGGGATCAAGTCCCGCATTGGGCTCACTGCTCTTCTCCCTCTCCCACTCCCGCTGCTTGTGCTCTCTCTCTCTCTCAATCTCTCTCTCTGTCAAATAAATCAAATCTTAAAAAAAAATTTTTTTAATGCTGGCTTGAAATAAGGCAGCAATAGTCAAGAGAATGGAAAACAGATAAACTGGATTGCCTGATGGATTAGATTGGTATCGTCTAAGATGAACCTTCAATGCGTGGTAGAAGAAACAGGGTGCATCGGCATAACACTAACATCTCTGCGTGGCAGGCACAAAAAAAAGTGTTTTTGAACAAACAATGTAATTTAATCCTCACAGTAAGCTTAGCATGTAGGTACTACTTTATCCCCTTTTTACAAAGAAAGCAATAGACACTAAAAGATGCTTATTTAAGGTCTCATAGCTATT